>NC_051407.1:7478097-7478393 GCF_015228065.2 Penaeus monodon
AAAGACATATAATTGTATGGTATTCTTTAAATCCGTACAGTACTATTTCTTCTTCAAATTTTCATTGATAGAATATATAACTTCACTTTTCTTTGGAACTTTGACGTAACTTTTGTATTCAGTCCTGTTTAATTGTTAAAAAGAAAGCCATGATTCAGTTCCTACAAAAATGCAGTATATAAGGCTAAAATCGATCCTCAGAAATCACCAGCATCAGTCATGAAATCTCTGGTTCGTGTTTTATATGTATCACTGAAAAAATCTTATATTTAATTACATCATATAAGGATCAATAT
>NC_051407.1:7479486-7479624 GCF_015228065.2 Penaeus monodon
TTTGAAAATTATTATGAAAAAGATTTACGAAGAGTAATTTAAAAAACAAAACTAGGATATTTCAAGAGCCGTTCAAAAAGTGTCCCTCTAATGTTGTCTGAAAACCTATAATTAGGTATGGAATTAGGCGGAATGAAA
>NC_051407.1:7480207-7480352 GCF_015228065.2 Penaeus monodon
GTCAGTTTATTTGTTTTCAGTATATTCACATGTATGTGTTTAGAGGTGTACTGCACTGGAATAATAAATTTTTATCTTGTTTTTCCCATTTTTTGAATATTTTTCTCATAATTTAGAAACTAACGAGTTTATGTCTATATCTCAT
>NC_051407.1:7480379-7480578 GCF_015228065.2 Penaeus monodon
CGTTGACCCAGTTGAAATCGCGATGAAATAGAATCAGTCCTTCTTCACACAATGACTAAGTATTTCTTAACCTTGTAGCCACTTTGGCGGTCTTGCTGAAACAAGTGAGGACGACCATGACGAAGTTTGCTCTCTGTATATAAGAGGAGGACCAATTGAACAGCCCACATCAGCCACAATGAAGCAAGTGGTGAGTTTG
>NC_051407.1:7481676-7481782 GCF_015228065.2 Penaeus monodon
TAAAGCAAAACTGTCGGAATCTGACGTCCATTATTAGTTAACTGATATTTAAGTAAATACATAAATCAGATACTAATGAAAACTAATGAAATAGATTTCATTAAAG
>NC_051407.1:7481910-7482115 GCF_015228065.2 Penaeus monodon
TCTGTGGAAAAATAAGGTTTTGGTTGAGTATGTGTTTGTACGTATCTGAATCTCCACGTATTATGATTATCTTTTATTTACAGCTGTTCGTAGCTGTGCTTGTCACTTTGGGAAATGGTGCCCCACAAGGGTACACATTAGATAATCCCTCCAGACCTGGATTGACTACAGGGCCAGGTTTCTCTTCTGGAGTGGGAATTACAAG
>NC_051407.1:7482161-7483240 GCF_015228065.2 Penaeus monodon
GTTACGTCAGGCGGAGTCTCGGCTGGACTAAGCTTTACCGCTGGGTCTGGAGGACTTTCACTTGGATCCGGTGGATTTTCAGGAACAGGAGCTTCTACTGGAGCCGGAGGCTTTACTGGCACTGGAGCTACTGGCGTATTGATCGGGGGTGGAATCTCTTCCTTTACTGACGCCACTGCCGCTGGATGCAAGGAGGGAGAAATTCTGCATGTGGATGGAACTTGCGTAGTTCCTGAAGTGTCTAGGAAAGTTTTTGTTGTCGATGTTCCCCAACAGCAACAACTATCAGGTCCTCCACCAAGTGTTCCTCCTCCTAAAGTGGATCATAATATTCTGTTTGTGCGACTTCCTGAAGAAGGTCTTGCACCCGAACCTATCGTTGTTCCTCCACCAAGGCAAAACAACATAGTCTACGTCCTTAACAAGCAGAACGAGCAGGCTCAAAGGGTCATTGAGGTCGAAGCTCCTCCACCTTCAGAGCCTGAAATCTACTTCGTCAACTACGATGATGGAGAAAATCCTACTCTTCCTGGAGGTATCGATCTTCTTACTGCTCTTGGATCCGCTGCCGAGACTGGCGGGGAAGTAATTGGTGCCGTAGGAGGCGCTGGTGCCGCTGGAGGTATTGGTGGAGTCTCAGGTCTACAAGGAGGAGGCGCCGGACAAGGCGTCATTGGCGGAAGCGGCACTGGTCTTGCAGGTGGCGTCGGCGGAGGTGCCGGACACAGCGGTATTAGTGGAGTTTCAGGACTTGGAGGCAACCAGGGAGTTTCTGGGGGAGTATTTGGTGGAAATATCGTATCAAATGGTGGCTTTGGAATCAGCGTAGGAAGTACTGGTGGACAAGTTCGACCAGGATCCCAGGGTAATTTTGGTACCCCATCAGGTCTATATTCAACACCATAGACGATAAAACGTCTACTTATTGAACTGTACAAGAGTCTGTATTATTTATTGAAGTAAATACGTACTAAATACATCCGCATTATAATATACATCCTTATAAAAGAAGAACATTAATTTAATAGATATTTTGATGACACGTATTGCCCCATTTACAGTATGTCCAGTCACTCTGC
>NC_051407.1:7483646-7483918 GCF_015228065.2 Penaeus monodon
CCGGAGTTCATGCTACCATTTAATATACTAAAATATTTATAGACACTAGTTTCTGCTATTGATGATAGAATAGCTGGAAGAATAAAGGTTGTAGAATACAAAAATGGGAGTTATAAAATGCCTTTTAATCTAAGGCAAGGACATCCCTACCAGGTAATGTTATATACATATATACACCATATATTGTGAGGAGGCGTATGGTTGAAACTGTCACCGCAACACTTAAGTTGATATAAATGATAATATAATTCTTTTTGGTGGCTCACCAACGA
>NC_051407.1:7485521-7485807 GCF_015228065.2 Penaeus monodon
ATTTACAATTTATACAGGGTAAAACAATAGTATATGCATCCGTAAAGGGAAAGAGACTTGGGCTGGCACGGCGGTCTCTTCCGGGGCAACTTGTTGCTGCGAGATCTCCAGATTCACAGACCCTTTGCCAATTCGCTTGTAAAGGCGTTTTCTGGTTAAATGGAGTATCTCTTTCATAAGAAAAAGTGGAGACTGTAAAATGGTCAAGACACAGTCATTAGCATTGTTTATTACAAAGAACTGTATAAACAGATTCATTCATGATGTTAAATATAGAAGTTGGTTT
>NC_051407.1:7486782-7486968 GCF_015228065.2 Penaeus monodon
AATTTGTGTTTGAATCTTTTAATATAATGACAGATCAAAATAAGTTAAAACATAGCCCGAGTCCTTCATCATAAGATGACTAAGAAGTTTTAGGTCTCTACACCGCTGAATGTGACCATGGCGAATACGCTTGGGGTATATAAGCGAAGGATCAGCTGGGCACACAACATCAACCGTCATGAAGCA
>NC_051407.1:7487559-7488905 GCF_015228065.2 Penaeus monodon
ACCTTGGGATGTGGTGATCCGCAAGGATACACATTAGATAAACCCTCCAGACCCGGACTGACCACAGGACCAGGATTCTCTGCTGGAGTGGGAATTACAAGTGGATCCGGAATCAGCCATGGATCCGGATTTACAACTGGATCAGGAGTTTCCCATGGTGGAGCCTCAGCCGGAGTAAGCTTTACAGCTGGATCCGGAGGACTTGCACATGGATCTGGATTTACCTCAGGAACAGGAGCTCCTACTGGAACCGGAGTCCTAACTGGCACAGGAAGTACCGGTGGTTTGATCGGAGATAGGTTCCCCTCTTTTACTGACGCCATTGCCGCTGGATGCAAGGAAGGAGAAATTCTGCATGTGGATGGAACTTGCGTAGTTCCTGAAGTATCTAGGAAAGTTTTTGTTGTCGATGTTCCCCAACAACAACAACTATCAGGTCCTCCACCAAGTGTTCCTCCTCCTAAAGTGGATCATAATATCCTTTTTGTGCGTCTTCCTGCAGAAGGTCTTGCACCTGAACCTATCGTTGTTCCTCCACCAAGGCAAAACAACATAGTTTATGTCCTTAACAAGCAGAACGAGCAGGCTCAAAGGGTCATTGAGGTCGAAGCTCCTCCACCTTCAGAGCCTGAAATCTACTTCGTCAACTACGATGATGGAGAAAATCCTACTCTTCCTGGAGGTATCGATCTTCTTACTGCTCTTGGATCCGCTGCCGAGACTGGCGGGGAAGTAATTGGTGCCGTAGGAGGCGCTGGTGCCGCTGGAGGTATTGGTGGAGTCTCTGGTACAGAGGAGGCGACGGCGTCATTGGAACGTTGTCTGGGGTCGGCGGAGTGCCGACAGCGGAGGGATTTCAGATTGAGGAACGGATTTCTGGGATATGGTGAAGTGGATCGGAGATAGTCATTCACGATCGGGATGGGAAGTTCCATGGATAAAACGTTCTAGATTAAAGTTTTTTTTATGTAAACACATACATCCCATTTCTCCTTAAAGAAAATTTTTGTTTTGAGAGTTTGCCCATATCGTTTTCTCACCGCAAAAATTGTGTTTACAACAGAAAATCAGTATTGAACTCTCATCAAGTGATTACTTTAATAGATTGAAATTTTATATATTATTTTATGCTAATAAATTTCTAGGATTCTATATTTATTATTACAATGAGTGCATACAATATTGCAATTCGTTATCTATTCAGTACACATATATTTTAGACTAAACAATTCATTATTGAAATATGTATAAATTGCATAACACTACAAACGTGACAACACCAATCCAGAATACCCCACACAATCAACAACCATAGACAAAAACCTACATAACTATACAAGAGTCTG
>NC_051407.1:7488953-7489153 GCF_015228065.2 Penaeus monodon
CAGTGCTACTTTGTATAATGACATCCTGAGAATTCATGCTAAATTTAATGATACTTTGAAATGATCTTATTGACCACTACAGTTCCATCTGCTAATTAATGATGATAGGTGGATTACCAGAATACAATTGTCAGAATACAGAAATCGTGAGTTATGAATATATTCCTCATTCTAAGCATTATAGATCATCTACCAGTAAT
>NC_051407.1:7489173-7489289 GCF_015228065.2 Penaeus monodon
GGAGAGCTATTAAACTGTGCAGCAACAACTCTTAACAATTGTATATCTAAATATAAAATAGTTTGTATTCAATATTATTTACGCAACATATAAATATGCTTAAACAATACTCACGG
>NC_051407.1:7489423-7489500 GCF_015228065.2 Penaeus monodon
TAGGCGTACTTGTTAATGCCGACATACCATTAATATACAAATATTATAACTAGTTTCTGGCTATAATGATAATATTG
>NC_051407.1:7491104-7491289 GCF_015228065.2 Penaeus monodon
AATTTCTCTAATACGATGACCGATCTTAATATGACCTTCATCATAAAATGACAAAGAAACTTTAGACCTATATACAACTGAAGATGAATATGGCGAATACGTTCAGTGTATATAAGCGAAAGACCAGCTGGACATCCAATATCACCCACCATGAAGCAATTGGTGAGTTAGCTGTAGGCAAGGCA
>NC_051407.1:7491623-7491822 GCF_015228065.2 Penaeus monodon
CATCAGATCTATATTCAACACCATAGACGATGAAACGTCTGATTACTGAATTGTTTAAAAAAATGTCTATTATTTATTGGAATAAATATGTATTGCATATATCCGCAATATAGTATATATCCTTATGAATGAAGAAATTAAATTAATGGATATATTGATGGTACATATTGCCACATATACAGCATGTCCAATCATTCTG
>NC_051407.1:7492103-7492380 GCF_015228065.2 Penaeus monodon
CAAAACAATATACTACGTGCCTGAATTTATGTACATAAACAATAAAATATGTATAAATGCGTAATGATATAAAAGATGTAAAAGTAAATGTTTCATAATATACAGAAATGGTTATAAATACTCCTCATTTTAATCAAAATATCTCTACCAGTATTTATTTATACCATATATTATGGAGTGTTAGTTAAAACGTTTCATTGCATGCACTATTAATGAATTTAATGACAAGCTGATAACTGTTGGCTCACCCCGAAGATTGCTGTAAAAATTCACGATG
>NC_051407.1:7492451-7492638 GCF_015228065.2 Penaeus monodon
CCTAAAACATGACAGTAGTGCATTAACTTACGACTTTCTATCGGGGACCCATTTTTATCCCCTCTCATACGGATTTACACTTACAGCACATGCACTCTGTTCCACGAATCTCAAATAATGATGGCGTTACTTGATTTGTAGCGATATGTAACCAACAAATGAATTATTTTACTACGAATCTTGCGGG
>NC_051407.1:7493371-7493541 GCF_015228065.2 Penaeus monodon
CTTTTGGGGACGTATATTCTCTTATACGATACCGATCTGATATATACCTTCATCGTAAGATGACAAAAGATTAGATGATAGACTGAAGATACCATGGCGAATAGCTCGGGTATATAACGGAGCCAGCGAAGTTCAACATCATACACATGAAGCACGTGAGTTAATTGCAG
>NC_051407.1:7493803-7494979 GCF_015228065.2 Penaeus monodon
TACGAGCACCGATTAATATATATTATCGATAATAATATCAAAGATATATATAGACCTGTAATACATGAAAGGTACGCATTGCTTAATTTGTGTACTATTACGATCTTCCAGCTTTGGTAAATCACCCTTGAGATGTGGTGCTGCAAGGACCAAGGTAACCCCCATAACGGTGACCAGACCAGATTTGTGATGGATTCAATGATCCGACATACTTCCAGGACCCATTATACAACGGGATATGATATTACCATGGTGGATATGGAGTAAGTTTACATGATCCATATTGCACAGGACATTTACTTGTCGTGCAGACTTATGAACCGATCTAATGCGCAGAATACCTGTTGATCGGAGATGGTTTTCGTATCCACTGCTGACCCATGCGCATGCAAGGAGGAACACATCTGCATGTGGATGGATCTGGTATTCCTGATGTTAGATATATTTTTGTTGTCGATGTTCCAAACAACACAGCTATAGTCCTCACAAAGTGTCATCTCTAAGTGTCATAATGATACCTGTTTTCGTCTTCCTGAAAAGGTACTTGCCTGACCTATGTGGTCCCCCAAGGAAACACATTGATACGTCCAACACCGACTGAACCCCGGCTCAAGGATCATTGAGGTCGAGATATTCAGAGCTGAAATCTACGTCAACTCCGATGGGGAATCCGTACTCTTACCCGGAGGTATCAGATTTTACGCTCATGGTCGCTGGAGCTGGCGGCGGAGTAATTGGTGCCGAGCGAGCGGGCTTCCTGGAGGTATTGTGACTTCGGTACAGGAGACGCCGTACAGGCAGTCATGGCGGAGGGCAGGGACTGCAGGTGGTTCGGAGAGGTGCCGGACACCGAGCGCATTAGTGGAGCAGGACGGGAACCAGGGAGTTTGGTAGTTTGAGGAACTGTAAAATTGTGTGTGTTGAACAGCGTAGCATCGGTCTCCACCGGTTCCCCGTAATTGGTATCATTCTGTTTTCCCCTGAGATAAAAGTCTGCTACTGAATTTGTACAAGAAATCCATTTCTATCTAAAACAAAGCACTGATATTATCAACCTCATAGGTGAAACTACACTCTATAAAGAAAAGAAAAGAAAAGAAAAAACCAGATTACCCAAAGGATAAATTTTATATTTAATGTTACGCATTACCACACCACCAAATCTATTGCCACTGC
>NC_051407.1:7495327-7495585 GCF_015228065.2 Penaeus monodon
CACACATATACATATATAGCTAAAGTTTGAAAGCAGTGAAATTATAATGTTAAATGCTGCAGTGTGCACACACAAACCCACACACATATGTTTGTTTTGTGAGTGCTTGTGTTTAGAGATTTCCTGTAGTGTCTAGAAGATTATTCTTGCATATGAATAATTTCGTCTAAGCAACACACACAGATATATGTGTGCTGCATTATGTACTACTCCTGAAACGGTCATGTGCGTTTAGCTTTCCAGAAATAGCATCCCCTA
>NC_051407.1:7495640-7495861 GCF_015228065.2 Penaeus monodon
AAAAATCATTTTGGTTATGTTTGATTGCAGATCTTCTTAGCTGCAATTGTCACTTCAGGGTATGGTGCCCTGCAAGGGTACACATTAGATAAACCCTCCAGATCCGGATTAACCACAGGGCCAGGATTCTCTGCTGGAGTGGGAATTACAAGTGGATCCGGAATCTCCTCTGGATCCGTATTTACATCTGGATCAGGAATTACGCCTGGCGGAGTCTCGAT
>NC_051407.1:7495904-7496884 GCF_015228065.2 Penaeus monodon
GGACTTTCATTTGGATCTGGATTTACTTCAGGAATAGGAGCCACTGGCGTAGGAAGTACCGGTGGTTTGATCGGAGATGGGATCTCCTCCATTACTGACGCCATTGCCGCTGGATGCAAGGAGGGAGAAATTCTGCATGTGGATGGAACTTGCGTAGTTCCTGAAGTGTCTAGGAAAGTTTTTGTTGTCGATGTTCCCCAACAACAACAACTATCAGGTCCTCCACCAAGTGTTCCTCCTCCTAAAGTGGATCATAATATTCTGTTTGTGCGTCTTCCTGAAGAAGGTCTTGCACCTGAACCTATCGTTGTTCCTCCACCAAGGCAAAACAACATTGTCTACGTCCTTAACAAGCAGAACGAGCAGGCTCAAAGGGTCATTGAGGTTGAAGCTCCTCCACCTTCAGAGCCTGAAATCTACTTCGTCAACTACGATGATGGAGAAAATCCTACTCTTCCTGGAGGTATCGATCTTCTTACTGCTCTTGGATCCGCTGCCGAGACTGGCGGAGAAGTAATTGGTGCCGTAGGAGGCGCTGGTGCCGCTGGAGGTATTGGTGGAGTCTCAGGTCTACAAGGAGGAGGCGCCGGACAAGGCGTCAATGGCGGAAGCGGCGTTGGTCTTGCAGGTGGCGTCGGCGGAGGTGCCGGACACAGCGGTATTAGTGGAGTTTCAGGACTTGGAGGCAACCAGGGAGTTTCTGGTGGAGTATTTGGTGGAAATATCGTATCAAATGGTGGCTTTGGAATCAGCGCAGGAAGTACTGGTGGACAAGTTCGACCAGGATCCCAGGGTAATTTTGGCACCCCATCAGGCCTATATTCAACACCATAGACGATAAAACGACTACTTATTGAACTGTACAAGAGTCTGTATTATTTATTGAAGTAATTACGTACTGCATATATCCGCATTATAGTATACATCCTTATAAAAGAAGAACATTAATTTAATAGATATTTTGATGACACGTATTGCCC
>NC_051407.1:7497347-7497649 GCF_015228065.2 Penaeus monodon
CCGGAATTCATGCTACCATTTAATATACTAAAATATTTATAGACACTAGTTTCTGCTATTGATGATAGAATAGCTGGAAGAATAAAGGTTGTAAAATACAAAAATGGGAGTTATAAAATGCCCTTTAATCTAAGGCAAGGACATCCCTACCAGGTAATGTTATATACATATATACACCATATATTGTGAGGAGGCGTATGATTGAAACTGTCACCGTATATATAAATGGTAATATAGTTGGTAATTCTTTTTGGTGGCTCACCAACGAAAAAATGTGCTTAAAAAATATCTTCACGGACATG
>NC_051407.1:7497837-7498084 GCF_015228065.2 Penaeus monodon
CACCCATATACACATATCACTGATTCCCAAAAACTTTGAAGTGGTGGCACCCTAAACTTACATAGTTTTCTAAAAGGGAACCTTATCTTTATCCCCCCCCCTTCTTATACGGATTTACACTTACAACACGATGCATCTCCTGTTCCACGAAATATTCAGAATAAAATGATTATGTTACTTGATTTCGAAACAGATGTGTAATTACCAAATAAATCTATTTTACTACAAAATCTTGCAGCACCACGGT
>NC_051407.1:7499404-7499715 GCF_015228065.2 Penaeus monodon
AACATACGTACTTTGTATAAGGACGTGCCGGAATTCATGCTACCATTTAATATACTAAAATATTTATAGACACTAGTTTTTGCTATTAGTGATAGAATAGCTGGAAGAATAAAGATTGTAGAATACAGAATTGGGAGTTATAAAATGCCCTTCAATCAAAGGCAAAGACATCCCTACCAGGTAATGTTATATTCATATATATACCCTATATATCGTGAGGAGGCGTATGGTTAAAACTGTGTCACCGCAACACATTTAAGTTGATATAAATGGTAATATAGTTGGTAATTCTTTTTGGTGGCTCCTAACGA
>NC_051407.1:7499904-7500094 GCF_015228065.2 Penaeus monodon
AAGTGGTGGCACCCTAAACTTACATAGTTTTCTATACGGCAGCATTATCTTTATCCCCCCCCCCCCTTCTTATACGGATTTACACTTACAACACGATCCATCTCCTGTTCCACGAATTATTCAGAATAAAATGATTATGTTACTTGATTTCGAAACAGATGTTTAATTACAAAATGAATCTATTTTACTA
>NC_051407.1:7501348-7501494 GCF_015228065.2 Penaeus monodon
CTAAATAAGTTAAAACAGCCTGAGTCCTTCATCATAAGATGACTAAGAAGTTTTAGGTCTCTACACCGCTGAATGTGACCATGGCGAATACGCTTGGGGTATATAAGCGAAGGATCAGCTGGGCACACAACATCAACCGTCATGAA
>NC_051407.1:7502160-7503386 GCF_015228065.2 Penaeus monodon
ATATTCCTCGCTGCGCTCTTAACCTTGGGATGTGGTGATCCGCAAGGATACACATTAGATAAACCCTCCAGACCCAGACTGACCAAAGGACCAGGATTCTCTGCTGGAGTGGGAATTACAAGTGGATCAGGAATCAGCCATGGATCCGGATTTACAACTGGATCAGGAGTTTCCCATGGTGGAGTCTCAGCCGGAGTAAGCTTTACAGCTGGATCCGGAGGACTTGCACATGGATCTGGATTTACCTCAGGAACAGGAGCTCCTACTGGAACTGGAGTCCTAACTGGCACAGGAAGTACCGATGGTTTGATCGGAGATAGGTTCCCCTCTTTTACTGACGCCATTGCCGCTGGATGCAAGGAGGGAGAAATTCTGCATGTGGATGGAACTTGCGTAGTTCCTGAAGTGTCTAGGAAAGTTTTTGTTGTCGATGTTCCCCAACAACAACAACTATCAGGTCCTCCACCAAGTGTCCCTCCTCCTAAAGTGGATCATAATATCCTGTTTGTGCGTCTTCCTGAAGAAGGTCTTGCACCTGAACCTATCGTTGTTCCTCCACCAAGGCAAAACAACATAGTCTACGTCCTTAACAAGCAGAACGAGCAGGCTCAAAGGGTCATTGAGGTCGAAGCTCCTCCACCTTCAGAGCCCGAAATCTACTTCGTCAACTACGATGATGGAGAAAATCCTACTCTTCCTGGAGGTATCGATCTTCTTACTGCTCTTGGATCCGCTGCCGAGACTGGCGGAGAAGTAATTGGTGCCGTAGGAGGCGCTGGTGCCGCTGGAGGTATTGGTGGAGTCTCTGGTCTACAAGGAGGAGGCGTCGGACAAGGCGTCATTGGCGGAAGCGGCGTTGGTCTTGCAGGTGGCGTCGGCGGAGGTGCCGGACACAGCGGTATTAGTGGAGTTTCAGGACTTGGAGGCAACCAGGGAGTTTCTGGTGGAGTATTTGGTGGAAATATCGTATCAAATGGTGGCTTTGGGATCAGCGTAGGAAGTACCAGTGGACAAGTTGGACCAGGATCCCAGGGTAATTTTGGTACCCCATCAGGTCTATATTCAACACCATAGACGATAAAACGTCTACATATTGAACTGTACAAGAGTCTGTATTATTTATTGAAGTAAATACGTACTAAATACATCCGCATTATAATATACATCCTTATAAAAGAAGAACATTAATTTAATAGATATTTTGATGACGTATTGCCCCATATACA
>NC_051407.1:7503968-7504237 GCF_015228065.2 Penaeus monodon
TGACGCGCCGGAATTCATGCTACCATTTAATATACCAAAATATTTATTGACACTAGTTTCTGCTATTAATGATAGAATAGCTGGGAGAATACAGATTGTAGAATACAGAAATGGGAGTTATAAAATGTCCTTCAGTCTAAGGCAAAGACATCCCTACCAGGTAATGTTATATATATAACATATATTGTGAGGAGGCGTATGGTTAAACCTGTGTCACCGCAACACTCTTAAATTGATATAAATGGTAAAATAGTTGGTAATTCTTTTTG
>NC_051407.1:7504491-7504679 GCF_015228065.2 Penaeus monodon
CCTAAACTTACATAGTTTTCTAAAAGGGAACCTTATCTTTATCCCCCCCCCCCTTCTTATACGGATTTACATTTTCAACACGATGCATCTCCTGTTCCACGAATTACTCAGAATAAAATGATTATGCTACTTGATTTTGAAACAGGTGTGTAATTACCAAATTAATATATTTTACTACGAAATTTTGC
>NC_051407.1:7505688-7505774 GCF_015228065.2 Penaeus monodon
CCCGTATTCCCTATATAAAAGTAATAAATATTTCTATATGTATACATAGTTTATTTTTTTTTACAAAAAAAATACAGCATTCTGTT
>NC_051407.1:7505902-7506319 GCF_015228065.2 Penaeus monodon
TTGTTTGATGCGCAGACATGTGCGTGGCCTGCGTCCGGCATGCGGGGCGGCGCGGATGGGTGGTTTGTCTAAGGTTTGTACAGGAGAAACATAATCATAACAGGGAGTATCGAATAAACTTATTTTCTGTGTAAATTTTTGAGCTTTTGGGGATGTATTTTTCGTGTGAAGTAAATGGAGTTTGGGTTTGTGTTGAATTTCTTAAATACGATGACCGATCTAATAAGACCTTCATCATAAATGACAAAGAAATTTTAGAACCTATAACAATAAAGAGAATATGGCGAATACGTTCGTGATATAAGCGAAAGACCAGTGGACTCCAATATCATCCACCATGAAGCAATTGGGAGCTAGCGTAGGCAAGGAAACCCAACACCACACCCCAATTTAAAAAAATACATATATAAAAATTTA
>NC_051407.1:7506740-7507931 GCF_015228065.2 Penaeus monodon
AAATAGGAATGTTGTATATAATAAATACACCATGCAAATATATCGAAAGGGATATTTCTCATGTTTTTTTTTGGTGATTTAAAATCTTTTAGCGCGGTACTCACGTTGGGGGTGGTGCCCCCCAAGGGTACACATTAGATAGGGCCCTCAGACCCGGATAAAATAAAGGCCAGGATTCTCGCTGGATGGGGAATTCAGGTGGATCAGGAACACCCCGGATCCGGATTTTTCAATTTTGGGCAGGAGTACCCATGCTGGAGTCTCGGCCGGAGTAAGATTTACAGCTGAATCCGGATGATCTGGCAGTATTTCAGGAACAGGAGTCCTAAGTGGCGTAGGAAGTACTGGTGGGTTTTTTCGGAGAGGGATCCCAATTATAAGCCCTTTCCCCCTGGGTGCAAAGGGGGGAGAAATTTGCAGGGAGGATTTTGTAGTTTTGAAAGTTAGGAAAGTTTTTTGTTGGGCGAGTTCCCAACAAAAAACTAAGGGCCTCCACAAGTGTTTCCTCCTAAAATGGTCACATATCGTTTTACGTCTTTTGAAAAAGGCGCCCGAAAATATCGTTGTTCCCCCACCAAGGCCAAAAAACATTGTCTACGTCCCAACAAGCGAAAGAACAGGCCAAAGGTCATTAGGGGCGAATCCTCCACCCTTTTAGACCTGAAATTACTTCGTAAAATACTAGGTGGAGAAAATCCTACTCTTCCTGGAGGTATCGATCTTCTTACTGCTCTTGGATCCACTGCCGAGACTGGCGGAGAAGTAATTAGTGCCGCAGGAGGTGCTGGTGCCGCTGGAGGTATTGGTGGAGTCTCTGATCTATAAGGAGATGGCGTCGGACAAGGCGTCATTGGCGGAAGCGGCCTTGGTCTTGCAGGTGGCGTCGGCGGAGGTGCCGGGCACAGCGGTATTACTGGAGTTTTTGGGCTTAAAGGCAGCCAGGGAGTTTCTGGTGGAGTACTTGGTGGAAACGTATCAAATGGTAGCTTTGGAATCAGCGTAGGAAGTACCGGTGGACAGTTTCGCCCTGGATCCCAGGGTAATTTTGGTACCCCATCAGATCTATATTCAACACCATAGACGATGAAACGTCTGCATACTGAATTGTTAAAAAAAAATGTCTATTATTTATTGGAATAAATATGTATTGCAAATATCCGCAATATAGTATATATCCTTATGAATGAAGAA
>NC_051407.1:7508423-7508711 GCF_015228065.2 Penaeus monodon
CTGACGTGCCTGAATTTATGCTACCATTTAAACTAATAAAATATCTGTATACACCACTGTTTCTGCCGTTAATGATATAAAAGATGTAAAAGTAAATGTTTCATAATAATACAGAAAAGTGGGTTATAAAATACTCCTCATTCTAAGTGCAAAAATATCTCTACCAGGTCATGTTATTTATACCATATATTATGGGGAGGTGTTTAGTTAAAACTGTTTCATTGCAATGCACTAAGTTAATGAATTTAGATGGACAAGTTGATAACTGGTGGCTCACCAACGAAAAGA
>NC_051407.1:7508816-7509029 GCF_015228065.2 Penaeus monodon
TAAAACATGAAAGTAGTGGCATCATAAACTTACGTACTTCTCTATCGGGGACCCATATTTTTATCCCCCCTCCTCATACGGATTTACACTTACAGCACGATGCATCTCCTGTTCCACGAATTACTCAAAATAAAATGATTGCGTTACTTGGTTTCGTAGCAGATATGTAACTACCAAATGAATCTATTTTGCTACGAAATCTTGCGGCACCAC
>NC_051407.1:7509742-7509976 GCF_015228065.2 Penaeus monodon
AATAAGACTATATTTTCAACTGTGCGAGAGTATGTGCTTTTGGGGACGTATATTCTCTTATACGATGACCGATCTAGATTATACCTTCATCGTAAGATGACAAAGAAGATTTAGACCTGTATACGACTGAAGATGACCATGGCGAGCACGCTCGGGGTATATAAGCGGAGGCCCAGTTGGACATTCAACATCAACCACCATGAAGCAACTGGTGAGTTAGTTGCAGGCAAGGCA
>NC_051407.1:7510259-7511646 GCF_015228065.2 Penaeus monodon
TCTTCCTAGCTTCGGTACTCGCCTTGGGATGTGGTGCCCCGCAAGGGTACACATTAGATAAACCCTCCAGACCCGGACTGACCACAGGACCAGGATTTTCTGCTGGAGTGGGAATTTCAAGTGGATCCGGAATCTCCCCAGGATCCGGATTTACAACGGGATCAGGAGTTACCCATGGTGGAGTCGCGGCCGGAGTAAGCTTTACAGCTGGATCCGGAGGACTTGCACATGGATCTGGATTTACTTCGGGAACAGGAGCTCCTACTGGAACCGGAGTCCTAACTGGCGCAGGAAGTACCGGTGGTTTGATCGGAGATGGGTTCTCCTCCACTGCTGACGCCATTGCTGCTGGATGCAAGGAGGGAGAAATTCTGCATGTGGATGGATCTTGCGTAGTTCCTGAAGTGTCTAGGAAAGTTTTTGTTGTCGATGTTCCCCAACAACAGCAGCTATCAGGTCCTCCACCAAGTGTTCCTCCTCCTAAAGTGGATCATAATATCCTGTTTGTGCGTCTTCCTGAAGAAGGTCTTGCACCTGAACCTATCGTTGTTCCTCCACCAAGGCAAAACAACATTGTCTACGTCCTCAACAAGCAGAATGAACAGGCTCAAAGGATCATTGAGGTCGAAGCTCCTCCACCTTCAGAGCCTGAAATCTACTTTGTTAACTACGATGATGGAGAAAATCCTACTCTTCCTGGAGGTATCGATCTTCTTACTGCTCTTGGATCCGCTGCCGAGACTGGCGGAGAAGTAATTGGTGCCGTAGGAGGCGCAGGTGCCGCTGGAGGTATTGGTGGAGTCTCTGGTCTACAAGGAGGAGGTGCCGGACAAGGCGTCATTGGCGGAAGCGGCGTTGGTCTTGCAGGTGACGTCGGAGGTGTCGTACACAGCGGTATTAGTGGAGTTTTTGGGCTTGAAGGCAACCAGGGAGTTTCTGATGTAGTATTTGGTGGAAACGTATCAAACGGTGGCTTTGGAATCAGCGTAGGAAGTACCAGTGGACAAGACCGACCGGGATCTCAGGGTAATTTTGGTACCCCATCAGGTCTATATTCAACACCATAGACGATAAAACGTCTGCTTACTGAATTGTATAAGAAATCTCCATTATTTATTTAAATAAATATGTATTGCATATATCCACAATATAGTGAACATCCTTATAAAAGAAGAAAATTAATTCAAGGATATTATATTAATGGTATATATTACCACACACGCAGCAATGTCCAGTCACTCTGCCTGACATTGATGTTGCAATGCAGCCGGGGAAACTTCCATTTATCATGCTTCCATAGCCAATACAGTGAAAACGTCACAGGTAACACGTGGGGCTGTCCCCTTTTTCTTTACGAAACCCCTACTACATTGACACATTAGGCCTC
>NC_051407.1:7512306-7512488 GCF_015228065.2 Penaeus monodon
AAAAAAAAAAAATTGATGTACTGCGAATTATCTGATTGGCTGGAGGTATAAAAGGGGTTGCGGAGGCTGCAAAAAAGGTCTGCATTATATCACGCTGACAGATATATGGCCCACACCAGACTGCAGGGCTAACTTTTCACTCTATGGTGTCATAATGATTCATGCATGTAATGCACCGATCC
>NC_051407.1:7514961-7516554 GCF_015228065.2 Penaeus monodon
TTAATTTTCTTCTTTGATAAAGCTATACACAATATTGTTGATATATGGAATGTATATTTATTTCAATAAATAATAGATTTCTTGTGTAATTCAGTAAATTGATTTGTTATCATCTATGGCGCTGAATATAGACCTGATGGAGAACCAAATTACCTTGAGATCCTGGTCGAACTTGTCCACCGATACTTCCTACGCTGATTCCAAGTGCACCGTTTGATACGTTGCCACCAAATACTCCACCAGAAATTCCCTGGTTGCCTCAAAGCCCAGAAACCCCACTAATACCGCTGTGTCCGGCACCTCTCTCGACGCCACCTGCAAGACCAGCGCCACTTCCGCCAATGACGCTTTGTCCGGCGCCTCCTCCTTGTAGACCTGAGACTCCTCCGATGGCAATTTTTTCTTTTATAAGGTATACACTATGTTGTGGATATATGCAGTGCATGTTTATTTCAATAAATAATGGAGATTTCTTGTACAATTCAGTAAGCAGACGTTTTATCGTCTATGGTGTTGAATATAGGCCTGATGGGGTACCAAAATTACCCTGGGATCCCGGTCGGACTTGTCCACCGGTACTTCCTACGCTGATTCCAAAGCCACCATTTGATACGATGTTTCCATCAAATACTCCACCAGAAACTCCCTGGTTGCCTTCAAGCCCAAAAACTCCACTAATACCGCTGTGTCCGGCACCTCCGCCGACGCCACTTGCAAGACCAACGCCGCTTCCGCCAATGACGCCTTGTCCGACGCCTCCTCCTTGTAGACCTGAGACTCCACCAATACCTCCAGCGGCACCAGCGCCTCCTACGGCACCAATTACTTCCCCGCCAGTCTCGGCAGCGGATCCAAGAGCAGTAAGAAGATCGATACCTCCAGGAAGAGTAGGATTTTCTCCATCATCGTAGTTGACAAAGTAGATTTCAGGCTCTGAAGGTGGAGGAGCTTCGACCTCAATGATCCTTTGAGCCTGTTCATTCTGCTTGTTGAGGACGTAGACAATGTTGTTTTGCCTTGGTGGAGGAACAACGATAGGTTCAGGTGCAAGACCTTCTTCAGGAAGACGCACAAACAGAATATTATGATCCACTTTAGGAGGAGGAACACTTGGTGGAGGACCTGATAGCTGCTGTTGTTGGGGAACATCGACAACAAAAACTTTCCTAGACACTTCAGGAACTACGCAAGTTCCATCCACATGCAGAATTTCTCCCTCCTTGCATCCAGCGGCAATGGCGTCAGTAATGGAGGAGAATCCGTCTCCGATCAAACCACTGGTACTTCCTACGCCAGTTAGGACTCCGGTTCCAGTAGGAGTTCCTGTTCCTGAAGTAAATTCAGATCCATGTGCAAGGCCACCGGATCCAGCTGTAAATCTTACTCCGGCCGCGACTCCACCATGGGTAACTCCTGATCCCGTTGTAAATCCGGATCCAGGGGAGATTCCCGATCCACCTGTAATTCCCACTCCAGCAGATAATCCTGGTCCTGTGGTCAGTCCGGGTCTGGAGGGTTTATTTAATGTGTACCCTTGCGGGGCTCCCCATCCCAACGTGAGTACCGCACCTAGGAAGATCTGTAATCAGGCAT
>NC_051407.1:7516782-7516860 GCF_015228065.2 Penaeus monodon
GAATATACATTTAAATGTCTCTTTTCTGTTTACAGAAAGGCTGTTAAAGGACCTCCAACGAAATTATAATTCTCTAAG
>NC_051407.1:7517260-7517362 GCF_015228065.2 Penaeus monodon
TTGTTTCATGGCTGATTATGCTAGATGACCAGCTGAACTATCACTTATATACCCAGAGCGAATTCGCCATGGTCATATTCAGCAGTGAAACTGTTTAGTCAT
>NC_051407.1:7520698-7520910 GCF_015228065.2 Penaeus monodon
CCATTTTCCTTACTCTCATTCTTTTGGTATGTCTTTTATTATATCATGTTATCTGTATTGATTTCATATCAAGTAATTCGTGTAACAGGAGATGTATTGTTAGTGTAAATCCGTATAATGATGGGAGGTGAAGGGTTGTAAAGACAAGGGTTTCTCAGAGAGGACTATGTAAGTTTTGATGACAGTAACTGTGAAGAGTTTGGGAACCAGTG
>NC_051407.1:7521070-7521714 GCF_015228065.2 Penaeus monodon
GGGGAAAAACAATATTCCAAAGAGATGGTTAATGTAGCTGCTGCGTCACAGATGGATAAACATTAAAAATACATATAATTTTATTTAAATAAATAGTACATTCTATGACTCGGAATATTAGCTGACGGAGTACCCAAAGTGCCCTGGGATTCTAGATGAACTTGTCCACCGGTACTTCCTACAGATATTCCAAATCTATCACCAGATTCGCTATTTCCACCAAATACTCCACCGGAGCCTCCACTAACATCTAATCCGGCACTTCCGCCGACGCGACCTGCAAGATCAGCGCCGCCATTTCCGTCAATGACGCCTTGTCCGGCGCCTCCTCCTTGTAGACCTGAGACTCCTCCAGTGCCTCCGACGGTACCAGCGCCTCCTACGGTACCAATTACTTCCAGTCCAGCCAGTCAGGAGACCAATAATCAGGAGTAACGATAAATATAAGAGTGATTATCTAAAGTACTATGCATTTCAGGCATTCCATATAAAGAAGATACAATTCTTATCTGAACCGGTACACTAAAGCTAGCAACTCTTGGGCATCATCAAAATATTTTTACATAAGAGTAAGTACATGATGAACCCCTTTCATTGTTAAATTTTGAGAGAGTTGACAAATTAGCAGAAAGAAAAATGCTAAA
>NC_051407.1:7522249-7522470 GCF_015228065.2 Penaeus monodon
GTGGAGGATGTGAATTATCTAACTGGTGCTTCTTTTATATACTGAGGGTGCTCTTCGTCTTGATCAACCTTAACCGTATAAGTGAGAAGGCCAAAAAGGGACTGAGGGATATTAATGAGGTTGATGATAAAAGAAAATGATAATAGTAGCATGGAAAGGTTTATCCGTTTAGAAGATGGTATTCCAAAAGCAAGTTAAAAAGTGGAGGGACAGCATAAAAT
>NC_051407.1:7522567-7522808 GCF_015228065.2 Penaeus monodon
AGATAAAAACACCTGTTATAATTGTCAAAAATAAATGACTCAGAAAATAAATAATATGAAAGACCTTGACATGTTTGTTTTTTCTGTAAGTTTGAGATATATAAGTTTCTGAATGACTATGTTAATAGTGATATCCAGTACAACAGCAACAGCATATAAAAACAAAAGCAATATCACTTCTACTAATAATAAATATTATGGTGTAAGGTGCTTTCTAATCGTATCCATCTAGTACTTGGTG
>NC_051407.1:7523132-7523205 GCF_015228065.2 Penaeus monodon
AAATGACAAAGCGTTTCACAACCACCTTTTCAAGACCGATACATATGTGTACATGATGCACAATGTTCTCTTA
>NC_051407.1:7524099-7524385 GCF_015228065.2 Penaeus monodon
GGCTTTATTCGGGAATAGTTTTTAGATTCTTGTGAAAGTAACACCATTTCAAAAGCACTCATGGTGTTTCCTGTTACTGAAATAAAAAGTTTTATATAAGACTGTTACGTAGAGACTTTTCAAAATCATGCAACGACGTGTACCTTAAAGGAGGTGCTTCTTATATTTAATTTAGTAACCTTGACTGATGGGGGAAAATAGACTGCAGTAATATTCCAAACAGACGCCGGGAAATTATGTTGTGTATTAGCGTAGGAATGTAATTTTAGTCTTATAGCATTGTAAA
>NC_051407.1:7524775-7525671 GCF_015228065.2 Penaeus monodon
CAAGTTTGGTTTAAAAAGTGTCTTAGGGCAACTACTGTTACAGACCCATACCACCATTTCCTATTATAAACTGAGACGTTCACTTCGACATGTTCGATGGCCATTAACCTGGACTTACCTAAACTAGGCGGAAGGTCAAGGAAGAACCAGTCATTCCATGAGAGTGAAATACTTTCTGCTGTTTGCTCATGTGAACTAGATCTTCATATCTATACGAAATTTGTTGTTTATTTTACGAAAAAAAGATTCACGTGTCCCTGTTTCTGCTCTGTAATGTTGCAACATGTGTTCGTATTTTTTCTGATTTGTGCCAAGGTAAAGCAGCTAGGCTTATGGAAAGGAGGGGATATAGTATCTGAAAATACGATATTATAATTGCGTCTTCGATATAAATAATATTAACAAACATGCATCTAGCACCTACTTGTTTATCTAAGAAATATTTTTTCTAAAATATAACTACTTCACAGATTAAAACTTATTTGGATATTGAAAGGGGATATGTTATAATATAGGCAGGTGAAATATAGAGAGCAGTCAACCTTTTCTTTTATTCACGGTGTACATTAATTATGTGCTAATGGTGAACAAACAGCATTTGCAGCCTTCTCACGTCCATAAAAGTTGAATGGAGATTTTTCAAGTGCCTTTTATAGAATTCGAAAATATCAGCAAGGTATTTAAAATCTCATAAACAGAGTATATACTACTTACTCTTGAGCTCCGGTAGCGATGGAGCCTCCACTGCCTGAAAAAGGAGAATTTCGCATGAAGTTGGCACAGCCCACAAACACCTCAAAAACATCAACTGATAGTCCTCATCTAGTGTTTCTTCACTAAAAATGAATGGTTTAGAATACCCTCTTCGTGCGTCTACCCGATGATGGTCTCGCTCC
>NC_051407.1:7526627-7527496 GCF_015228065.2 Penaeus monodon
GCAATGGTAAAATAACCAGTTTTCTTTACCCTTGTCATTATAAATCTTTTCACAGGCTTTATTGTCAGTGCTCGCCGTTTCGGCGTATGGGGGCGCTCAAGGATATTCCTTGCCGTCACTCTTTGGACCTGCATTTAACACAAAACTAAGACCCCAGATTGGAGGTATAGCTTATAGCTGGTTCTGGCATTTCTGCTGCAGGAACAGTATCAGTCACCGTTGTTGGATTAGGTCATACATCCGGAAAGGGAACCCCAGCAGGTATCTCTCCACCAAGACAGAACAACATCGTCTACGTACTCAACAAGCAAGGAGAACAGTCCCAGAGATTAATTACGAAGAGGGAGAAAACCCAACTCACCCAGGAGGTGTTGATCTCCATACTGCTGTTGTGCCGCTGCTGAAACCGGTGGTGAAGTCATTGGTACCATCGGAGTTTCTGAAGGAGACGGAATACTTTAAGGAAGTACAGGTGGCCAGATTGGTGTAGGCAGTGCTGGTGTTCTACAGGCATCGGGGTCGGTGGTGTACTCGACAACACTGGAGGTGGAAGAGGATAAGGAGGAAGTGGAGCTGTAGGCATTGCTGTCGGAGCTACAAGAGTAAATCATTAAAAAAATATATAACCTCTTTTCTCACGGGAACGAATGAATAATTCTTTGACTTTTATATGTATATGAATTATTTATCATAGTAAATATTAGCAAAGTAAATGGTGTCTATTTTCACGTCCAGACGTAGTTCATATGCCTGAATAATCATAATTTTTTTATCATTTAGGTAATGTGATATAACTTTTTTATGATTATCAATTCTTCTTTCCTGGAAAGCATGGCATTTTCAATATATCATTATTTTATAGCTTAATT
>NC_051407.1:7527540-7528192 GCF_015228065.2 Penaeus monodon
CAGTTGTAATATTCACTATGTATATTATAAAATATCAACTTTTCAAATGTAAAGCTTATCCTGTGAATAAAAATCGTAAGAATTTATTCTTAGTGACTTGCACCTCTCGAATCTATGAAACGTATAGATTTTTTATTCATCTATTATTTTTATTTTTACCTCTTTTGTTACACAAAGACAAACCAAAGACATTACTTTGTGTAAATACCCCTTTTATGGAAATTATTTTGAAAGGAAAACCAATGAAATAATTCATCCAAATGCCAAATAAAATAAGTTTTATTTGGCATTTTATTATTTATATAATAAATATTATTTTTTCCAAAACAGAGCAGTACTGTTAAAACAACCATTCTCAGTCATATTTGAAAGCATATATAGTACGTGAATTAAACAGGCTTTAAAGTTGCAATGTTGTGTTAATCGACAACCTAAAGCTTTTCTTGGAATATGAAGGGCTATACCTTTAGTTGAATAGGAGGAACAGTGTGTGGTGGTATACATACATAATTACTTTTTATAAAATAGGCCTCTCGTAAAACTCTATTTGCTTCTCATTATCCATGATCATCGTCATCATTATAATTTTGAAAGATAAATATGTAAAAAAAAGGAAGAAATCATCTCAGACTATTAGCACTGCGTTATAGCG
>NC_051407.1:7528855-7529291 GCF_015228065.2 Penaeus monodon
TTTTCATTCCATTTGAACGCATTGTACTTGGATGCTTTCATAGTAATTTCAGATAATATCATGGTAAAGTTAAAGCTTCTGCTCTGAGTGACTAAGTATATTTTACATTCTCATTATTTTGGAAAAATCTAGCTATTGGCGGCCAAGAACCATGACATAATTTAAGTTGGAGTATATAAGGCACATTCCTTTCAGATAAACGGCATCTTCCACCATGAGGCATTTGGTGAGTCAATTGTCTAAGAATCCAAAGAAATGCAAAGATACAGTCACATTTATAGGTGAACCCTAAAAAACAAAAAAATCATGTAATTGTGGAAATTGTTTTGCAAATGCGTGTACAAATGTTTAAACACAGGTAGAGAGATAAACCACTTTTTTATAATGCTAAAACAAGCACGAATATGAATATAAATGGAAAATTGCTTGTGTTTAT
>NC_051407.1:7530736-7530887 GCF_015228065.2 Penaeus monodon
GCTTTTGTGTCTGTGTAGAGACCCGCATACGAAGAGACACAGCCATAGATCTGTACACACAAACACACAAGAATAAATAAACATAAACGTGTTTGTGAATCTTATGTGCGCTCGTATGTTTTAATGATTCATGTTAATTGTGTTTATAAGT
>NC_051407.1:7530947-7532134 GCF_015228065.2 Penaeus monodon
TATCTAATTCAGGTGACTTGTATATCTGTTTTCAGATCATATTGTCCGTGTTTGCCGTTTCGGGGTATGCGGCCCCTCAAGGTTATTCCTTACCTCACCCGTCTGGAGCTGGATCTTCCACAAGACCAAACTCCCAGATTGGAGAGGGACTTACAACAGGTTCTGGCATTTCTTCTGGTTCGACAGGCCTGTCTACTTTATCGGGAACTACTAGTGGGCTAGGTCTTAAAACAGGACAAGGACCCTCATCTGGAATTAGTGTTTCTTCTGGAGCTTCTGTACCCGGCATTTCTTTAGAAACAAACGCTGCTTCAGGAGTGGGAATCAATGCAGGATCTGGTGTCGACAGCATTATTGTGTGCAAGGAAGGAGAAATTCTGCATGTGGATGGTACTTGTGTTGTTCCAGAAGTATCTCGAAAAGTTTTCGTTTTTGATGTTCCTCAACAGGAGCAGCTGACAGGTCCCCCACCAAGTGTTCCACCACCAAAGGTGGATCACAACATCCTCTTCGTGCGTCTTCCTGAAGAGGGTCTCGGACCTGAACCCATCGTGGTTCCTCCACCAAGACAGAACAACATCGTCTACGTACTCAACAAGCAAGGAGAACAGTCCCAGAGAGTAATTGAGGTACCTGCTCCTCCACCCTCGGAGCCTGAGATCTACTTTGTGAATTACGAAGAGGGAGAAAACCCAACTCTTCCAGGAGGTGTTGATCTCCATACTGCTCTTGGTTCCGCTGCTGAAACCGGTGGTGAAGTCATTGGTACCATCGGCGATGCTGGTGTAGCAAGTGTTAGCGGAAATACTGGCCTTCAGGGTAGCGTAGGTGTAGGCACCGGAGTCGGTGGTATTGGGGAAGGAAGCACCGGTCTGGTCGGCAACATTGGGGGTGGAAGAGTACAAGAAGGAAATGGAGCTGTAGGTATTGCTGTTGGAGCGACGAATGATGTAAATATTGGAGTAACTCAGAGTAATCAGAATACGCCATCAGGTCTATATAGTACCCCATAGGTGACGAGCGTCTTAATAAGAAGCAGTATGATGCCTATCATCTGTAAATAAATAATTTATCTGAATAAATATAAATGTAACCCATTCTTTTGGTTGCCCTTTTGGAAGCCTTTAGACCTGGGATTCTTAACTTGGAGTCCATGGTTGTGTTTCAGGGGGCAAGGGAACGGTTTT
>NC_051407.1:7532318-7532547 GCF_015228065.2 Penaeus monodon
CCACTGCTTTAGACCATGCCTTTATGAGTGAATCACATGGGTGATTTCTTGGATTATGTCACCTAGTTTTCGAATTGATTATATGAGTTTTTAAATCGTCTGTATGAGTGTCGCCAACCTCTTTAAAGACCAACTGATCTTACAGTTTAAATTTCAACATCTATATTTTTTTTTTTTTTGCTTGCTATGCTTATTTATTTACTTATGCTATTATTATCATTATCATCAC
>NC_051407.1:7533081-7533223 GCF_015228065.2 Penaeus monodon
CAATCCTTGAGAAAAGAGAACGGGGTGAACACAGATCTACGGTATAGAAAAGCCTACATATAATTCGAGATTTAAAAGGCTTTTCAAAGTGGAGGTTACTGAAATTCTTCTTCTTCTAGTATTTTTATGTCTGTCTGTATAT
>NC_051407.1:7533795-7534025 GCF_015228065.2 Penaeus monodon
AGAGAATTCCCCCTAGAGACTTCCGTGTCATCCACCTTTTATCATTTCCACAAGCATACAAAAAGACCCTCTAACCCCCCAAGAATGTATAGACCAAAAATACAATAACGATGACTGCCTCAGGATTTCCAATTTCACACGGATTTCAAAAACATACACAATAGATTACCCCTCCCCCCACCCCGAAACGCTTGATATGTACGCTTATGCAAAGGATAAAAAACTGAATG
>NC_051407.1:7535575-7535832 GCF_015228065.2 Penaeus monodon
TACATCATGATCCAGCCGAGGTCGTGTTGACCTAGATTCTGTTATGTCACCTGACTGTACGCGATATCCATAGGGTGACTAAGTGCTTCCCACATTAACGTCGAAATGTGTAAAGATCATGATCTACTGAATTGCCTCGGGTATATAAGTCTGCGTTTTAAGGCGTATGAAACTATAGATTGCTATTACATTATTTCTATTAACATTTGATAGAATTCTTTATCTTTACCTCTACGTTTGCTAAGATTTTGCAAAGT
>NC_051407.1:7537650-7538043 GCF_015228065.2 Penaeus monodon
TTTTGCAAGGTGTATATAATCAGAAAATATTGATTAGTGCAAGAAGATAAATATTTTACAATTTTTAAAGATTTAATTCAGATAATATGGCTACAGAAAATTTGTTCCTTCTGCAGATAATAAATTATGCCCCGTGAGCAATTTCGCTCATTTAAGGGGTAGAATATAGGCCTACTGGGTTGCTGCCAATTACAGTACCTGCTTGGAACCCAGCAAGGCCGCTGCCAACTTGGAAGTTCACTCCGGATCCAGTGTTAGATACAGCAAGTCCACCAACGCCTCCACTGCCAGCAATTCCGAATCCGTTGGTTCCAACTGTTGCGGCTCCTCCTGTCACTCCAATGAATCCACCGCTAACACCAGCACCTCCATTAACTCCTAGCACCTGACCAC
>NC_051407.1:7538082-7538746 GCF_015228065.2 Penaeus monodon
CACCGCTAGGAAGAGTTGGATTATCTCCTTCTTCGTAATTGACGAAGTAGATCTCAGGCGCTTTTGGGGGATGGGCAGGTACTTCGATAACACGCTGTGCCTGGTCATCTTTCTTGTTGAGGACATAGACGATGTTCTCCTGTCTGGGTGGCGGAATGACGATTGGCTCAGGTCCTTCTCCATCTTCAGGAAGGCGCACGAAGAGAATGTTATGATCAACTCTTGGAGGAGGAAGAATTGGTGAAGGACCAGCGTGTTGTGGTTGTTCAGGTACGTCAAACACATAAACTCTCCGATTGACAACTGGTTCAACACAAGATCCATCCACATGTCGAACTTGTCCCTCTCCACATTGTTCTATAATTCCAGCCCCGGCACCTGCTAGAGGGCCACCGACAGCTACATTGCCACTCACGACGACTTGTCCAGTCGGTGTAGAAATTCCACTTCCTGTGATATGTCCAGTTCCGACCAGTCCAGCTCCAGTGGAAATACCACTTCCGCCTATATGTCCAAAACCAGAGCCACCACCGGACACATGTCCACTAATACCGACTACTCCACTGCCGGTACTTTGCGCTGACCCGGGTGCTTGCGGCAAACTGTAGCCCTGAAGGGCTGCAGATACGGTCGCGAGTGAACATGCCAATACCTGTTGAAAAAT
>NC_051407.1:7539895-7540256 GCF_015228065.2 Penaeus monodon
GCAATCTCTACTCACCAAGAACTTCATGTTGGAAGTACTGGAAATGGCAAAATTTTCTCCGTTATATATCTAATAAAGTCGCATTGACCTTCCTTACGGCAAGGTACACTTCTCCAATCTTGGATTGACTTCACGTTATATAAAGGAATTACCTGTAATTAGATTATAGATTATAGAATTTTCCAGAAATTATTGTGTTCATTATTTTGGATTACAACTTGATGTAAGGTCATGGTCATAAAGCTGGCCATTATCTTGACTACAAGTATGTTTGTGACTCTTATCGTGCCATAAGTGATAAGTACGACTACTACGAATAATGTTTGATGATGACTTTGCTATAAGGCTTAGTATTGTGCAC
>NC_051407.1:7540395-7540622 GCF_015228065.2 Penaeus monodon
TAGTTTTATGAACTATATTTCTATTAAAAAACGTGTTTTCGATGAGCAGACAGCAAGAGCTGTTATTAAGTCAATAAACAGAACATAACAGAACGCAATCATGAGGAATATACACATCAAAAAATCCAAACGCATATAGATAATAATTTATCAAGGTGCTGAAAAATCTACGCCATTTGTATTCCTTTGCTCGAGAATTTTGTATTTTGGGTAGATATTGAAAATTC
>NC_051407.1:7540649-7540730 GCF_015228065.2 Penaeus monodon
CGTGAATAGTTTTAAACCAGACATGAAACAAATACCAATATAAAAAAATATTACCTGAACTTTAACTGTATATATGACAAA
>NC_051407.1:7540875-7541221 GCF_015228065.2 Penaeus monodon
TGGAAATAGTATAAATAGACAAAAAAAGGAACAAAAATATGCTTCAAAATTGGACAATACATGAAGCATCAGTTATCTGCACAGCAATAGGTAACTATTAATTATTTGCACTTTTTTATATCTTGTAAAGGACATGACATTTGTTAAATGACTGTCAACTTTTCTAGGTTTCTACTTCTACATCTAAGTGATCAGTGCTAATAGTAAGAATAAAATGTGAAATGTCAAAGTTCGTTTATGATTCAGTAGAAAGAATAACAGCGTAAGAAGGCTCATGATAATTGGACTTTATTCAGTCAGGTTTCACACACCTTTAAATTTTGAAAGTAATGTCCAGTGATAATTT
>NC_051407.1:7542499-7543013 GCF_015228065.2 Penaeus monodon
CAGCCACTCCTCCGATGTTGCCAGCTAATCCAGAGCCAGAGTTGGGTTATCACCTACTTCATAATTGATGAAATAGTTTTCAGGATCAGATGGAGTATGAGCAGACTAACTACAGGGGCAACGTCCACATGTCGCACTTGCTCTTCTCTACATGTGTCTAAAATTTCAGACCCATCACCTCCAGCAGTTACTGAGATGGACAGATCCAGAATGACCTCCAAGAGTTACAGGGGTTGACACAGCGCCTCCAACTCCATGTCCACTTCCAGCAATTAAACCACCTCCTGCTGCATGGCCAGCACCACTTCCGATGGAGATTCCAACTCCAGCAGACTGTCCAGAGCCAGTAGAAAGAGTAGACCCGCTTGGTCTTTGAAGACTGTACCTTTGAGGGGCTGCGGTGGTGCTGAGACCAAAACCTTATTATTTGTATAATATCTTCCATGAACTAACCAAACAACTGCTTTTCTCGTATTGAGAACTGTAGATCTGTCTGAATTTCCGATAAAGTTTT
>NC_051407.1:7543033-7543176 GCF_015228065.2 Penaeus monodon
TACTTACGAGAGCATTCATGATGAAAGACAATGTAGAACAATAAACCGCCGCATTATATACCAGTTTCAGATAATCATAACCTATATATGATGTCCCGGCCTTCTCATCGCAGATGACAGAGAGCCATACAAATTACAATTTT
>NC_051407.1:7550606-7552068 GCF_015228065.2 Penaeus monodon
TTATGCGATTGTATGTGCATATATAAACAAAAACAGGCAGCCGAGCGAGTCAAGGATTGGCTTTTTCTCGGTGGAAGGGAGAATGTGTATTTCATTTTTATTTTCCATTACTAGTATTTGAGCGATAGCATATCTTTGATTGTTCCTCTCACTGGACTCTTGGAGGTTTTGTGGGAACGTTGGACAGCACAAAAATACATAGACCTTCATAAAACATTATGCTTACTTCTATATAGGCTTACTCTGTAATCACTTCAGCTCATACTGGCTTCTGTCAAGGAAATAGTCAAGACAATGGGATGTGTTCAAATGCGTCTACTTGTTTGTTTGTTACCATGGTTAAATATGGTCGGTTGGATATTAAGGGATTTACATCCTGTATAGAAGTTTGTCAGCCAAATTGCTAGAGAAATGTCTAAGAACACCAATCTTCTCGGTGTAGGTTACAATCAAGTATTTTTTTTTTTAACTATAGAAATGCGTTAGCTGAAAAGTATTTCATACATGTTCAAAAGTGTGTATTGAATTATTTTTTGGTTTTGGGATAGGATAAGAATAGTGATATGACCATAATTTTACTTGTATTTTGAGAGATACTAAAAGCATACTTTCATAACTTAGATTCCATGACTAGCGGTTCATTTAGGGAGTGGAGTAGAGACCAGAAGGAGAGGTACCTACACTGATTTGGGAACCAGTCTGGGAACCACTTACACCACCACCAACTTGGAAGCTACTTCCTGAACCAATATTACCTCCTGCAAATCCTCCGCTCACTGTACCAAATCCGCTGCTTACACCAGCTCCACCTACTCCTCCGCTAATTGTTCCAAATCCACTGCTCGCACCAACTCCACCCACTCCGCTAACCGTTCCAAATCCACTGCCTCCTCCTACTCCAGCCACTCCTCCAATGTTACCACCTAATCCAACGCCGGCGGCTCCAATTACTTGTCCACCAGCTTCAGCAGCTGAACCAAGGGCAGTATTGAGATCCACACCAATGGGTAGAGTTGGGTTCTCACCTTCTTCATAATTGACGAAGTAGATTTCAGGATCAGATGGAGGATGAGCAGGTATCTCGATAACACGCTGAGCTTGTTCGTCCTTTTTGTTGAGTACATAAACGATGTTCTCCTGCCTTGGTGGAGGAACAACGATGGGTTCAGGTCCTTCTCCTTCTTCGGGAAGTCGCACGAACAGGATATTATGATCAACTCTTGGAGGAGGAATGCTTGGTGGAGGACCAAGAGGTCCTTTTTGTTCAGGGACATCAAAGACATATACTTTACTGTTAACAACTGGTGTAACGCAAGAACCGTCCACATGTCGAACTTGTCCTTCTCCACATGGTTCCAAAATTGCAGGACCCTCACCTCCTGCAACGGAGAGGCCGATTCCTGCGGCCTGACCAAATCCAGAGGAAAAGCCACCTACGCCATGCCCTGCACCAGCAGAAATA
>NC_051407.1:7552125-7552360 GCF_015228065.2 Penaeus monodon
CCGCTGCCTCCCACAGAAAATCCACTTCCCGTTGTTTGTCCTGGCCCAGTAGATAGTGTAGAACCAGCTGGTCTTTGCAGACTGTATCCCTGGAGAGCTGCAGACGTTGTTGCAACGAGTGCACAAGTCAACACCTGTGGTAAGCATCATATTGAGATGAAAGTATTTAAATATAAGATATATATAGTAAGACGTAAATTAATAAATAAAGTGATAGAAAGTTGGATGGAGAGAC
>NC_051407.1:7552537-7552891 GCF_015228065.2 Penaeus monodon
TACTTTTACTGGTAGTTGATTATATCGGTCAGGAACTATTTGTCTCCTAACTATAAATTCAATGAAATAATATTGAGCTTCCTATTACTACGACAAATAAAATGAAGTGCAACATTCGGTTCTCGAACTATAATTTTCTGCACTCACGAGAAACTTCATGTTGGGAGACTGTACGGCAAATTAAGTTACGTTGCCTTATATACTCGTTCGCCAGCCATGATGACCTTGCTTATACCATTTCCCTTCGGTTAGCGGAATTTCTTTGCAACACAGATTTGTTAACATTACTCAAATGAATACACACATTACTGATATAAACCTAAAATAATGTTTTGGTGGGAGAGCTTCTACATG
>NC_051407.1:7553469-7553538 GCF_015228065.2 Penaeus monodon
CCCTAAGTCCACGTGGTCAGTATCTGTTTATATTTTATAGATATTTTCTTTTTTTACCATAAATATACT
>NC_051407.1:7553824-7554292 GCF_015228065.2 Penaeus monodon
TTATGCGATTGTATGTATATATATAGACAAAAACTGGCAAAAAGGCGTCTGGAAGCCGAACTAGTCAGGGATTAGCTTTTTCTCGGTGGAAGGGAGAGTGTGTATTTCATTGTTATTTTCAATGACTGGTATTTGAGCGATAGCATATCTTTGATTGTTCCGCTCACCGGACTCTTGGAGGTTTTGTGGGAACGTTGGATAGCACAAAAATATATAAACTTTCATAAAACATTAAGCTTACTTCTATATAGGCTTACTCTGTAATCACTTCAGCTCATACTGGCTTCTGTCAAGGAAATATTCAAACAATAGGATGTGTTCAAATACGTCTACTTGTTTGTTTGTCACCATGGTTAAATATGATCGGTTAGACATTAAGGGATTGTATAGAAGTATAGAAGTTTGTCAGCCAAATAGCTAGAGAAATGTCCAAGAACACCACTTATCTCGGTGCAGGTTGCAATCAAG
>NC_051407.1:7554319-7555088 GCF_015228065.2 Penaeus monodon
AACTTTAGAAATCCGTTAGCTAAAAAGTATTTCATACATGTTCATAAGTGTGTATTGAATTATTTTTTGGATTTGGGATAGGATAAGAATAGTGATATAACCATAATTTTACTTGTATTTCGGGAGTTACTAAAAGCATACTTTCATAACTTAGATTCCATGACTAGCGGTTCATTTAGGGAGTGGAGTAGAGACCAGAAAGAGAGGTACCTACACTGATTTGAGAACCAGTCTGGGAACCACTTACACCACCACCAACTTGGAAGCTACTTCCTGAACCAATATTACCTTCTGCAAATCCTCCGCTCACTGTACCAAATCCGCTGCCTACACCAGCTCCACCTACTCCTCCGCTAATTGTTCCAAATCCACTGCTCGCACCAACTCCACCCACTCCGCTAACCGTTCCAAATCCACTGCCTCCTACTCCAGCCACTCCTCCAGTGTTACCACCTAATCCAGCGCCGGCGGCTCCAATTACTTGTCCACCAGCTTCAGCAGCTGAACCAAGGGCAGTATTGAGATCCACACCAATGGGTAGAGTTGGGTTCTCACCCTCTTCATAATTGACGAAGTAGATTTCAGGATCAGATGGAGGATGAGCAGGTACCTCGATAACACGCTGAGCTTGTTCGTCCTTTTTGTTGAGTACATAGACGATGTTCTCCTGCCTTGGTGGAGGAACAACGATAGGTTCAGGTCCTTCTCCTTCTTCGGGAAGTCGCACGAACAGGATATTATGATCAACTCTTGTTGAATATGTTAAGAG
>NC_051407.1:7555420-7555490 GCF_015228065.2 Penaeus monodon
TACCTAAGTCCACGTGGTCAGTATCTGTTTATAGTTTATAGATATTTTCTTTTTTTACCATAAATATACT
>NC_051407.1:7555687-7557071 GCF_015228065.2 Penaeus monodon
TTATGTGATTGTATGTACAAATATAAACAAAAACAGGCAAAAAGGCGTCTGGAAGCCGAACGAGTCAGGGATTAGCTTTTTCTCGGTGGAAGGGAGAGTGTGTATTTCATTGTTATTTTCAATGACTGGTATTTGAGCGATAGCATATCTTTGATTGTTCCGCTCACCGGACTCTTGGAGGTTTTGTGGGAACGTTGGATAGCACAAAAATATAGACCTTCATAAAACATTATGCTTTCTTCTATATAGGCTTACTCTGTAATCACTTCAGCTCATACTGGCTTCTGTCAAGGAAATATTTAAGACAATGGGATGTGTTCAAATACGTCTACTTGGTTGTTAGAAGTATAGAAGTTTGTCAGCCAAATAGCTAGAGAAATGTCCAAGAACACCATTTTTTTTTTTTTTACTGTAGAAATGCGTTAGCTAAAAAGTATTTCATACATGTTCATAAGTGTGTATTGAATTATTTTTTGGATTTGGGATAGGATAAGAATAGTGATATGACCATAATTTTACTTGTATTTTGAGAGATACTAAAAGCATACTTTCATAACTTAGATTACATGACTAGCGTTTCATTTAGGGAGTGGAGTAGAGACCAGAAGGAGAGGTACCTACACTGATTTGAGAACCAGTCTGGGAACCACTTACACCACCACCAACCTGGAAGCTACTTCCCGGACCAACATTACCTCCTGCAAATCCTCCGCTCACAGTACCAAATCCGCTGCCTACACCAGCTCCACCTACTCCTCCGCTAACTGTTCCAAATCCACTTCCTGTACCAATTCCACCCGATCCTCCGCTAACCGTTCCAAATCCACTGCTTCCACCTACTCCAGCCACTCCTCCAATGTTGCCGCCTAATCCAGAGCCGGCGGCTCCAATTACTTGTCCACCAGCTTCAGCAGCTGAACCAAGGGCAGTATTGAGATCCACGCCAATGGGTAGAGTTGGGTTCTCACCCTCTTCATAATTGACGAAGTAGATTTCAGGATCAGATGGAGGATGAGCAGGTACCTCGATAACACGCTGAGCTTGTTCGTCCTTTTTGTTGAGTACATAGACGATGTTCTCCTGCCTTGGTGGAGGAACAACGATGGGTTCAGGTCCTTCTCCTTCTTCGGGAAGCCGGACGAAGAGAATGTTATGGTCAACTCTTGGAGGAGGAATGCTTGGTGGAGGACCAATAGGTTCTTTTTGTTCAGGGACATCAAAGACATATACTTTACTGTTAACAACTGGTGTAACGCAAGAACCGTCCACATGTCGAACTTGTCCTTCTCCACATGGTTCCAAAATTGCAGCACCCTCACCTCCTGCAACGGAGAGGCCGGTTCCTGCGGCCTGACCAAACCCAGAGGAAAAGCCACCTACGCCA
>NC_051407.1:7557149-7557338 GCF_015228065.2 Penaeus monodon
CCGCTGCCTCCCACAGAAAATCCACTTCCCGTTATTTGTCCTGGCCCAGTAGATAGTGTAGAACCAGCTGGTCTTTGCAGACTGTATCCCTGGAGAGCTGCAGAAGTTGTTGCAACGAGTGCACAAGTCAACACCTGTGGTAAACATCATAATGATATGAAAGTATTTAAACATAGGATATATATGTAG
>NC_051407.1:7557450-7557746 GCF_015228065.2 Penaeus monodon
ATCGGTCAAAAACTATTTGCCTCTTAAATATATTTTCAATCAGATAATATTGAGCTTCCTATTAATACGGCAAATAAAATGCAGTACGACATTCTGTTCTCGAACTATAATTTTCTGCACTCACGAGAAACTTCATGTTGGGAGACTGTACGGCGAGGTAAGTTACGTTGCCTTATATACTCGCTCACCAGCAATGGTGACCTTGCTTATACCATTTCCCTTCGGTTAGCGAAATTTCTGTGCAAAGTAGATTTGTTAAAATTACTTAAATGAATACATATATTACTGATATAAAA
>NC_051407.1:7558167-7558274 GCF_015228065.2 Penaeus monodon
GTGCCAAGACACATTCAGTTTATATTGAATTAGGAAAAGAATGAAATTAAAGTGTTTTAGTATTATTGTTTTATATCAATCCTTCCACGGATAATGATATTACATCC
>NC_051407.1:7559864-7560075 GCF_015228065.2 Penaeus monodon
TATGCACACACAGGGGCGTCAGTTTTGGGTGGACTGTGGTGGGGGGGGGGGTTGCCCCTCCCAAGACTCTGATTGTCCCCCTCTAGGACCACAGCCCAACAACTTTTAGAGCTTATTGAATAGGATTACAGACACATACAGAGCAGAGAAGAGACTGGCACAGCAACTGCTCCGCCCGACGACCCCCAATCGACGCCCCAGGTTATTATCG
>NC_051407.1:7560129-7560233 GCF_015228065.2 Penaeus monodon
AATAACCAAAAGGTTGAAGAGGGGATGCTTGCTTCTAAACATATATGTATTGTGATCACTTTAGTAGCACCAGTACCACGGGTACTCACTCTTTTTTCATAAAA
>NC_051407.1:7560367-7560510 GCF_015228065.2 Penaeus monodon
ATAGAGAGAGAAATTTAAATTTACCATAACATTTAGCCAATAGATATTAATCCAATAGGAATTTATTTATAATATGTTAAGTGTTATTCACTGTGCCCCCCCCCCTCCAAAAAAAAAGAGATCCCCAGCTAATTGTGCTCACG
>NC_051407.1:7561286-7562040 GCF_015228065.2 Penaeus monodon
AGTAAAACTTTTGGGGTCTGTCTCAGCAGTGAACTAAATTGGAAATCACACGTGGACCATATGGTAGCGAAGGCAAATCGTTGCATCTTCATGTTCTACCATGCCCAAAACTGGAGTACGCGGCCTGAGTGTAGCACCTAGGCCTCAAGCAGCAGCAACAGCAACGGCTAGAGATTGTACAGAAGCGGTGCTTTCGCATCATACTGGGAGACTGTTACATGAACTACGATGAAGCCCTTGCCATCCTAAACACTGCATCGCTGCACTACAGGCGAGAGGATCAGCTACAATCTGCCATCGCCACCTCCTGCCTCCTGCGATGGGGGACAGACACGGCCGCAACACACGACATCGTGGTCACCTTCAGCCCGACTGCTGCAGGAGAGCACGTTACAAAAAATCACCTATTCCTTATCTTGTCGATAAGTGGACTGTGCATACGAAACATATATAAGTTTTAAATATTTTAGTGCTGTAATATTCTATAACATTTTAGTTCTCTGATATCTTAAAAGAAACATTTTAGTAATGTATTATCTTAAAGCAAACATTTTAGTAATGTGCTATTTTAACACAAACTCTTTAGTGCTAAAGTATTTCTAAAGAAATATTTTAGTCCTGATTACTCCATTTTAATACTTTAAATGTCATATCATGCACATGTCTTTCAAAATAAAGCTTTTTAATTTGTAAATGAAGACGATATGTTACAACACTTGTAAAGGTTATATAACTTTCTTGATAAAATAACCTA
>NC_051407.1:7562282-7563864 GCF_015228065.2 Penaeus monodon
CAGACACGCACACATAGGATAGGATATGAATAACGATATGATTATAATATTTTATATATTTTGAGAGATAATTGATTTATATTATAATAACTTAATAATATGACGAATGGTTCAATTAGGGAGTGGAATAGAGACCAGAAGGGGAGGTACCTACATTGATTTGAGAACCAGTCTGGAAACCACTTACACCACCGCCAACTTGGAAGCTACTTCCTGAACCTACATTACCTCCTGCAAATCCTCCGCTCACTGTACCAAATCCACTGCCTGCACCAACTCCACCTACACCTCCGCTAATTGTTCCAAATCCACTGCCTGCACCTACTCCACCTACTCCGCTAACCGTTCCAAATCCACTGCCTCCACCTACTCCAGCCACTCCTCCAATGTTGCTGCCTAATCCAGCGCCGGCGGCTCCAATTACTTGTCCACCAGCTTCAGCAGCTGAACCAAGGGCAGTATTGAGATCCACACCAATGGGTAGAGTTGGGTTCTCACCCTCTTCATAATTGACGAAGTAGATTTCAGGATCAGATGGAGGATGAGCAGGTACCTCGATAACACGCTGAGCTTGTTCGTCCTTTTTGTTGAGTACATAGACGATGTTCTCCTGCCTTGGTGGAGGAACAACGATGGGTTCAGGTCCTTCTCCTTCTTCGGGAAGTCGCACGAATAGGATATTATGATCAACTCTTGGAGGAGGAATGCTTGGTGGAGGACCAATAGGTTCTTTTTGTTCAGGGACATCAAAGACATATACTTTACTGTTAACAACTGGTGTAACACAAGAACCGTCCACATGTCGAACTTGTCCTTCTCCACATGGTTCCAAAATTGCAGCACCCTCACCTCCTGCAACGGAGAGGCCGGTTCCTGCGGCCTGACCAAATCCAGAGGAAAAGCCACCTACGCCAAGCCCTGCACCAGCTGAAATACCATTTCCAACTCCATGTCCACCGCTGACTCCTACAGAAAATCCACTTCCCGTTGTTTGTCCTGGCCCAGTAGATAGTGTAGAACCAGATGGTCTTTGCAGACTGTATCCCTGGAGAGCTGCAGACGTTGTTGCAACGAGTGCACAAGTCAACACCTGTGGTAAACATCATAATGATATGAAAGTATTTAAACATAGGATATACATGTAGAGAGGTAAATTAAGAAATAAACAAAGTGATAGAAAGATGAATGGAGGGACTGAAAAAGAATTGCTTCATTCTTTTTTTTATTATTATTACTGTTACTGAAAGTTGATTATATCGGTCATTGCCTCTTAAATATATTTTCAATCAGATAATATTGAGCTTCCTATTACTATGACAAATAAAATTCAGTACGACATTCTATTCTCGAACTATAATTTTCTGCACTCACGAGAAACTTCATGTTGAGAGACTGTACGGCGAGGTAAGTTACGTTGCCTTATATACTCGCTCACCAGCAATGATGACCTTGCTTATACCATTTCCCTTCAGTTAGCGGAATTTCTGTGCAAAGCAGATTTGTTAAAATTGCTTAAATGAATACATATATTACTGATATAAAACTAAAATAATACTTTGGTGGGAGGGCTTCTAAATATGAT
>NC_051407.1:7564491-7564674 GCF_015228065.2 Penaeus monodon
GGGTGGACTGTGAGGGAGGGGGGGTTGCCCCTCCCAAGACTCTGATTGCCCCCCTCTAGGGCCACAGCCCAACAACTTCTAGAGCTAATTGAATAGGATTACAGACACATACAGAGCAGAGAAGAGACTGGCACAGCAACTGCTCCGCCGAAGACCCCTAATTGACGCCCCGGATTATTATCG
>NC_051407.1:7564728-7564829 GCF_015228065.2 Penaeus monodon
AATAACCAAAAGGTTGAAGAGGGGATGCTTGCTTCTAAACAGATATGTATTGTGATCACTTTAGTAGCACCAGTACCACGGGTACTCACTTTTTCATAAAA
>NC_051407.1:7565855-7566058 GCF_015228065.2 Penaeus monodon
GAGAGAGAAATTTAAATTTACCATAACATTTAGCCAATAGACATTAATCCAATAGGATTTTAATTATAATATATTAACTGTTATTCACTGTGCCCCCCCCCAAAAAAAAAAAAGAGAAATCCCCAGCTAATTGTGCTCACGTAGCCCAACGACATCTCCCCCTGTCCCCCAAGCAAAAGCTGAAATAACGCCTCTTGAGTGTG
>NC_051407.1:7566800-7567619 GCF_015228065.2 Penaeus monodon
GAAGAGTTTCCCGTCGTGCACGAAGTAAAACTTTTGGGGTCTGTCTCAGCAGTGAACTAAATTGGAAATCACACGTGGACCATATGGTAGCGAAGGCAAATCGTTGCATCTTCATGTTCTACCATGCCCAAAACTGGAGTACGCGGCCTAAGTGTATCACCCATGGCCTCAAGCAGCAGCAACAGCAACGGCTAGAGATTGTACAGAAGCGGTGCTTTCGCATCATACTGTGAGTCTGTTACATGAACTGCGATGAAGCCCTTGCCATCCTAAACACTGTATCGCTGCACTACAGGCGAGAGGATCAGCTACAATCTGCTGCGCTCATCGTGCCACCGCCACCTCCTGCCTCCTGCGATGGGGGACATACACGGCCGCAACACACGACATCGTGGTCACCTTCAGCCCGACTGCTGCAGGAGAGCACGTTACAAAAAATCACTATTCCTTATCTTGTCGATAAGTGGACTGTGCATAGGAAACATATATAAGTTTTAAATATTTTAGTGCTGTAATATTCTATAACATTTTAGTTCTGTGATATCTTAAAAGAAACATTTTAGTAATGTAATATTTTAAAACAAACATTTTAGTCCTGTAATATTTTAAAACAAACATTTTAGTAATGTGCTATTTTAACACAAACTCTTTTGTGCTAAAGTATTTCTAAAGAAATATTTTAGTCCTGATTACTCCATTTTAATACTTTAAATATCATATCATGCACATGTCTTTCAAAATAAAGCTTTTTAATTTGTAAATCAAGACGATATGTTACAACACTTGTAAAGGTTATATAACTTTCTTGATAAAATAACC
>NC_051407.1:7567910-7569451 GCF_015228065.2 Penaeus monodon
CAGACACGCACACATAGGATAGGATATGAATAACGATATGATTATAATATTTTATATATTTTGAGAGATAATTGATTTATATTATAATAACTTAATAATATGACGAATGGTTCAATTAGGGAGTGGAATAGAGACCAGAAGGGGAGGTACCTACATTGATTTGAGAACCAGTCTGGAAACCACTTACACCACCGCCAACTTGGAAGCTACTTCCTGAACCTACATTACCTCCTGTAAATCCTCCGCTCACTGTACCAAATCCACTGCCTGCACCAACTCCACCTACACCTCTGCTAATTGTTCCAAATCCACTGCCTGCACCTATTCCACCTACTCCGCTAACCGTTCCAAATCCACTGCCTCCACCTACTCCAGCCACTCCTCCAATGTTGCCGCTAATCCAGCGCCGGCGGCTCCAATTACTTGTCCACCAGCTTCAGCAGCTGAACCAAGGGCAGTATTGAGATCCACACCAATGGGTAGAGTTGGGTTCTCACCCTCTTCATAATTGACGAAGTAGATTTCAGGATCAGATGGAGGATGAGCAGGTACCTCGATAACACGCTGAGCTGTTCGTCCTTTTTGTTGAGTACATAGACGATGTTCTCCTGCCTTGGTGGAGGAACAACGATGGGTTCAGGTCCTTCTCCTTCTTCGGGAAGTCGCACGAATAGGATATTATGATCAACTCTTGGAGGAGGAATGCTTGGTGGAGGACCAATAGGTTCTTTTTGTTCAGGGACATCAAAGACATATACTTTACTGTTAACAACTGGTGTAACACAAGAACCGTCCACATGTCGAACTTGTCCTTCTCCACATGGTTCCAAAATTGCAGCACCCTCACCTCCTGCAACGGAGAGGCCGGTTCCTGCGGCCTGACCAAATCCAGAGGAAAAGCCACCTACGCCAAGCCCTGCACCAGCTGAAATACCATTTCCAACTCCATGTCCACCGCTGACTCCTACAGAAAATCCACTTCCCGTTGTTTGTCCTGGCCCAGTAGATAGTGTAGAACCAGATGGTCTTTGCAGACTGTATCCCTGGAGAGCTGCAGACGTTGTTGCAACGAGTGCACAAGTCAACACCTGTGGTAAACATCATAATGATATGAAAGTATTTAAACATAGGATATACATGTAGAGAGGTAAATTAAGAAATAAACAAAGTGATAGAAAGATGAATGGAGGGACTGAAAAAGAATTGCTTCATTCTTTTTTTTTATTATTATTACTGTTACTGAAGTTGATTATATCGGTCATTGCCTCTTAAATATATTTTCAATCAGATAATATTGAGCTTCCTATTACTATGACAAATAAAATTCAGTACGACATTCTATTCTCGAACTATAATTTTCTGCACTCACGAGAAACTTCATGTTGAGAGACTGTACGGCGAGGTAAGTTACGTTGCCTTATATACTCGCTCACCAGCAATGATGACCTTGCTTATACCATTTCCCTTCAGTTAGCGGAATTTCTGTGCAAAGCAGATTTGTTAAAATTGCTTAAATGAATACATATATTACTGATATAAAA
>NC_051407.1:7570180-7570360 GCF_015228065.2 Penaeus monodon
GGACTGTGAGGGAGGGGGGGTTGCCCCTCCCAAGACTCTGATTGCCCCCCTCTAGGGCCACAGCCCAACAACTTCTAGAGCTAATTGAATAGGATTACAGACACATACAGAGCAGAGAAGAGACTGGCACAGCAACTGCTCCGCCCGAAGACCCCTAATTGACGCCCCGGATTATTATCG
>NC_051407.1:7570414-7570516 GCF_015228065.2 Penaeus monodon
AATAACCAAAAGGTTGAAGAGGGGATGCTTGCTTCTAAACAGATATGTATTGTGATCACTTTAGTAGCACCAGTACCACGGGTACTCACTTTTTTCATAAAA
>NC_051407.1:7571541-7571744 GCF_015228065.2 Penaeus monodon
GAGAGAGAAATTTAAATTTACCATAACATTTAGCCAATAGACATTAATCCAATAGGATTTTAATTATAATATATTAACTGTTATTCACTGTGCCCCCCCCCAAAAAAAAAAAAGAGAAATCCCCAGCTAATTGTGCTCACGTAGCCCAACGACATCTCCCCCTGTCCCCCAAGCAAAAGCTGAAATAACGCCTCTTGAGTGTG
>NC_051407.1:7572408-7573227 GCF_015228065.2 Penaeus monodon
GAAGAGTTTCCCGTCGTGCACGAAGTAAAACTTTTGGGGTCTGTCTCAGCAGTGAACTAAATTGGAAATCACACGTGGACCATATGGTAGCGAAGGCAAATCGTTGCATCTTCATGTTCTACCATGCCCAAAACTGGAGTACGCGGCCTAAGTGTATCACCCATGGCCTCAAGCAGCAGCAACAGCAACGGCTAGAGATTGTACAGAAGCGGTGCTTTCGCATCATACTGTGAGTCTGTTACATGAACTGCGATGAAGCCCTTGCCATCCTAAACACTGTATCGCTGCACTACAGGCGAGAGGATCAGCTACAATCTGCTGCGCTCATCGTGCCACCGCCACCTCCTGCCTCCTGCGATGGGGGACATACACGGCCGCAACACACGACATCGTGGTCACCTTCAGCCCGACTGCTGCAGGAGAGCACGTTACAAAAAATCACTATTCCTTATCTTGTCGATAAGTGGACTGTGCATAGGAAACATATATAAGTTTTAAATATTTTAGTGCTGTAATATTCTATAACATTTTAGTTCTGTGATATCTTAAAAGAAACATTTTAGTAATGTAATATTTTAAAACAAACATTTTAGTCCTGTAATATTTTAAAACAAACATTTTAGTAATGTGCTATTTTAACACAAACTCTTTTGTGCTAAAGTATTTCTAAAGAAATATTTTAGTCCTGATTACTCCATTTTAATACTTTAAATATCATATCATGCACATGTCTTTCAAAATAAAGCTTTTTAATTTGTAAATCAAGACGATATGTTACAACACTTGTAAAGGTTATATAACTTTCTTGATAAAATAACC
>NC_051407.1:7573436-7574649 GCF_015228065.2 Penaeus monodon
CAGACACGCACACATAGGATAGGATATGAATAACGATATGATTATAATATTTTATATATTTTGAGAGATAATTGATTTATATTATAATAACTTAATAATATGACGAATGGTTCAATTAGGGAGTGGAATAGAGACCAGAAGGGGAGGTACCTACATTGATTTGAGAACCAGTCTGGAAACCACTTACACCACCGCCAACTTGGAAGCTACTTCCTGAACCTACATTACCTCCTGTAAATCCTCCGCTCACTGTACCAAATCCACTGCCTGCACCAACTCCACCTACACCTCTGCTAATTGTTCCAAATCCACTGCCTGCACCTATTCCACCTACTCCGCTAACCGTTCCAAATCCACTGCCTCCACCTACTCCAGCCACTCCTCCAATGTTGCCGCCTAATCCAGCGCCGGCGGCTCCAATTACTTGTCCACCAGCTTCAGCAGCTGAACCAAGGGCAGTATTGAGATCCACACCAATGGGTAGAGTTGGGTTCTCACCCTCTTCATAATTGACGAAGTAGATTTCAGGATCAGATGGAGGATGAGCAGGTACCTCGATAACACGCTGAGCTTGTTCGTCCTTTTTGTTGAGTACATAGACGATGTTCTCCTGCCTTGGTGGAGGAACAACGATGGGTTCAGGTCCTTCTCCTTCTTCGGGAAGTCGCACGAATAGGATATTATGATCAACTCTTGGAGGAGGAATGCTTGGTGGAGGACCAATAGGTTCTTTTTGTTCAGGGACATCAAAGACATATACTTTACTGTTAACAACTGGTGTAACACAAGAACCGTCCACATGTCGAACTTGTCCTTCTCCACATGGTTCCAAAATTGCAGCACCCCCATCTCCTGCAACGGAGAGGCCGGTTCCTGCGGCCTGACCAAATCCAGAGGAAAAGCCACCTACGCCATGCCCTGCACCAGCTGAAATACCATTTCCAACTCCATGTCCACCGCTGACTCCTACAGAAAATCCACTTCCCGTTGTTTGTCCTGGCCCAGTAGATAGTGTAGAACCAGCTGGTCTTTGCAGACTGTATCCCTGGAGAGCTGCAGACGTTGTTGCAACGAGTGCACAAGTCAACACCTGTGGTAAACATCATAATGATATGAAAGTATTTAAACATAGGATATACATGTAGAGAGGTAAATTAATAAATAAACAAAGTGATAGAAAGATGAATGGAGGGACTGAAAAAGAATTGCTTCA
>NC_051407.1:7574677-7575024 GCF_015228065.2 Penaeus monodon
ACTGTTACTGAAAGTTGATTATATCGGTCATTGCCTCTTAAATATATTTTCAATCAGATAATATTGAGCTTCCTATTACTACGACAAATAAAATTCAGTACGACATTCTATTCTCGAACTATAATTTTCTGCACTCACGAGAAACTTCATGTTGGGAGACTGTACGGCGAGGTAAGTTACGTTGCCTTATATACTCGCTCACCAGCAATGATGACCTTGCTTATACCATTTCCCTTCAGTTAGCGGAATTTCTGTGCAAAGCAGATTTGTTAAAATTACTTAAATGAATACATATATTACTGATATAAAATTAAAATAATACTTTGCTGGGAGGGCTTCTAAATATG
>NC_051407.1:7575613-7575753 GCF_015228065.2 Penaeus monodon
GTCCCAAGACACATTCAGTTGATATTGAATTAGGAAAAGAATGAAATTAAAGTGTTTTAGTATTATTGTTTCATATCAATCCTTCCACGGATAATGATATTACATCCTAAAAATTACTGCTAATATTTTTATCCTGTGCT
>NC_051407.1:7576149-7576332 GCF_015228065.2 Penaeus monodon
GGGTGGACTGTGAGGGAGGGGGGGTTGCCCCTCCCAAGACTCTGATTGCCCCCTCTAGGGCCACAGCCCAACAACTTCTAGAGCTAATTGAATAGGATTACAGACACATACAGAGCAGAGAAGAGACTGGCACAGCAACTGCTCCGCCCGAAGACCCCTAATTGACGCCCCGGATTATTATCG
>NC_051407.1:7576385-7576488 GCF_015228065.2 Penaeus monodon
AAATAACCAAAAGGTTGAAGAGGGGATGCTTGCTTCTAAACAGATATGTATTGTGATCACTTTAGTAGCACCAGTACCACGGGTACTCACTTTTTTCATAAAA
>NC_051407.1:7577506-7577705 GCF_015228065.2 Penaeus monodon
GAGAAATTTAAATTTACCATAACATTTAGCCAATAGACATTAATCCAATAGGATCTTAATTATAATATATTAACTGTTATTCACTGTGCCCCCCCCCCAAAAAAAAGAGAAATCCCCAGCTAATTGTGCTCACGTAGCCCAACGACATCTCCCCCTGTCCCCCAAGCAAAAGCTGAAATAACGCCTCTGAGTGTGTGTG
>NC_051407.1:7577765-7577838 GCF_015228065.2 Penaeus monodon
AGAAATCCCCAGCTAATTGTGCTCAGGTAGCCCACCGACATTTCCCCCTGTCCCCCAAGCAAAAGCTGAAATA
>NC_051407.1:7578521-7579335 GCF_015228065.2 Penaeus monodon
AGAAGAGTTTCCCGTCGTGCACGAAGTAAAACTTTTGGGGTCTGTCGCAGCAGTGAACTAAATTGGAAATCACACGTGGACCATATGGTAGCGAAGGCAAATCGTTGCATCTTCATGTTCTACCATGCCCAAAACTGGAGTACGCGGCCTAAGTGTATCACCCATGGCCTCAAGCAGCAGCAACAGCAACGGCTAGAGATTGTACAGAAGCGGTGCTTTCGCATCATACTGGGAGACTGTTACATGAACTGCGATGAAGCCCTTGCCATCCTAAACACTGCATCGCTGCACTACAGGCGAGAGGATCAGCTACAATCTGCTGCGCTCATCGTGCCACCGCCACCTCCTGCCTCCTGCGATGGGGGACATACACGGCCGCAACACACGACATCGTGGTCACCTTCAACCCGACTGATGCAGGAGAGCACGTTACAAAAAATCACTATTCCTTATCTTGCCGATAAGTGGACTGTGCATAGGAAACATATATAAGTTTTAAATATTTTAGTGCTGTAATATTCTATAACATTTTAGTTCTGTGATATCTTAAAAGAAACATTTTAGTAATGTAATATTTTAAAACAAACATTTTAGTCCTGTAATATTTTAAAACAAACATTTTAGTAATGTGCTATTTTAGCACAAACTCTTTTGTGCTGAAGTATTTCTAAAGAAATATTTTAGTCCTGATTACTCCATTTTAATACTTTAAATGTCATATCATGCACATGTCTTTCAAAATAAAGCTTTTTAATTTGTAAATCAAGACGATATGTTACAACACTTGTAAAGGTTATATAACTTTCTTGATAAA
>NC_051407.1:7579670-7580507 GCF_015228065.2 Penaeus monodon
GACGAATGGTTCAATTAGGGAGTGGAATAGAGACCAGAAGGGGAGGTACCTACATTGATTTGAGAACCAGTCTGGAAACCACTTACACCACCGCCAACTTGGAAGCTACTTCCTGAACCTACATTACCTCCTGCAAATCCTCCGCTCACTGTACCAAATCCACTGCCTGCACCAACTCCACCTACACCTCCGCTAATTGTTCCAAATCCACTGCCTGCACCTACTCCACCTACTCCGCTAACCGTTCCAAATCCACTGCCTCCACCTACTCCAGCCACTCCTCCAATGTTGCTGCCTAATCCAGCGCCGGCGGCTCCAATTACTTGTCCACCAGCTTCAGCAGCTGAACCAAGGGCAGTATTGAGATCCACACCAATGGGTAGAGTTGGGTTCTCACCCTCTTCATAATTGACGAAGTAGATTTCAGGATCAGATGGAGGATGAGCAGGTACCTCGATAACACGCTGAGCTTGTTCGTCCTTTTTGTTGAGTACATAGACGATGTTCTCCTGCCTTGGTGGAGGAACAACGATGGGTTCAGGTCCTTCTCCTTCTTCGGGAAGTCGCACGAACAGGATATTATGATCAACTCTTGGAGGAGGAATGCTTGGTGGAGGACCAATAGGTTCTTTTTGTTCAGGGACATCAAAGACATATACTTTACTGTTAACAACTGGTGTAACACAAGAACCGTCTACATGTCGAACTTGTCCTTCTCCACATGGTTCCAAAATTGCAGCACCCTCACCTCCTGCAACGGAGAGGCCGGTTCCTGCGGCCTGACCAAATCCAGAGGAAAGGCCACCTCCTACGCCATGCCCTGCACCTGCTGAAATA
>NC_051407.1:7580564-7581009 GCF_015228065.2 Penaeus monodon
CCGCTGCCTCCCACAGAAAATCCACTTCCCGTTGTTTGTCCTGGCCCAGTAGTTAGTGTAGAACCAGCTGGTCTTTGTAGACTGTATCCCTGGAGAGCTGCAGAAGTTGTTGCAACGAGTGCAGAAGCCAGAACCTATGGTAAACATTACAAAGTGATTGATAACAGAGGAAAATGTAATTTTATTCTAAAAAAGTATTTGTGAATAATGAATTTAATTTATACCTATTGGACTATATATTATATATCTTAAAAATGGTTTCCATGAACTAAAGAAGTTACTGCAACAATGAAATGGGACATTAATTTTCGATCTATTATTTTCTCAACTCACAAGAAACCTCATGTTGAGAGACTGTACGTCGCAATAAGTTACGTTGCCTTATATACACTCGTTCACAGCAATGATGACCTTGCTTATTCCATTTCTCTTGCCAACTTACGCG
>NC_051407.1:7581033-7581130 GCF_015228065.2 Penaeus monodon
AAACAGGTTTCTTGAAATACAAAATATTTGCACATTTTCTTGTTGAACTCATGGAACTTTGAACTACTATTATTTTCCAAATATTCCCTGCTGTACC
>NC_051407.1:7581823-7582196 GCF_015228065.2 Penaeus monodon
CTAAACGCAAAGGCAGTTCATTTAGGTAGTGGTGTATCAGCCAGAAGGAGAGCGTCCTACGCCTTCGCTTACTTCTCCAAATCCACTGCCTGCGCTACCCGTAACGAATCCACTACCTGCACCAGCTCCCCCTAATTCCCCAATTACAGTTCAGAACCCACTGCCTGCACCAGCTTCACCTAATCCACCGATAACTGTTCCTTTTTATATCAAAATGAAGCGACTCAACTCCGAAGTCACATGTATTATGTTTCCAGGCGTATCGTGCACAAGTTATATCAAAATGAAATTACTTTAATTCTGCAGTTAGATGAAATATGATCTCAGGCATAGTGTGAAAGCCTGACACGCAAACGGAGGAAACGCAAATAGA
>NC_051407.1:7582364-7582679 GCF_015228065.2 Penaeus monodon
GAGATATTTAGGTACTGTTATTATATTTTTAGATTGTTATTATGTCGGTATAAAGATAAAATGTGTAATGGTAATTAAAATTTGATTACCATCATATCATTATATCACGATTACTATCATGCTATAATGATATTTATATTGGTGCTAGTATTAATAACATTGATGTTCTCACTATTTTGCATTTCATATCTCGACTCTTTATAGTCGCATTCGAAATCCCTCTGCCCTTATGATCAATATATTCAATGCTGCAGATAGTACTACATTCTTTATTTTTTTTCTCGTTACTACATTATTTCTAAAGTCACATCCAAG
>NC_051407.1:7582769-7582889 GCF_015228065.2 Penaeus monodon
GACATCTATGATATACACATCGAAGAAAACACCACATCCAAGCAAATTTCAAAAGGGTGTGCGTGTGTGGGGAGGGGGGGATAACAAGTGAGTTTAGGTTAATATTTATACGATATCACG
>NC_051407.1:7584831-7586249 GCF_015228065.2 Penaeus monodon
TAGGGGATATCAAAGACACTGATTCGAAACTTGTAATATATTAATAAATACAATACATCTTTATATTGTCTTTTTGGTTCATAAGTTAAATGCAATTAATTTAGGGAGTTTTATATAAACCTGAAGGAGAGGTTCCTACGCCTCCACCTACTGCTCCAAATCCACTGCCTGCGCCAGCTCCACCTAGTCCTCCGCTAACAGTTCCAAATCCACCACCGACGCCAGCTCCACCCAGTCCTCCGCTAACAGTTCCAAATCCACTGCCTACACTAGCTCCACCAAATCCACCGCTAACCGTACCGAACCCACTTCCTCCTACTACTCCACCCACTCCAAATCCTGCGCCTTCACTGCTATCACCTCCAGCGACTCCAATTACTTGTCCACCTGCTTCAGCGGCTGAACCAAGAGCAGTATTGAGATCCACACCAATGGGTAGAGTTGGGTTCTCACCCTCTTCATAATTGACGAAGTAGATTTCAGGATCGGATGGAGGATGGGCAGGTACTTCGATGACACGCTGGGTCTGTTCGTCCTTTTTGTTGAGTACATAGACGATATTCTCTTGTCTCGGTGGTGGAATAACGATTGGTTCAGGACCTTCTCCTTCTTCGGGAAGTCGCACGAACAGAATGTTATGATCCACCCTTGGAGGAGGAACGCTTGGTGGAGGACCGATAGGTCCTTTTTGTTCAGGGACATCAAAGACAAACACTTTTCTGTTAACGACTGGTGTAACGCAAGACCCATCCACATGTCGAATTTGTCCTTCTCCACATGGTTCCAAGATGCCAGCACCTACGCCGGAGATACCAGTCCCCACTCCTTGGCCAAATCCACCAGAAACACCTACAGCTGCACCACCTAAAACTCCACTTCCAGTTCCATGTCCAGATCCTACTCCAACACCTCCTGCATGCCCAGCACCGGATCCGACAGAAAATCCACTTCCTGCCGTCTGACCAGGACCAGTGGACAGGGTTGATCCAGTGGGCCTCTGCAGACTGTAGCCCTGTGGAGCTGCAGCTGTGGTAGCAACGATTGCGCAAGCTAAAACCTATAGTAAACAGAAAGATTGTTATATGTAATATAATTGATAGTGTTATGTTGAAAATAGATAATTTTAATAATAACAAACTTACAGTATTTTCTAACCATTAATTTCTAAATATATATGAAAAGAAATATATTTCTTTTGTAATATGCATGGCATTATTACTGTATCAGGAGTATGTGCTGAAGATTTTAATTTAACTTTCTGTACTCACAAAGACCCTCATGCTGGGAGATTGTGCAGCGAGATACCTTACGCTGCCTTTTATACCTGTTCACCGACGCGGATGACCTTGGTTATTACAATTGCCTCGCAAGGTTGACAGGTTGTCTGACCGAAATTTCGTTTTTGAAATATAAAACAT
>NC_051407.1:7586320-7586647 GCF_015228065.2 Penaeus monodon
AATGTTGGCACGTATCCTTATTATGTGCTTCGTTATGAATTGTTGGATAGTCTTAAGGTGGTGATATAAATGATTAATAAGAACGAGAATAACAACAATGTTATTATGCTCCTTATTACATAAATTATGATAAAAGTATTACCTACACCAACATTTCGAACAATTAAAAAAAAGTTCTCACCACATTTTTCATTGTTTTCATAAGTTTCATTGTTGTTCTTTTACTGCGTTTATCATTACGATTATTATTACTATCAATAGAGGAACTCGCTGAAATTGAATGATTCATTCTTTAAAATTGCTTTCCACGACAACAATTAGAACTGG
>NC_051407.1:7586996-7587199 GCF_015228065.2 Penaeus monodon
TATGTCGTTCTTTAAATTTTATATATTCAATTATCAGCCCCTTTTAAATCAAAATGAAACGACTCTAACTCCAAAGTCACATGGCATGTGTTTCTAGGCGAGACGTGCTCATGTAATACCAAAATGAAATTACTTCAAATCTGAAGTTATATGAAACATGATCTCATGCGAAAGGACGGAACACAAGTAGAATTATGACATAG
>NC_051407.1:7587966-7589546 GCF_015228065.2 Penaeus monodon
GTCTAAAGTTATAAAGATATAAGGATATGAAAGATACTGAATCGAAACTTGTCATATATTAAGAAATACAATACATCTTTATATTGTTTTTTTGGTTCATAAGTTAAATGCAATTAATTTAGGGAGTGTTATATAGACCTGAAGGAGTGCTTCCTACACCTCCGCTTACTGCTCCAAATCCACTGCCTGCGCCAGCTCCACCTAATCCTCCGCTAACAGTTCCAAATCCACCACCGACGCCAGCTACACCCAGTCCTCCGCTAACAGTTCCAAATCCACTGCCTGCACCAGCTCCACCAAATCCTCCACTAACCGTGCCGAATCCACTTCCTCCTACTACACCACCCACTCCAAATCCTGCGCCTTCACTGCTATCACCTCCAGCGAATCCAATTACTTGTCCGCCTGCTTCAGCGGCTGAGCCAAGAGCAGTATTAAGATCCACACCAATGGGTAGAGTTGGGTTCTCACCCTCTTCATAATTGACGAAGTAGATTTCAGGATCGGATGGAGGATGGGCAGGTACTTCGATGACACGCTGGGTCTGTTCGTCCTGTTTGTTGAGTACATAGACGATGTTCTCCTGTCTTGGTGGGGGAATAACGATTGGTTCAGGTCCTTCTCCTTCTTCGGGAAGTCGCACGAACAGAATGTTATGATCAACTCTTGGAGGAGGAACGCTTGGTGGAGGACCGATAGGTTCCTTTTGTTCTGGAACATCAAAGACAAACACTTTCCTGTTTACAATTGGTGTGACACAAGACCCATCCACATGTCGAATTTGTCCTTCTCCACATGGTTCCAAAATTCCGGCACCTACGCCGGAGATGCCAGTCCCTACTCCTTGGCCAAATCCACCAGAGACACCTCCAACAGCTGCACCAGCTGAGACTCCACTTCCAACTCCATGTCCAGATCCTGTTCCAATACCTCCTGCTACAACATGTCCAGCAGCAAATCCACTTCCAGCCGTCTGACCAGGGCCAGTGGACAGAGTTGATCCAGTGGGCCTCTGCAGACTGTAGCCCTGGGGAGCTGCAGTCGTGGAAGCAACGAGTGCGCAAGCCAAAACCTATTGTAAAGATCAGAAAAGTTTTTATGTGTAAGGGAAAAGACAGATCTTTCTACTGGATATCAGTCATTTATGACAACTACAAATTTCTCGTCATGCATTTCTAAATACGTTAATAATTGATTAGCAATGCATTCACAAAAATGAAATACTTCTGCGAGTTGTACGTATTTCATTATTTTTTTCTATACATAATTGTGGTCACTGTGACTATTTCAGATTTCTGTACTTACAAGGAACCTCATGCTGGGAGAATGTGCAACGAGATACCTCACTCTGCCTTTTATACCTGCTCGCCGATTGCGATGACCTTCATTGTTACAATTGCCACGCACAGTTGACAGGTTGTCTAACTGACCGATATTTCTTTAAAAAAGGGTATCATATAATTCACGAGCATGAAACTGACATTATTATCGCATTACTGTAATATCCTTAATTATGAATAAAAAGATAACCCATAATTGATCCGCAAGATAATTATTAATATCGAGCAGACAGAACACCA
>NC_051407.1:7590035-7590226 GCF_015228065.2 Penaeus monodon
GAGACTTATAATATCTTTCCTAATATTGATGCCAACAATACTTTACTGTTCTTACTTTTTTGTGCTGCATATTATTCAAAGTCACTGTTTGTAGTCGTATTAGTTCAAAATTCTTCTGCCCTTACTTTTTCATATGACCAATTTACGAATTCCTTGAATTATAAATGCCATTTTGTTTCCTTTTTTTCTTA
>NC_051407.1:7590287-7590526 GCF_015228065.2 Penaeus monodon
GACAGAACAATAAGCGATGTCTTTGACGCTGTTATATTTCTATTTGTTAACTTTATCATCAATAACCTACAAATCAATTTAGATTTTATACCCAATTCGACATCTGTGTGGTGGTGTTACATATATCAAGTGTAGCGTAACGTGTGTAATAGAACGTTGGAATGGCGCGACAGGGTGACATGTGTTCCTTTTCGTCCCAAATTTGATCCCGAACAATGCCATTGGACTATTTCATTTGC
>NC_051407.1:7590588-7590780 GCF_015228065.2 Penaeus monodon
CAGTGCTTCTATACATTCACTTTTTTATAAATGTTACTATCGTCGTCATCATCATTATTACTAGATACAGTTCTACAAAAGAGCTCTAACTTATATGAAAACGCCTATCTTAACCAACTATATATGTTTTCATTGATATAAATTTAAAGTTTACGTTACATCAAGTTGACAAATATGAGATTCATTGGGAAA
>NC_051407.1:7591654-7592492 GCF_015228065.2 Penaeus monodon
AAGATGCTTTTCGCTGGATGAAGGGGATAATCATAATAAAAAAAAAATATCGAAACTGGTCATATATTAAAAATTACAATACACTTTTATGTGTGTGTTAATTGGAAACGGCAATGCAGTTCTTTTAGGGGATGGTATATAGACCAGAAGAAGAGCTTCCTACGCCTCCGCTTACTGTTACAAATCCACTGCCTGCGCCTCCATCCAATCCACCGCTAACAGTTCCAAATCCACTGCCTGTACTAACTCCAGTCAATCCACCGCTAACAGTACCGAATCCACTACCTGCACCATCTCCAACCAGTCCTCCGCTAACTGTTCCAAATCCACTTCCTCCTACTACTCCACCCACTCCAAATCCTGCGCCTTCTCTATCACCCCCAGCAACCCAAATTACTTGTCCACCGGCTTCAGCTGCTGAGCCAAGAGCAGTATTAAGATCCAGACCAATAGGTGACGAAGTAGATTTGAGGATCAGATGGTGGATGGGCAGGTACTTCGATGACACGCTGAGTCTGTTCGTCCTGTTTGTTTACATACATATTATCCTGTCTTGGTGGTGGAATAACGATTGGTTCAAGTCCTTCTCCTTCTTCGGGAAGTCGCACGAACAGAATGTTATGATCAACTCTTGGAGGAGGAACGCTTGGTGGAGGACCGATAGGTTCTTTTTGTTCTGGAACATCAAAGACAAACTCTTTCCTGTAAATGACTGGTGTAATACAAGACCCATCCACATGTCGAATTCGTCCTTCTCCACATGGTTCCAGCAACTACGCCGGAGATGCCAGTCCCCACTCCCTGGCCAAGTCCAACCGAAACACCTCCTTGAGCTGCA
>NC_051407.1:7592542-7592791 GCF_015228065.2 Penaeus monodon
TCCTGCTCCTGCGCAAGCCTAAACCTATTGTAAACAATAGAAAGTTTTACTTGTAATAGAATTAATAGTTTTTTATGTTGAAAATAAATAATTTGTGAGAAATTGAAACGTTACAAATTTTATCATCATTGATGTCTAAATTTATATGAAAAGCGGTGTATTCAAATATTAATATTGGAAATTATCTGCCACGACAACAGTTGGAATAGGATTCTATTAGATTCGTAATATGATGTCTGTATATGTATT
>NC_051407.1:7592981-7593875 GCF_015228065.2 Penaeus monodon
GTTCATATGGTTTAAAGTAAAATCATTTCAACTCTGCAGTTAAAAGTAATATGATCTCATGCATAGTGTTCAAGCCTAAGACGCGAAAGGACGAAACAGAAATAGAATTATAACATGGATTATTATTAAAGTTGTCGTTGTTGTTTGCATTTGTATCCTCGTCCTTAATCATTCCTACTATAACTATTTTGCCATTATTACAGTTAATAATTTTATTAGCATTGCCATCATCAACACCATAATTATTAAGATTTCCCTGCTCTTTTTCCTATTATTGTTGTTGATATTTAGACACCGTTTTTATATTTTCACATTATTATGTCAATATAATGATAATAACTGTTTTTTTTATCAGAATATTATGATATCGGCATTAGTGTTTTTATTAGTATTAGCTCTTATTATTTTACGTTTCATAGTATTAGAATTTACTTTTTATAGTCATACCATTCGAAATCCCTCTATCCTTACGACCATCACTATTATATTCATTACTGCAGATAGTAATACCTTATTTCTCACTGCTACGTATTTCCAATGTCACAGCCATAATTATTCTGTTATCGTACTTTTCATTTATTATCAACATTGGTAGACTTAATAATATTAGCTAATCAATGCCTTTGACACTGTTATAACTCTTAATTTTACCATTATCTATGGTATACGTATTAAAGATAATCCCATATCCGGTCGCATATCTAGGGGGAGGGGGGATATCTAGTGTTCTTAGAGTAAAATCTGTACGAAATAGCAATAGATAAGAGGGCTCGTTCCTTTCTGCCCAAAGACTGTCCTTTGTTGAAGCGCCTGTGTACTTGCTATGAGTCAAGTGTTATAGGCTGACTGGGTGTGGAGCCGAGACCTTGTTGGCATTGAGTTATGGAATTTTTC
>NC_051407.1:7595152-7596509 GCF_015228065.2 Penaeus monodon
TTGAGAAATGAAATACAATTCTATATTTTATTTTTGGATATAAGTTAATACACAAGGGACAATATAATTAATTTAAGGTGTGTTATATAAACCTGAAGGAGAGCTTCCTACACCTCCACATACTGCTTCAAATCCACTGCCTGCACCAGCTCCACCTAATCCTCCGCTAATAGTTCCAAATCAACCACCGATGCCAGCTCCACCCAATCCTCCGCTAACAGTTGCAAATCCACTGCCTGCACCAGCTCCACCAAATCCTCCACTGACCGTACCGAATCCACTTCCTCCTACTACACCACCCACTCCAAATCCTGCGCCTTCACTGCTATCACCTTCAATTACTTGTCCACCAGCTTTAGTGGCTGAGCCAAGAGCAGTATTAAGATCCACACCAATGGGTAGAGTTGGGTTCTCACCTTCTTCATAATTGACGAAGTAGATTTCAGGATTCAGATTTCTAAAGTTGGTTTTAGTGAATATAAAGGATATTAAAGATACTGAATCAAAACTTATCATATATTAAGAAATAAAATACATTTTCATTTTGTCTTTTTAGTTCAGGAGTTAAATGCAAGAGGAAATGCAATTAATTTAGGGAGTGTTATATAATCCAGAAGGAGTGCTTCCTCCTACGCCTCCGCTTACTGTTCCAAATCCACTACCTACGCCAGCTCCACCCAGTCCTCCGCTAACAGTTCCAAATCCACTACCTACGCCAGCTCCACTCAATCCTCCGCCAACAGTACCGAATCCACTGCCTGCACCAGCTCCACCAAATCCTCCACTAACTGTTCCAAATCCACTTCCTCCTACTACACCACCCACTCCAAATCCTGCGCCTTCACTGCTATCACCTCCAGCGAATCCAATTACTTGTCCACCTGCTTCAGCGGCTGAACCAAGAGCAGTATTGAGATCCACACCAATGGGTAGAGTTGGGTTCTCACCCTCTTCATAATTGACGAAGTAGATTTCAGGATCAGATGGGGGATGGGCAGGTACTTCGATGACACGCTGAGTCTGTTCGTCCTGTTTGTTGAGTACATAAACGATGTTCTCCTGTCTTGGTGGTGGAATAACGATTGGTTCAGGTCCTTCTCCTTCTTCGGGAAGTCGCACGAACAGAATGTTATGATCCACTCTTGGAGGAGGAACGCTTGGTGGAGGACCGATAGGTTCCTTTTGTTCAGGAACATCAAAGACAAACACTTTTCTGTTAACGACTGGTGTAACGCAAGACCCATCCACATGTCGAATTTGTCCTTCTCCACATGGTTCCAAGTTTCCAGCACCTACGCCGGAGATGCCAGTCCCCACTCCTTGGCCAAATCCACCAGAAACGCCTCCTTGAGCTGCA
>NC_051407.1:7596572-7597343 GCF_015228065.2 Penaeus monodon
TGCCCAGTAGCAGATCCGACAGAAAATCCACTTCCTGCCGTCTGACCAGGACCAGTGGACAGGGTTGATCCAGTGGGCCTCTGCAGACTGTAGCCCTGGGGAGCTGCAGTTGTGCTAGCAATGAGTGCGCAAGCCAAAACCTATAGTAAACAATAGAAAGTGTTACATGTAATGAAATTTACAGGTTTTTATGTCGATGATCAATAATTTGTGAAAGTATAAAAAAAAAAATTGTAATATGTGTTGCATTATTACTGTATCAGTATGTGCTGAACATTTTAATTTAGCTCTCTATACTCACTAAGACCCTCATGGTGGAAGATTGTGCAGAGAGAGGTACCTTACACTGCTTTTATACCTGTTCACCGACAGGATGACCTTGCTATTGCAGTTGCCTTGCACGGTTGACAGGTTGTCTAACCGAAATTTCTTTTTGAAAAAGATTATATGTTATTTTTTTCATTATCATCAAAGTGAACTTCTTAACAGGTATCACCTGTGCGCTTCACGATGAAATGAGGAATAGCCCAATTAAGATATAAAACATAAGGTAATAATGAGTAAGATGAAAAAAAAAAAATGTCGACAAAAATGGCAAAAGAGAATCAAATCAATAACAACAAGGATAATCTCTATCATCATGCTCATTTTTTATATAAATTATAACAGTATTGCCAACACCATCATTAAGATTATAAGTATTCAGCACTTTTCTCAATATCTTAATATTCGAAATTATCTGTCGTGACAACAGTTAGAAAAGGATTCTAT
>NC_051407.1:7597457-7597645 GCF_015228065.2 Penaeus monodon
TTTCAATGATCAACCCATTTTATATCAAAATGAAGCGACTCCGAATCCAAAGGCACACAGAATGTTTCCAGGCGTAATATAGTGATACATTAAATGAAATCACTTCCACCCTGTAGTTACATGAAATATGATCTCAGTCATAGTTTCCAAGCTAACATGCGAAAGGACTAAGTAGAATCATGACATGG
>NC_051407.1:7597772-7598384 GCF_015228065.2 Penaeus monodon
ATATTTTCCTCTTTTTTTTCATTACTATACTTGGTGATATTTAGGCAATGTTATTATATTTTCATATTACTATGACCATATAAAGATAATCATTGTTGTTTTTGTTATGGTATTGGCATTAGTGTTAATATCAAAATTAGTTCTTATTAGGTTACGTTTCATAATATTTTAAATCACTTTTTTATAATCATACCATTGGAAATCCCTCTATCCTTACGATCTTTACCATTATATTCATTACTGTAGATAATACTAAATTTTTTTTCCTTACTACAGTATTTCTAATATCACAGCCATAATTATTACTGTTATCTTACTTTTCATGTATTATCAACATTGGTAGACTTAATACTATTAGCAAATCAATGTCTTTCACACTATTCTAACTCTTATGTTCATCATCATCTATGATATACGAATCAAAAATATACCATGTCCAATCGCATATCTAAGGGAGGGGGGTTGAAAACTATTGTGTTTAAAGTAACATCCGTAGGAAATAGCAATAGATAAGATGGCGTGTTCCTATTTGCCCAAAGTCTGTCCCTAGTTGAACCGGCTGTGTACTTGCAATGATTGAAATGTGAGAGGCTGACTGGGAGTGGAGTCGAG
>NC_051407.1:7599325-7600227 GCF_015228065.2 Penaeus monodon
CAGATTTTCTAAAGTTGGTTATAGTGGATATAAAGGATATTAAAGATATTGAATCAAAACTTGTCATATATTAAGAAATAAAATACATTTTTATCTTGTCTTTTTAGTTCAGGAGTTAAATGCAAGAGGAAATGCAATTGATTTAGGGAGTGTTATATAATCCAGAAGGAGTGCTTCCTCCTACGCCTCCGCTTACTGCTCCAAATCCACTGCCTGCGCCAACTCCACCCAATCCTCCGCTAACAGTTCCAAATCCACTACCTACGCCAGCTCCACCCAGTCCTCCGCCAACAGTTCCAAATCCACTGCCTGCACCAGCTCCACCCAATCCTCCGCTACCGAATCCACTTCCTCCTACTACTCCACCCACTCCAAACCCTGCGCCTTCACTGCTATCACCTCCAGCGAATCCAATTACTTGTCCACCTGCTTCAGCGGCTGAACCAAGAGCAGTATTGAGATCCACACCAATGGGTAGAGTTGGGTTCTCACCCTCTTCATAATTGACGAAGTAGATTTCAGGATCAGTTGGAGGATGAGCAGGTACTTCGATGACACGCTGAGTCTGGTCGTCCTGTTTGTTGAGTACATAGACGATGTTCTCCTGTCTTGGTGGTGGAATAACGATTGGTTCAGGTCCTTCTCCTTCTTCGGGAAGTCGCACGAACAGAATATTATGATCAACTCTTGGAGGAGGAACGCTTGGTGGAGGACCGATAGGTCCTTTTTGTTCAGGGACATCAAACACAAACACTTTTCTGTTAACGACTGGTGTAACGCAAGACCCATCCACATGTCGAATTTGTCCTTCTCCACATGGTTCCAAGTTTCCAGCACCTACGCCGAAGATGCCAGTCCCCACTCCTTGGCCAAATCCACCAGAAACACCTCCTTGAGCTGCA
>NC_051407.1:7600277-7601055 GCF_015228065.2 Penaeus monodon
TGCTACTACATGCCCAGTAGCAGATCCGACAGAAAATCCACTTCCTGCCGTCTGACCAGGACCAGTGGACAGGGTTGATCCAGTGGGCCTCTGCAGACTGTAGCCCTGGGGAGCTGCAGTTGTGCTAGCAATGAGTGCGCAAGCCAAAACCTATAGTAAACAATAGAAAGTGTTACATGTAATGAAATTTACAGGTTTTTATGTCGATGATCAATAATTTGTGAAAGTATAACATTTTTTTTTGTAATATGTGTTGCATTATTACTGTATCAGTATGTGCTGAACATTTTAATTTAGCTCTCTATACTCACTAAGACCCTCATGGTGGAAGATTGTGCAGAGAGAGGTACCTTACACTGCTTTTATACCTGTTCACCGACAGGATGACCTTGTTATTGCAGTTGCCTTGCACGGTTGACAGGTTGTCTAACCGAAATTTCTTTTTGAAAAAGATTATATGTTATTTTTTTCATTATCATCAAAGTGAACTTCTTAACAGGTATCACCTGTGCGCTTCACGATGAAATGAGGAATAGCCCAATTAAGATATAAAACATAAGGTAATAATGAGTAAGATGAAAAAAAAAAATGTCGACAAAAATGGCAAAAGAGAATCAAATCAATAACAACAAGGATAATCTCTATCATCATGCTCATTTTATATAAATTATAACAGTATTACCAACACCATCATTAAGATTATAAGTATTCAGCACTTTTCTCAATATCTTAATATTCGAAATTATCTGTCGTGACAACAGTTAGAAAAGGATTCTAT
>NC_051407.1:7601179-7602071 GCF_015228065.2 Penaeus monodon
TTTCAATGATCAACCCATTTTATATCAAAATGAAGCGACTCCGAATCCAAAGGCACACAGAATGTTTCCAGGCGTAATGTAGTGATACATTAAATGAAATCACTTCCACTCTGTAGTTACATGAAATATGATCTCAGTCATAGTTTCCAAGCTAACATGCGAAAGGACTAAGTAGAATCATGACATGGGTTATTATTATAGTTGTTATTGTTTGCATTTTTATCCTCGTCCCTAATCATTTCTACTATGACTACTTTACCATTATTACTGTTAATAAATTTCATCATTATCAATATTTTCCTCCTTTTTCATTATTATTCTTGGTGATATTTAGGCAATGGTATTATATTTTCATATTACTATGTCAATATAAAGATAATCATTGTTGTTTTTGTTATCAGAATAAGATATTGGCATTAGTGTTAATATCAAAATTAGTTCTTATTAGTTTACGTTTCATAATATTGAAAATCACTTTTTTATAATCATACCATTGGAAATCCGTCTATCCTTACGATCTTTACCATTATATTCATTACTGTAGATAATACTAAATTTTTTTCTCCTTACTACAGTATTTCTAATGTCACAGCCATAATTATTACTGTTATCTTACTTTTCATGTATTATCAACATTAGTAGACTTAATACTATTAGCAAATCAATGTCTTTCACACTATTCTAACTCTTATTTTCATCATCATCTATGATATACGAATCAAAGATATACCATGTCCAATCGCATATCTAAGGGGGGGGGATGGATATCTATTGTGTTTAAAGTAACATCCGTAGGAAATAGCAATAGATAAGATGGCGTGTTCCTATTTGCCCAAAGTCTGTCCCTAGTTGAAGCGGCTGTGCACTTGCAATGATTGAAATGTGAGAGGCT
>NC_051407.1:7603056-7603958 GCF_015228065.2 Penaeus monodon
CAGATTTTCTAAAGTTGGTTATAGTGGATATAAAGGATATTAAAGATATTGAATCAAAACTTGTCATATATTAAGAAATAAAATACATTTTTATCTTGTCTTTTTAGTTCAGGAGTTAAATGCAAGAGGAAATGCAACTGATTTAGGGAGTGTTATATAATCCAGAAGGAGTGCTTCCTCCTACGCCTCCGCTTACTGCTCCAAATCCACTGCCTGCGCCAACTCCACCCAATCCTCCGCTAACAGTTCCAAATCCACTACCTACGCCAGCTCCACCCAGTCCTCCGCCAACAGTTCCAAATCCACTGCCTGCACCAGCTCCACCCAATCCTCCGCTACCGAATCCACTTCCTCCTACTACTCCACCCACTCCAAACCCTGCGCCTTCACTGCTATCACCTCCAGCGAATCCAATTACTTGTCCACCTGCTTCAGCGGCTGAACCAAGAGCAGTATTGAGATCCACACCAATGGGTAGAGTTGGGTTCTCACCCTCTTCATAATTGACGAAGTAGATTTCAGGATCAGTTGGAGGATGAGCAGGTACTTCGATGACACGCTGAGTCTGTTCGTCCTGTTTGTTGAGTACATAGACGATGTTCTCCTGTCTTGGTGGTGGAATAACGATTGGTTCAGGTCCTTCTCCTTCTTCGGGAAGTCGCACGAACAGAATATTATGATCAACTCTTGGAGGAGGAACACTTGGTGGAGGACCGATAGGTCCTTTTTGTTCAGGGACATCAAACACAAACACTTTTCTGTTAACGACTGGTGTAACGCAAGACCCATCCACATGTCGAATTTGTCCTTCTCCACATGGTTCCAAGTTTCCAGCACCTACGCCGAAGATGCCAGTCCCCACTCCTTGGCCAAATCCACCAGAAACACCTCCTTGAGCTGCA
>NC_051407.1:7604021-7604792 GCF_015228065.2 Penaeus monodon
TGCCCAGTAGCAGATCCGACAGAAAATCCACTTCCTGCCGTCTGACCAGGACCAGTGGACAGGGTTGATCCAGTGGGCCTCTGCAGACTGTAGCCCTGGGGAGCTGCAGTTGTGCTAGCAATGAGTGCGCAAGCAAAAACCTACAGTAAACAATAGAAAGTGTTACATGTAATGAAATTTACAGGTTTTTATGTCGATGATCAATAATTTGTGAGAAAGTATAACATTTCTTTTTGTAATATGTATTGCATTATTACTGTATCAGTGTGTGCTGAACATTTTAATTCAGCTCTCTATACTCACTAAGACCCTCATGGTGGAAGATTGTGCAGAGAGAGGTACCTTACACTGCTTTTATACCTGTTCACCGACAGGATGACCTTGTTATTGCAGTTGCCTCGCACGGTTGACAGGTTGTCTAACCGAAATTTCTTTTTGAAAAAGATTATATGTTATTTTTTTCATTATCATCAAAGTGAACTTGTTAACAGGTATCACCTATGCGCTTCACGATGAAATGAGGAATAGCCCAATTAAGATATAAAATATAAGGTAAAATGAGTAAAATGAAAAAAAAAAGGCGACAAAAATGGCAACAGAGAATCAAATCAATAACAACAAGGATAATTTCTATCATCATGCTCATTTTTATATAAATTATGATAACAGAATTACCAACACGATCATTAAGATTATAAGTATTCAGCACTTTTCTCAATATCTTAATATTCGAAATTATCTGTCGTGACAACAGTTAGAAAAGGATTCTAT
>NC_051407.1:7604994-7605862 GCF_015228065.2 Penaeus monodon
AGTGATACATTAAATGAAATCACTTCCACTCTGTAGTTACATGAAATATGATCTCAGTCATAGTTTCCAAGCTAACATGCGAAAAGACTAAGTAGAATCATGACATGGGTTATTATTATAGTTGTTATTGTTTGCATTTTTATCCTCGTCCCTAATCATTTCTACTATGACTACTTTACCATTATTACTGTTAATAATTTTCATCATTATCAATATTTTCCTCCTTTTTCATTATTATTCTTGGTGATATTTAGGCAATGTTATAATATTTTCATATTACTATGTCAATATAAAGATAATAATTGTTGTTTTTGTTATCAGAATATGATATTGGCATTAGTGTTAATATCAAAATTAGTTCTTATTAGTTTACGTTTCATAATATTGAAAATCACTTTTTTATAATCATACCATTGGAAATCCGTCTATCCTTACGATCTTTACCATTATATTCATTACTGTAGATAATACTAAATTTTTCTCTCCTTAATACAGTATTTCTAATGTCACAACCATAATTATTACTGTTATCTTACTTTTCATGTATTATCAACATTAGTAGACTTAATACTATTAGCAAATCAATGTCTTTCACACTATTCTAACTCTTATTTTCATCATCATCTATGATATACGAATCAAAGATATACCATGTCCAATCGCATATCTAAGGGGGGGGGATGGATATCTATTGTGTTTAAAGTAACATCCGTAGGAAATAGCAATAGATAAGATGGCGTGTTCCTATTTGCCCAAAGTCTGTCCCTAGTTGAAGCGGCTGTGCACTTGCAATGATTGAAATGTGAGAGGCTGACTGGGAGTGGAGCCGAGACCTTGCAAGCATGGAATCGTGGATTTGTTACTAAAC
>NC_051407.1:7606751-7607661 GCF_015228065.2 Penaeus monodon
TGCAGATTTTCTAAAGTTGGTTATAGTGGATATAAAGGATATTAAAGATATTGAATCAAAACTTGTCATATATTAAGAAATAAAATACATTTTTATCTTGTCTTTTTAGTTCAGGAGGTAAATGCAAGAGGAAATGCAATTAATTTAGGGAGTGTTATATAATCCAGAAGGAGTGCTTCCTCCTACGCCTCCGCTTACTGCTCCAAATCCACTGCCTGCGCCAGCTCCACCCAATCCTCCGCTAACAGTTCCAAATCCACTACCTACGCCAGCTCCACCCAGTCCTCCGCCAACAGTACCGAAACCACTGCCTGCACCAGCTCCACCAAATCCTCCACTAACTGTTCCAAATCCACTTCCTCCTACTACACCACCCACTCCAAATCCGGCGCCCTCACTGCTATCACCTCCAGCGACTCCAATTACTTGTCCACCTGCTTCAGCGGCTGAGCCAAGAGCAGTATTGAGATCCACACCAATGGGTAGAGTTGGGTTCTCACCCTCTTCATAATTGACGAAGTAGATTTCAGGATCAGTTGGAGGATGGGCAGGTACTTCGATGACACGCTGAGTCTGTTCGTCCTGTTTGTTGAGTACATAGACGATGTTCTCTTGTCTTGGTGGTGGGATAACGATTGGTTCAGGTCCTTCTCCTTCTTCGGGAAGTCGCACGAACAGAATATTATGATCAACTCTTGGAGGAGGAACGCTTGGTGGAGGACCGATAGGTCCTTTTTGTTCAGGGACATCAAAGACAAACACTTTCCTGTTAACGACAGGTGTAACGCAAGACCCATCCACATGTCGAATTTGTCCTTCTCCACATGGTTCCAAGTTTCCAGCACCTACGCCGGAGATGCCAGTCCCCACTCCTTGGCCAAATCCACCAGAAACACCTCCTTGAGCTGCA
>NC_051407.1:7607724-7607971 GCF_015228065.2 Penaeus monodon
TGCCCAGCAGCAGATCCGACAGAAAATCCACTTCCTGCCGTCTGACCAGGACCAGTGGACAGGGTTGATCCAGTGGGCCTCTGCAGACTGTAGCCCTGGAGAGCTGCAGTCGTGGAAGCAACGAGTGCGCAAGCCAAAACCTACAGTAAACAATAGATAGTTTTACATGTAATGGAATTAATATTTTTTTATGATGAAAATTATTAATTTGCGAGAATTTGAAACGTTACAAATTTTATCATCTTTG
>NC_051407.1:7608007-7608256 GCF_015228065.2 Penaeus monodon
GAAAAGCGGTGTACTCAAAAGAAAGTATACCATTTCTTTTTGTAATATGCATTGTATTATTACTGTATGAATATGTGCTGAAGATTTTAATTTAGCTCTCTATACTCACTAAGACCCTCATGGTGGGAGATTGTGCAGCGAGATACCTTACGCTGCCTTTTATACCTGTTCACCGATAGGATGACCTTGCTTATTACAGTTGCCTCGCACGGTTGACAGGTTGTCTCCCTGACCGACTTTTTTAAAGGT
>NC_051407.1:7608315-7608711 GCF_015228065.2 Penaeus monodon
CATCATCATCAAACTGAATTTGTTGACACGTGTCACCTATGTTTTTCATTATAAATTGAAGAATACCCTAATTAAGATAAATCATAGGGTAATTATGAGTAATTTGAAGAGCAAGACAAAATTTGAGCAACAAAAAATGGCAACAGCAAGAATGATAAATCAGTAATAATAAGGATAACAATTTCAGTCATCATGCTCATTATTACATACATTAAGATAATAGTATTACCAACACCATCATTAAGATCATTAATTTTTTTCAAAGTTATGACCACTTTTCTCAGTGTTTAATATTCAAAATAATCTACCGCGACATCAGTTAACATAGGATTCTATTAGATTCGTGGTATGAGCCCTGTATATGTGTTTTTGCTTGTGTGTATATGTGTGCATGTT
>NC_051407.1:7608837-7609591 GCF_015228065.2 Penaeus monodon
AGAGAGAGAGAGTACGTGTCGTTCCTTAATATACATATTTTCAATTATCAGCCCACTTTATATCAAGATTATTATTGTTAATAATTTTATAAGCATTGCCAGCATCAACACCATTATTACCAAGATTTTCTTCCTCTTCTCCATATTATTGATATAGATGTTTTGGCATTGTTATAATATTTTTATATTATTATGTCAATATAACGATAATAAGTGTTGTTTTTGTTATCACAAGATTATGGCATTAGTGTTAATATCAGTATTAGTTTTTATTGTTTTGCGTTTCATAGTATTAAAAATCATTTTATATAGTTATACAATCGAAATCCCTCTATCCTTAGGATCATTACCATTATATTCATTACTACAGAGAGTTCTACATTTTTTTCTGATCTTACTTTTCATTTATAATCAATATTAGTAGACTTAGCAAATAAATATAGATTAGCAAATATTAGCTGGAAATTTTTTTTGACACTGTTATAACAATTTTTTATCAACATATGTTGTATACGAAGCAAATCCCACAAGCAAACCACATATCTAGGAGGGAGAGGGGGTATATTAAACGTGTTTAAAGTAACATCTGTACGAAATAGAAATAGATAAGGTGGTGTGTTTCATTCTGCCCAAAGACTGTCCCTTGTTGAAACGGCTGCGGGTTTGCAATGAGTCAAATGTGAGAGGCTGACTGGGCGTGGTGCCGAGACCTTGCAAGCTTGGAGTCATGGATTTGTTACTAAACTATTTGTCT
>NC_051407.1:7611865-7612704 GCF_015228065.2 Penaeus monodon
ATTAAGTAATGCAATACATTTTATACTGTTCTCAGAAATTAAATATAAGCGGCAATATAGTTCATTTAGGGAGTGGTATATAAACCAGAAGGTGAGCTTCCTACACCTCCGTTCACTCCTCCAAATCCACTGGCTGCACCAGCTCCAACCAATCCTCCGCTAACAGTTCCAAATCCACTGCTTGTTCCAACTCCACCCAATCCTCCGCTAACAGTACCGAATCCACTGCCTGCACCAGCTCCACCAAATCCTCCACTAACTGTTCCAAATCCGCTTCCTCCTACTACACCACCAACTCCAAATCATGCGCCTCCACTACTATCGCCTCCAGCAACTCCAATTACTTGTCCACCTGCTTCAGCGGCTGAACCAAGAGCAGTATTAAGATCCACACCAATGGGTAGAGTTGGGTTCTCACCCTCTTCATAATTGACGAAGTAGATTTCAGGATCAGTTGGAGGATGGGCAGGTACTTCGATGACACGCTGGGTCTGTTCGTCCTGTTTGTTGAGTACATAGACGATGTTCTCTTGTCTGGGTGGTGGAATAACGATTGGTTCAGGTCCTTCTCCTTCTTCGGGAAGTCGCACGAACAGAATATTATGATCAACTCTTGGAGGAGGAACGCTTGGTGGAGGACCGATAGGTCCTTTTTGTTCAGGGACATCAAACACAAACACTTTCCTGTTAACGACTGGTGCAACGCAAGACCCATCCACATGTCGAATTTGTCCTTCTCCACATGGTTCCAAAATTCCAGCACCTACGCCGGAGATGCCAGTACCCACTCCTTGGCCAAATCCACCAGAGACACCTCCTACAGCTGCACCAGCAGAGAC
>NC_051407.1:7612743-7613305 GCF_015228065.2 Penaeus monodon
TCCTGCTACTGCATGCCCAGCACTGGATCCGACAGAAAATCCACTTCCAGCCGTCTGACCCGGTCCAGTGGACAGAGTTGATCCAGTGGGTCTTTGCAGACTGTAGCCCTGGGGAGCTGCAGTCGAGGAAGCAACGAGTGCGCAAGCCAATACCTATAATAAATAATAGATAATTTTTCATTTTAAAGGAAAGACAGGCTTTTATGTTAAGTATCAATAATTTATGAAAACTACAAATTTTCCTTTCGTGTATTTCTAAATAAGTTAAAAATAAATAGCAATGTATTCACAAACATATATTTCTGCGAGTAGTATATTTTTCATTATTTTTCTATAAATAATAATCGGCACTGTGACGATTTCACTTTTCTGTACTCACAAGAAACCTCATGCTGAGATTGTGCAGCGAGATACCTTACGCTGCCTTTTATACCTGTTCGTCGATTGCAATGACCTTGGTTATTACAATTGCCTTGCACGGTCGACAGGTTGTCAAACTGACAAGAATATCTTTAAAAAAAATATGGAGAACAAGATAACCCAATTCAAATAATGAAGCAAG
>NC_051407.1:7614275-7614711 GCF_015228065.2 Penaeus monodon
GTGCTGCATAGTATTTAAAATCTACTGTTTATAGTTGTCCCATTCAAGGTATCCCTATATTCACATTTTATATGATCAGTTTATTAATTACCTGAATTAATACTGCCATTTTGTTTCCTCATTATTTTTTTAAATATCATGACCAGGATTATTACAATTATTTTACTCTTTCGTTCATCATTATCACCAATATTAGACAGGGCAATTAGCAGGTAATGACTTTGACGCTATTATATTTTTACATATCAATTTATTTTATCATCAATAACTTACGAATCATATTTGACTTCATATCCAATTCGATATCTATGTGGTGGTTATATCTAGTAAGTATAGAGTAACTAAATCGCTGGATGGCGCGACAGGGTGACGTGTGTCCCCTTTTGTCCTAAATTTGATCCCGTGGCTGTGCCATTGAACAATTTCATTTTGCCAG
>NC_051407.1:7615828-7615896 GCF_015228065.2 Penaeus monodon
CATAAACCCATGGAAAACTTTGCACTGAGGTTTTCCACAGTACAGCTAAATCTAGTAACTACACAGTA
>NC_051407.1:7616047-7616966 GCF_015228065.2 Penaeus monodon
GCAGATTTCCCAAACTTAGATTCTCCTAGATATAGGGAATAGTAATAAAAAAAGACTGTATGGTAACTTGCCATATATTAATAAATACAATACATCTATATACTGTCGCTTTTGTTCATGTTAAATGGAAGCGGCGATGCAGCTCATTTAGGGAGTGGTATATAAACCAGAAGGTGAGCTTCCTACACCTCCGCTCACTGCTCCAAATCCACTGGCTGTGCCAGCTCCACCCAATCCACCGCTAACAGTTCCAAATCCACTGCTTGTTCCAACTCCACCCAATCCTCCGCTAACAGTACCGAATCCACTGCCTGCACCAGCTCCACCAAATCCTCCACTAACTGTTCCAAATCCGCTTCCTACTACTACACCACCCACTCCAAATCCTGCGCCTTCACTGCTATCACCTCCAGCGACTCCAATTACTTGTCCACCTGCTTCAGCGGCTGAACCAAGAGCAGTATTGAGATCCACACCAATTGGTAGAGTTGGGTTCTCACCCTCTTCATAATTGACGAAGTAGATTTCAGGATCAGTTGGAGGATGGGCAGGTACTTCGATGACACGCTGGGTCTGTTCGTCCTGTTTGTTGAGTACATAGACGATGTTCTCTTGTCTTGGTGGTGGGATAACGATTGGTTCAGGTCCTTCTCCTTCTTCGGGAAGTCGCACGAACAGAATATTATGATCAACTCTTGGAGGAGGAACGCTTGGTGGAGGACCGATAGGTCCTTTTTGTTCAGGGACATCAAACACAAACACTTTCCTGTTAACGACTGGTGCAACGCAAGACCCATCCACATGTCGAATTTGTCCTTCTCCACATGGTTCCAAAATTCCAGCACCTGCGCCGGAGATGCCAGTACCCACTCCTTGGCCAAATCCAACAGAGACACCTCCTACAGCTGCACCAGCTGAG
>NC_051407.1:7617003-7617651 GCF_015228065.2 Penaeus monodon
TACCTCCTGCTACTGCATGCCCAGCACCGGATCCGACAGAAAATCCACTTCCAGCCGTCTGACCCGGTCCAGTGGACAGAGTTGATCCAGTGGGTCTTTGCAGACTGTAGCCCTGGGGAGCTGCAGTCGAGGAAGCAACGAGTGCGCAAGCCAATACCTATAATAAATAATAGATAAATTTTCATTTTACAGGAAAGACAGGCTTTTATGTTGTATCAATAATTTATGAAAACTACAAATTTTCCTATCATGTATTTCTAAATACGTTAAAAAATAAATAGCAATGTATTCACAAAAATAGAATATTTATGCTAGTAGTATATTTTTCATTATTTTTCTATAAATAATAATCGGCACTGTGACGATTTCACTTTTCTGTACTCACAAGAATCCTCATGCTGAGATTGTGCAGCGAGATACCTTACGCTGCCTTTTATACTTGTTCGTCGATTGCAATGACCTTGGTAATTACAGTTGCCTTGCACGGTCGACAGGTTGTCTAACCGACAAGAATATCTTTAAAAAAATATGGAGAACAAGATAACCCAATTCAAATAATGAAGCAAGATAACTATTAATAACAAGCAGGAGCAAACAAATAAAAAGTGATATCGATACGGATGGTAATTATGTTATCAACAATCATAA
>NC_051407.1:7618225-7618690 GCF_015228065.2 Penaeus monodon
ATGAAAATATTTTACTATTCTTACACTTTTGTGCGACATAGTATTAAAATTTAATATTTATTGTTGCCCCATTCAAGGCATCCCTAAACTCACATTTTATATGATCAGTTTATTAATTACCTGAATTAATACTGCCATTTTGTTTCCTCATTATTTTGTTTAATATCATGACCAGGATCATTACAATTATTTTACTCTTTCGTTCATCATTATCACCAATATTACACAGGGCAATTAGCAGGTGATGACTTTGACGCTACTATATTTTTACTTATTAATTTATTTTATCATCAATAACTTACGAATCATATTTGACTTCATATCCAATTCGATATCTATGTGGTGGTTATATCTAGTAAGTATAGAGTAACTAAATCGCTGGATGGCGCGACAGGGTGACGTGTGTCCCCTTTTGTCCTAAATTTGATCCCGTGGCTGTGCCATTGAACAATTTCATTTTGCCAG
>NC_051407.1:7619976-7620151 GCF_015228065.2 Penaeus monodon
CCCAAACTTAGATTCTCCTGGATATAGGGAATAGTAATAAAAAAACTGTATGGAAACTTGCCATATATTAATAAATACAATACATCTATATATTGTCTTTTTTGTTCATGTTGTTAAATGGAAGCGGCGATGCAGCTCATTTAAGGAGTGCTATATAAACCGGAAGGAGAGCTTC
>NC_051407.1:7620201-7621541 GCF_015228065.2 Penaeus monodon
AATCCACCGCCAACAGTTCCAAATCCACTGCTTGTTCCAACACCCCCTAATCCTCCGCTAACAGTACCGAATCCACTGCCTGCACCAGCTCCACCAAATCCTCCACTAACTGTTCCAAATCCGCTTCCTCCTACTACTCCACCCACTCCAAATCCTGCGCCTCCACTGCTATCACCTCCAGCGACTCCAATTACTTGTCCACCTGCTTCAGCGGCTGAACCAAGAGCAGTATTGAGATCCACACCAATGGGTAGAGTTGGGTTCTCGCCTTCTTCATAATTGACGAAGTAGATTTCAGGATCAGTTGGAGGATGGGCAGGTACTTCGATGACACGCTGAGTCTGTTCGTCCTGTTTGTTGAGTACATAGACGATGTTCTCTTGCCTGGGTGGTGGAATAACGATTGGTTCAGGTCCTTCTCCTTCTTCGGGAAGTCGCACGAACAGAATATTATGATCAACTCTTGGAGGAGGAACGCTTGGTGGAGGACCAATAGGTCCTTTTTGTTCAGGGACATCAAACACAAACACTTTCCTGTTAACGACTGGTGTAACGCAAGACCCATCCACATGTCGAATTTGTCCTTCTCCACATGGTTCCAAAATTCCAGCACCTACGCCGGAGATGCCAGTACCCACTCCTTGGCCAAATCCACCAGAAACACCTCCTTGAGCTGCACCAGCTGAAACTCCACTTCCAAATCCATTGCCAGAACTTATTCCAATACCTCCTGCTACTGCATGCCCAGCACCGGATCCGACAGAAAATCCACTTCCAGCCGTCTGACCCGGTCCAGTGGACAGAGCTGATCCAGTGGGTCTTTGCAGACTGTAGCCCTGGGGAGCTGCAGTCGAGGAAGCAACGAGTGCGCAAGCCAAAACCTATAATAAACAATAGAAAAAAAATCATTTGTAAAGGAAAACAGGCTTTTATGTTAAGTATCAATAATTTATGAAAACTACAAATTTTCCTTAAAAAATATTAATGTATTCAAAAAAATATAATATTTCTGCGAGTAGTATATTTTTCATTATTTTTCTATAAATAATAATCGGCACTGACGATTTCACTTTAGTTTTCTGTACTCACAAGAAACCTCATGCTGAGATTGTGCAGCGAGATACGTTACGCTGCCTTTTATACCTGTTCGCCGATTGCAATGACCTTGGTTATTACAATTGCCTTGCACGGTCGACAGGTTGTCTAACTGACGCGAATTTCTTGAAAAGAAAAAAAAAATATGGATAACAAGATAACCCAAGATAATTATTAATAACAAGCAGGAGCAAACAAATAAAAAAATTATATCGATATCGATGGTAATTATGCCATCATCAATC
>NC_051407.1:7622260-7622384 GCF_015228065.2 Penaeus monodon
GACAGGGCAATTAGGAGATGATGACTTTGACGCTATTATATTTTCATTTATTCATTTATTTTATCATCAATAACTTAGGAATCATATTTGACTTTATATCCAATTCGATATCTATGTGGTGGTG
>NC_051407.1:7622511-7622621 GCF_015228065.2 Penaeus monodon
ATACAAGTGTAGAGTAACTAAATCGCTGGATGGCGCGACAGGGTGACGTGTGTCCCCTTTTGTCCTAAATTTAATCCCGTGGCTGTGCCATTGAACAATTTCATTTTGCC
>NC_051407.1:7623535-7623604 GCF_015228065.2 Penaeus monodon
GGAAAGCTTATCACCCAGGTTTTCCATAGTAGAGCTAAATCTGGTAACTACACAGTAATAGCTAATCCT
>NC_051407.1:7623716-7624704 GCF_015228065.2 Penaeus monodon
TCTTTATTATTAACATGCATTTAGCAGATTTCCCAAACTTAGATTCTCCTGGATATAGGGAATAGTAAAAAAGAAACTGTATGGAAACTTGCCATATATTAATAAATACAATACATCTATATACTGTCTTTTTTGTTCATGTTGCTAAATAGAAGCGGCGATGCAGCTCATTTAGGGAGTGCTATATAAACCAGAAGGAGAGATTCCTACACCTCCGCTCACTGCTCCAAATCCACTGCCTGCGCCAGCTCCACCTAATCCACCGCTAACAGTTCCAAATCCACTGCCTGTTCCGACTCCACCGAATCCTCCGCTAACAGTTCCAAATCCACTGCTTGTTCCAACTCCACCCAATCCTCCGCTAACAGTACCGAATCCACTGCCTGCACCAGTTCCACCAAATCCTCCACTAACTGTTCCAAATCCGCTTCCTCCTACTACTCCCACTCCAAATGCTGCGCCTTCACTGCTATCACCTCCAGCGACTCCAATTACTTGTCCACCTGCTTCAGCGGCTGAACCAAGAGCAGTATTGAGATCCACACCAATGGGTAGAGTTGGGTTCTCACCCTCTTCATAATTGACGAAGTAGATTTCAGGATCAGTTGGAGGATGGGCAGGTACTTCGATGACACGCTGAGTCTGTTCGTCCTGTTTGTTGAGTACATAGACGATGTTCTCTTGCCTGGGTGGTGGAATAACGATTGGTTCAGGTCCTTCTCCTTCTTCGGGAAGTCGCACGAACAGAATATTATGATCAACTCTTGGAGGAGGAACGCTTGGTGGAGGACCGATAGGTCCTTTTTGCTCAGGAACATCAAAGACAAACACTTTCCTGTTAACGACTGGTGTAACGCAAGACCCATCCACATGTCGAATTTGTCCTTCTCCACATGGCTCCAAAATTCCAGCACCTACACCGGAGATGCCAGTACCCACTCCTTGGCCAAATCCACCAGAAACACCTCCTACAGCTGCACCAGCTGAG
>NC_051407.1:7624758-7625291 GCF_015228065.2 Penaeus monodon
TGCCCAGCACCGGATCCGACAGAAAATCCACTTCCTGCCGTCTGACCCGGTCCAGTGGACAGAGTTGATCCAGTGGGCCTCTGCAGACTGTAGCCCTGGGGAGCTGCAGTCGAGGAGGCAACGAGTGCGCAAGCCAAAACCTTTAGTAAACAATAGAAAAAACGTTATATGTAATGGAAAAGACAGATTTTTATATTAAACATGAACAATTAATAAGAACTACACATTTTCCAGTCATGCATTTCTAAATACAATTAAAAATGCAACGCATTCACAAAAATGTCTGCTAGTAGTATATTTTTCATTATTTTTCTATAAATAATAATGGACACTGTGACGATTTCAGTTTAGTTTTCTGTACTCACAAGAAACCTCATGCTGAGAGATTGTACAGCGGGATGCCTTACGCTGCCTTTTATACCTGTTCGCCGATTGCGATGACCTTGCTTATTACATTTGCCTTGCACGGTCGAAAGGTTGTCTAACTGACGGGAATTTCTTTAAAAAGGGTTTTATATAATTCACGAGCATGA
>NC_051407.1:7625789-7626140 GCF_015228065.2 Penaeus monodon
AGCTATGAGTTTTTGTGACTGAAGATATCATTACTAATATTTATGCAAACAATATTTTACTGTTTTTACTATTTTGTGCTGCATAGTATTAAAACATACTGTACATAGTCGCCCCATTCAAAATTCCCGTATTCTCAATCTTACATAATCATTACATCAAGTACCTGAAATAGCACTGCCTTTTTGTTTCCCATTACTTTTCCTAATATCATGACCATGATTATAACTAGTATTTTGCTCTTCATTTATCATTATCACCAATATTAGACAGGGCTATCAGCAGGTGATGTCTTGAACGCTGTATATCTATACTTTTTCGTGTATTTTATCATCAATAACTAGATTTATTTG
>NC_051407.1:7626203-7626345 GCF_015228065.2 Penaeus monodon
CCAGATCGATATCTATGTGGTAGTGTTATATCTCATAAGTGTATAGTAACTAAACAACTAGATGGCGCGACAGGGTGACGTGTGTCCCTTTTTGTCCCACATTTCATCCCGAAGCTGTGCCATTGGACCATTTCTCTTGCCA
>NC_051407.1:7626672-7627063 GCF_015228065.2 Penaeus monodon
CTGTTTGCCAGCTTTCACGTTAATCTAGCGCTTAAACCGAACCATAATTTCCGGCTTAGGTCTATATTCATAGGATAAGCTGACCCTCACAAATAAAGAAGCTACACTTCCCCTGCCCCGATATATCGAAAAATGAACGATAGCGCTTAAAAAATAATAATTTCAAGACAGAATGCAATTATAAACGAGCTCGAACACAAAATAAACCAGCCTATCCTAACCTACATTACTAGTTTTAAAGTCTACATTACATCGAAATATGAGAGTCGGCATGAAATAAATGTGGAGGGCTGCGAGAGTTATGGGAAGTGGTGCATGAGTGTTAGGAGGCAGTTTCATTGTTTACCCTCAGTGATACAGGTATAATCGTCGTACCAGGCAACCGCTAGTT
>NC_051407.1:7627729-7628743 GCF_015228065.2 Penaeus monodon
AGTGCATGCAAAGAGTGTGCATTGTGTTTATCATTTACATGCATGTAGCAGATTTCCCAAAATTGCTTTCTCCTGGATATATAGGGAATAGTAAAAAACTGTATCGAAACTTGTCGTATATTAAGAAATACAATATATCTTTATACTGTCCTCTATGCTCATAAGTTAAATGGAAGTGGCAATGCAGTTCACTTAGGGAGTGCTATATAAACCAGAAGGAGAGCTTCCTACACCTCCGCTCACTGCTCCAAATCCGCTGCCTGCGCCAGCTCCACCTAATCCACCGCTAACAGTTCCAAATCCATTGCCTGCACCAGCTCCACCCAATCCTCCGCTAACAGTTCCAAATCCACTGCTTGTTCCAACTCCACCCAATCCTCCGCTAACAGTACCGAATCCACTGCCTGCACCAGTTCCACCGAATCCTCCACTAACTGTTCCAAATCCGCTTCCTCCTACTACTCCACCCACTCCAAAACCTGCGCCTTCACTGCTATCACCTCCAGCAACTCCAATTACTTGTCCGCCTGCTTCAGCGGCTGAACCAAGAGCAGTATTGAGATCCACACCAATTGGTAGAGTTGGGTTCTCACCCTCTTCATAATTGACAAAGTAGATTTCAGGATCAGATGGGGGATGGGCAGGTACTTCGATGACACGCTGCGTCTGTTCGTCCTGTTTGTTGAGTACATAGACGATGTTCTCTTGTCTTGGTGGTGGAATAACGATTGGTTCAGGTCCTTCTCCTTCTTCGGGAAGTCGCACGAACAGAATGTTATGATCCACTCTTGGAGGAGGAACGCTTGGTGGAGGACCGATAGGTCCTTTTTGCTCAGGGACATCAAAGACAAACACTTTCCTGTTAACGACTGGTGTAACGCAAGACCCATCCACATGTCGAATTTGTCCTTCTCCACATGGCTCCAAAATTCCAGCACCTACGCCGGAGATGCCAGTACCCACTCCCTGGCCAAATCCACCAGAGACACCTCCTACAGCTGCACCAGCTGAGAC
>NC_051407.1:7628782-7629334 GCF_015228065.2 Penaeus monodon
TCCTGCTACTGCATGCCCAGCACCGGATCCGACAGAAAATCCACTTCCAGCCGTCTGACCCGGTCCAGTGGACAGAGTTGATCCAGTGGGTGTTTGCAGACTGTAGCCCTGGAGAGCTGCAGTCGAGGAGGCAACGAGTGCGCAAGCCAAAACCTATAGTAAACAATAGAAAAAACGTTATATGTAATGGAAAAGACAGATTTTTATATTAAACATCAACAATTAATAACTACAAATTTTCCAGTCATGCATTTCTAAATACGATTAAAAATGCAACGCATTCACAAAAATGTGATACTTCTGCTAGTAGTATACTTTTCATTATTTTTCTATAAATAATAATGGACACTGTGACGATTTCAGTTTAATTTTCTGTACTCACAAGAAACCTCATGCTGAGAGAGTGTACAGCGGGATGCCTTACGCTGCCTTTTATACCTGTTCGCCGATTGCGATGACCTTGCTTATTACATTTGCCTTGCACGGTCGAAAGGTTGTCTAACTGACGGGAATTTCTTTAAAAAAGGGTATTATATAATTCACGAGCATGGA
>NC_051407.1:7629853-7630191 GCF_015228065.2 Penaeus monodon
TTTTTGTGACTGAAGATATCATTACTAATATTTATGCAAACAATATTTTACTGTTTTTACTACTTTGTGCTGCATAGTATCAAAACATACTGTTTATAGTCGCCCCATTCAAAATTCCCCTACCCTCACTCTTACATAATCATAATATCAAGTACCTGCATTAGTACTAATTGTTTCTCATTACTTTTCCTAATATCATGACCATAATTATTACTAGCATTTTGCTCTTCATTTATCATTATCACCAATATTAGACAGGGCTATCGCAGGTGATGTCTTGAACGCTGTTATATCTATACTTTTTTATGTATGTTATCATCAATAGCTTATCAAGTTTG
>NC_051407.1:7630294-7630436 GCF_015228065.2 Penaeus monodon
CCAATTCGATATCTATGTGGTAGTGTTATATCTCATAAGTGTATAGTAACTAAACCACTAGATGGCGCGACAGGGTGACGTGTGTCCCTTTTTGTCCCACATTTGATTCCGTAGCTGTGCCATTGGACCATTTCTTTTGCCA
>NC_051407.1:7630756-7631130 GCF_015228065.2 Penaeus monodon
GTTAATCTAGCGCTTAAACCGAACCATAATTTCAGGCTTAGGTCTATATTCACAGGATAAGCTGACCCTCACAAATAAAGAAGCTACACTTCCCCTGCCCCGATATATCGAAAAATGAACGATAGCGCTTAAAAAAAAAATCATTTCAAGAGAGAATGCAATTATAAACGAGCTCGAACACAAAATAAACCAGCCTATCCTAACCTACATTACTAGTTTTAAAGTCTACATTACATCGAAATATGAGAGTCGGCATGAAATAAATGTGGAGGGCTGCGAGAGTTATGGGAAGTGGTGCATGAGTGTTAGGGAGGCAGTTTCATTGTTTTCCCTCAGTGATAGAGGTATAATCGTCGTACCAGGCAACCGCTGGT
>NC_051407.1:7631402-7631530 GCF_015228065.2 Penaeus monodon
ACCATGGAAAAAAATTGCTTTCAGGTTTTCCACAGTACAGCTGAGTTTAGTTACTACACAGTAATAGATAATACTCATTTTTAAATCTTTGTATGTATCTATAACCATCTCTAATATGTACATATATA
>NC_051407.1:7631608-7632621 GCF_015228065.2 Penaeus monodon
AGTGCATGCAAAGAGTGTGCATTGTGTTTATCATTTACATGCATGTAGCAGATTTCCCAAAATTCTTTCTCCTGGATATATAGGGAATAGTAAAAAACTGTATCGAAACTTGTCGTATATTAAGAAATACAATATATCTTTATACTGTCCTCTATGCTCATAAGTTAAATAGAAGTGGCAATGCAGTTCACTTAGGGAGTGCTATATAAACCAGAAGGAGAGCTTCCTACACCTCCGCTCACTACTCCAAATCCACTGCCTGCGCCAGCTCCACCTAATCCACCGCTAACAGTTCCAAATCCATTGCCTGCACCAGCTCCACCGAATCCTCCGCTAACAGTTCCAAATCCACTGCTTGTTCCAACTCCACCCAATCCTCCGCTAACAGTACCGAATCCACTGCCTGCACCAGTTCCACCGAATCCTCCACTAACTGTTCCAAATCCGCTTCCTCCTACTACTCCACCCACTCCAAAACCTGCGCCTTCACTGCTGTCACCTCCAGCAACTCCAATTACTTGTCCACCTGCTTCAGCGGCTGAACCAAGAGCAGTATTGAGATCCACACCAATGGGTAGAGTTGGGTTCTCACCCTCTTCATAATTGACAAAGTAGATTTCAGGATCAGATGGGGGATGGGCAGGTACTTCGATGACACGCTGAGTCTGTTCGTCCTGTTTGTTGAGTACATAGACGATGTTCTCTTGTCTTGGTGGTGGAATAACGATTGGTTCAGGTCCTTCTCCTTCTTCGGGAAGTCGCACGAACAGAATGTTATGATCCACTCTTGGAGGAGGAACGCTTGGTGGAGGACCGATAGGTCCTTTTTGCTCAGGAACATCAAAGACAAACACTTTCCTGTTAACGACTGGTGTAACGCAAGACCCATCCACATGTCGAATTTGTCCTTCTCCACATGGCTCCAAAATTCCAGCACCTACGCCGGAGATGCCAGTACCCACTCCTTGGCCAAATCCACCAGAGACACCTCCTACAGCTGCACCAGCTGAGAC
>NC_051407.1:7632660-7633211 GCF_015228065.2 Penaeus monodon
TCCTGCTACTGCATGCCCAGCACCGGATCCGACAGAAAATCCACTTCCAGTCGTCTGACCCGGTCCAGTGGACAGAGTTGATCCAGTGGGTCTTTGCAGACTGTAGCCCTGGGGAGCTGCAGTCGAGGAGGCAACGAGTGCGCAAGCCAAAACCTATAGTAAATAGAAAAAACGTTATATGTAATAGAAAAGACAGATTTTTATATTAAACATCAACAATTAATAAGAACTACAAATTTTCCCGTCATGCATTTCTAAATACGATTAAAAATGCAACGCATTCACAAAAATGTGATACTTCTGCTAGTAGTATTTTTTTCATTATTTTTCTGTAAATAATAATGAACACGGTGACGATTTCAGTTTAATTGTCTGTACTCACAAGAAACCTCATGCTGAGAGAGTGTACAGCGGGATGCCTTACGCTGCCTTTTATACCCGTTCGCCGATTGCGATGACCTTGCTTATTACATTTGCCTTGCACGGTCGAAAGGTTGTCTAACTGACGGGAATTTCTTTAAAAAAGGGTATTATATAATTCACGAGCATGA
>NC_051407.1:7633635-7634085 GCF_015228065.2 Penaeus monodon
AGTAATATCTTGGTATTGTTCTTATATTACTATTTAAACCAATACGATGACAATATTTATCATAATTCATGTTGTTATCATCATAGCTATGATTTTTTTGTGACTGAAGATATCATTACTAATATTTATGCAAACAATATTTTACTGTTTTTACTATTTTGTGCTGCATAGTATCAAAACATACTGTTTATAGTCGCCCCATTCAAAATTCACGTATTCTCACTCTTACATAATCATTATATCAAGTACCTGCATTAGTACTGTCTAATTGTTTCTCATTACTTTTCCTAATATCATGACCATAATTATTACTAGTATTTTGCTCTTCATTTATCATTATCACCATTATTAGACAGGGCTATCGCAGGTGATGTCTTGAACGCTGTTATATCTATACTTTTTCATGTATGTTATCATCAATAGCTTATCAAGTTTGATCCCATATCCAAT
>NC_051407.1:7634191-7634333 GCF_015228065.2 Penaeus monodon
TCAGTTCGATATCTATGTGGTAGTGTTATATCTCATAAGTGTATAATAACTAAACCACTAGATGGTGCGACAGGGTGACGTGTGTCCCTTTTTGTCCCACATTTGATCCCGTAGCTGTGCCATTGGACCATTTCTTTTGCCA
>NC_051407.1:7634718-7635071 GCF_015228065.2 Penaeus monodon
CTGTTTGCCAGCTTTCACGTTAATCTAGCGCTTAAACCGAACCATAATTTCAGGCTTAGGTCTATATTCACAGGATAAGCTGACCCTTAAGCGATAGCGCTTAAAAAAAATCATTTCAAGACAGAATGCAATTATAAACGAGCTCGAACACAAAATAAACCAGCCTATTCTAACCTACATTACTAGTTTTAAAGTCTACATTATATCGAAATATGAGAATCGGCATGAAATAAATGTGGAGGGCTGCGAGAGTTATGGGAAGTGGTGCATGAGTGTTAGGGAGGCAGTTTCATTGTTTACCCTCAGTGATACAGGTATAATCGTCGTACCAGGCAACCGCTAGTTTGTAGATA
>NC_051407.1:7635521-7635628 GCF_015228065.2 Penaeus monodon
GGTTTTCCACAGTATAGCTGAATTTAGTTACTACACAATAATAGATAATACTCGTTTTTTAATCTTTGTATGTATCTATAACCATCTCTAATGTGTACATATATATA
>NC_051407.1:7635712-7637343 GCF_015228065.2 Penaeus monodon
AGAGAGTGCATGCAAAGAGTGTGCATTGTGTTTATCATTTACATGCATGTAGCAGATTTCCCAAAATTCTTTCTCCTTGATATATAGGGAATAGTAAAAAACCGTATCGAAACTTGTCGTATATTAAGAAATACAATATATCTTTATACTGTCCTTTATGCTCATAAGTTAAATGGAAGCGGCAATGCAGTTCACTTAGGGAGTGCTATATAAACCAGAAGGAGAGCTTCCTACACCTCTGCTCACTGCTCCAAATCCACTGCCTGCGCCAGCTCCACCTAATCCACCGCTAACAGTTCCAAATCCACTGCCTGCACCAGCTCCACCCAATCCTCCGCTAACAGTTCCAAATCCACTGCTTGTTCCAACTCCACCCAATCCTCCGCTAACAGTACCGAATCCACTGCCTGCACCAGCTCCACCAAATCCTCCGCTACCGAATCCACTTCCTCCTACTACTCCTCCCACTCCAAATCCTGGGCCTTCACTGCTATCGCCTCCAGCGACTCCAATTACTTGTCCACCTGCTTCAGCGGCTGAGCCAAGAGCAGTATTAAGATCCACACCAATGGGTAGAGTTGGGTTCTCACCCTCTTCATAATTGACGAAGTAGATTTCAGGATCAGTTGGAGGATGGGCAGGTACTTCGATGACACGCTGGGTCTGTTCGTCCTGTTTGTTGAGCACATAGACGATGTTCTCCTGTCTTGGTGGGGGAATAACGATTGGTTCAGGTCCTTCTCCTTCTTCAGGAAGTCGCACGAACAGAATGTTATGATCAACTCTTGGAGGAGGAACGCTTGGTGGAGGACCGATAGGTTGCTTTTGTTCAGGAACATCGAAGACAAATACTTTTCTGTTCACGAGTGGTGTAACGCAAGATCCATCCACATGTCGAACTTGTCCTTCTCCACATGGCTCCAAAATTCCAGCGCCTGCACTCCCTCCTACGGAAATACCAGTCCCCACCCCATGACCAGATCCAGAGGAGAAGCCACCTCCTACACCATGTCCGCTACCGCCAACAGAAATCCCTGCGCCTTGTCCGGATCCAGTAACAATACCAACTCCAACACCATGCCCGGAACCACTTCCAATAGTGAGTCCGCTTCCCGTCGACTGCCCGGGGCCGGTAGACAGGGTAGAGCCAGTTGGTCTTTGTAGACTGTACCCCTGAGGAGCTGCATACGCAGCAGCAAGTAGTGCTGAAGCCAATACCTGTGATAAAAGTAAAAGAAAAATGTGTTATTTTGTATCATGATGTATGGCCTATGGAAAGAACTGGCCAATTGGTATTTCCTGTCGGCATTTTCTTATTGTATTTGAATATAAATTATAAGCATTTCTTATTAAAACACTAGAAGCTAAAATAAGTTAAGTATGCGATCTATGAAACAAACTCACAAGAACTTTCATGTTGAAAGACAATGTGGAACAATGAGCATCACCGCCTTATATACCAGTTCAAGACAGTAATAACCTTGAACGGCACACCTCCCTGACCTTCCTTTCTCGGTTAGTAAGCTCGCCTTTCTTGCGAGGTAATTCGTTATTATTAATTGGTAGTTAATGTAAAGCCTTGGTGGTTCTTGAACTGATATTAAGTTTTAAAGGGTCAGTATTATTTCATG
>NC_051407.1:7637859-7638115 GCF_015228065.2 Penaeus monodon
AATCACAAAGGATAATTAATTTATTAATTTTAGTATTTCATTATATTCAATAATATTTGTATCAATTATGATAACATTAATATCGGTAAATATCAGTAAGAGTTAGTGTAGTAGCAATAATGTTTTGGAAACATACATATATTACAACAGTGTAAAAACTATTTAGTTACAGGGAAATGATCGTTTCAAGTACTTTGCGGCCTTTAGAGAATAGAATCATATAGTATCAGAAAGGGGCAGGATGTCTGATGGGTAG
>NC_051407.1:7638192-7638386 GCF_015228065.2 Penaeus monodon
ATACATCTCACAATGTGTGTCAGGATTTCGCGTTATATAATCACCGTGTTGAATAACCAGTTTCTGAATGATATTCTTCTTTTGCCTAGACGAAAAGCAAGTCATCCTATATATATGTAGCTATATATTACTTCAAATATATGAATCAGACAGGTCATTCATTTAAAATAAATGGAAAAATTTATCCGTGACAT
>NC_051407.1:7638592-7638808 GCF_015228065.2 Penaeus monodon
ATGTTGATTAATTACACAATTATATCTTCTTCATAATACATCTGGAGTTGGATTTTTCTCATATAGTGGTTCCCACGAGTTAATAGACTGATATTCAATTTTCACTTTTTCCTTCAGCAAAATATAAAAACCTTAGTAATTGTGCAAAAAAGGAAAAGGGGCTTCAATGCAAATACATATTTCGTAACCAAACCTGCTTGCATGCTTGACTCTCCA
>NC_051407.1:7639813-7640244 GCF_015228065.2 Penaeus monodon
AGAACATGCCATAGCGGTTAAGGCTATTGAGGTGATGGATGAAGCAATATAAAGAGCTTATGTAATTCTAATTTAAAACATGTACTCTCGAAGTGGTGGTGACGGTAACGCAGAAAGAACTACTAGAACTTACAATTACCTCCGGGCATACTGAAAGTAATAAGGCCATGGGAAAGCAGAGGTTATAATGACGTGATGAAACTTAAATCAGGTTTGTTGAAGAAACAATGGAAAGAAAAGTAAGAAAGGGGAACACCTTTAAGTGCAGATCCGAATTATATTAGACCAATACAAAATATTTTCAAGTAAATATTCTGAGAAAGACTTGTAATCAAAGTTACATCGATTTTATGCTCGGCTTTTGGTACAAGGAGGGTGCCCCACGCTCATTACTGATACAAGAGATAGATATAGCAAGCGAAAGTGAAACG
>NC_051407.1:7640358-7640925 GCF_015228065.2 Penaeus monodon
ATGAAAGAAAGAAGAGAGAGTGTGTGTGTTGGTGGGGAGGGGGAGAAACAGACAGAAAGAGAGAACTTGATCATCAGCCGAGTAATACTTTACCGTTTTAACAACCACAAAAAAGTTTAGTGACTAGGCAATTTCTAGATCTAGGGGGATGGTAGGCGAAAACTCTTGGGCTAATTTTACCCAAAAGAAGGATGGGATTACAGGCCACACGAATTGGCAAGAACATTATATCATTTCAACACGCCAACCAAAACTTCTCACATGAATATTGTAAACCCTTTAGTCGATTTGCAAAGCAGATTCTTGTGCAAAGAGATTTTGGATTGGCTTTTTCAACCTCTCACTTATAGTCTCGAATATCATAATCTCACTCTAACCTCCTAAGACCAGTAATCTAATTTGAAAATTGCTTGGTCATTACATGCACTAAAGAATTGGGTATACCCTTAAAAGATTTTAGAAATTATTCCAAATAAACACTGTCTCCTCCGTATGCACTGTGGGCTAGTTTGTATCGAATATGCAACTAACGGCCTTTGACAAAATGTATAAGTTTGGTGTAATCTC
>NC_051407.1:7641020-7641289 GCF_015228065.2 Penaeus monodon
GATAATAATAATAATTTGTTCATACTGTGTAATAAATAAGTATGCTTTAATTGGCTTTTCGCTGAATGAGAAAGAGTAAATAAATGTAATTTTTCGTTTTCATTTATTTATAAAAGTTTCGTTTAATCTCAAAAGGAAAAAATAAACAAGAAAAAAATAATTTACTCATACTGTTTAATAACTACGTATGCTTGAAAAGTAAAAAAAAAATGTAATTTCCTCAGTATGGCTGGCGACGAAGAAATAGTAATGATTCTGTCAGACAAAAT
>NC_051407.1:7641433-7641533 GCF_015228065.2 Penaeus monodon
CGTGTGTGTGCTCACTTGCGTGCGCGCGTGTTTGTTTGCCTATGAATGCACGCACGCGCGAGCAATATGTGTGAGTGTTCACGCACGGATTTGCATATAT
>NC_051407.1:7642604-7643105 GCF_015228065.2 Penaeus monodon
TCCGTGATTTATGATAATGTTAAGCTTAATCTTTGTACGATATATGTTGGAAAAATAAGATTTACAGCAACCATGTAATGCCTGCACGGACACCTCTGAGAGAGCAAATTCCTCTCTCACACAAGAGCTGGCCTGGGGAAATGAGAACAGCAGGCACATCGTCATCCTTGTGCTCAAATACTTCGGTTGAAAAGAAGCTCATGACAAGAGTCCAGAGGGTCAGAAATCATGTCAAAGAAGGCTATCCACGTGCATAGAATACTCGAGCACTGAGATCAATTTTTGGCTTATTTGATTTGCCAGCGGTTTCCTGTGGCAAAAAGGTTTATTTTAACTATCTATTTGATGAACGCTAAAGAAACCCGAGAGAAAAGTTTGAAAACACATTCTTGATATTCCAACTGACTGTGCTTTTCGTATAATTTCTGTTAATTCTTGCATTATTTGAATATCTTGGTTTTGAGTTTGTATTACTTTCTCTTAATATGACTAGTGATACTT
>NC_051407.1:7643290-7643633 GCF_015228065.2 Penaeus monodon
GTGCAGTCACATATTAATGTATAAGTGGAAATCCGAAAATAAATTGTTCAGAAAGCAAAAGGTAACCTAGTCTTCAGAAATGTAAACGTCATTATACAGTTTATATTTACTTCATCAAGACTCAGCAGTCTTTGAAAGAAAAAGATACCCCAATAGGTGTTTACTTGATATCTGTTCCTTAGAATAATTTGCATTAAACGTTGTCATTACACCCGTCACATGTCTGCCAAGGCTTGATATGAAATAACGACAATATCTGCAAAAATATCCTCACTGTTGCAGAATTAGATAATGCAGTTTCTCCAGGTCTATCGGTCTTAACTACCATTAAAGACATACTCTC
>NC_051407.1:7643707-7645098 GCF_015228065.2 Penaeus monodon
CAATTAGTAAGCACATTTATGAATACTCGGAATCTTGTTATGAACATGAATCATATCTCAAAAAGGATATCCAGATATATGAAATTTCTCTAGATGTGAATCATATATATTACAACAATCATAAATGAGTCTCGTCTGTCAGTATCTTTCTAGATTACTGATTGCATTTGTTTGTGTTGGTGTGATTAATATATATGCATATGGAAAACCACACATTGAGAGACAGACATGGTAAAAATGGCAAGATTATCCACCAACAAATGTGCACGTAATATTACCTATGACAATGCTCATTCACAGAAAAAAGACAATATTATCTGATAATAATATTCATGGACGACGAAAGTAACAACATCTGGTGCATTATTACATCAAAGTGTCGTGAATCTACTTATACTACGTTTAAGTAAGACTTACATGTGCTAACTACTGTCAATTTGAATAGTGCTAGATCATAATGCCGAAGTGCCAATGGAAAGCATGATAAACGAGTTTACCGATTGGAAAATAGGGAAGAAAGAGGAGAGATTGGGAACTGCAGATGCTGTAACACACATTGATATTGGAGTATTTATAAATGCATCATAATGCTAAAAAACTGATCATTAAGGCCTTCTTTGTTCACAGAGGAACGATTTGAGTATGATAATTATAATGGAATGTTTCATCATTGTATCATAGTACAACCATGTTTTTTTTTTTTTTTAACCATGTACAATGCAAGATTTTTTTCTTTATCTGAGTAGGTTTTATAAGGACCTTTGTTTTATTGCCAGCTAGCAACAAACATGAGGACAAACTGTGAAGAGGTCTGACTAACTTTGCAACTGCTGAATTTTCCAGTTCCATTTGAGAAAATCTTCACAACAAGTCTGTAATTTTCATGGCTCATAGGCCAAATGTAAATGGCCCGTGTGGTGACAGGAGGAATTATTAGCCAACAACAATATGGAAAGGAACAATACTATATAAAGTTGATAGAAGGAAAATTTCTATTAATCAAAATTTAATACGTAAAATCAATTTTGCTTATAGATACGTGCCAGACAATTTTTTTAAACCTAATTCTGAGATGTAATAAAGATGGAAACTATATGACAATTGAATATTTAGAGACTGAGAATTTTCATATGGTGATGGTTGGAAAACAAAACAAAACAAAAAAACTTAAGAAATTATGAGTAGCTACTAGAAGTTACTCTTACGTAATAGGCCTCCTTCAAAATTAAGCCTCAGAGAAGGTCCTGCAGCGCGGGTTATCCTTTTTCACCAGTGCGTTATTTTTACAAAGAAAATTATACTGTTGACATCACTTTTTCTGGGAATCAGGTAGTCTTTATGTCTGTCTATCCACACATCTCGGCTTCCCACGGCTATAAGTTAACGTACCG
>NC_051407.1:7645308-7646991 GCF_015228065.2 Penaeus monodon
GTCGGTATTGACCTTCTCGAGCTTCTGGTCTCATAGCAAAACAGACTGATATCAAACTTAAACAAGTCATAATGCATCAAATAATCCTTACCATTATTATTGGCGTGATCACTTGCGGTAATCTACAACACTGAGTAAGAAATTTATTATATTACATTCACAGTCATATACGGAGCCAAACTATGGCATGGCTCTTTCAATGGCAAGTGCGACAAGCTTACAACAAACAAACCTACGTAGTGTATACCTGTCGTGTATCATTTCTGTTAATATGTTCAGTCTACATAGAAATGCTCTAACACTTTCAGTGCGCATATTATGTGAGTCAATAAGTTGTATTTTTTATAAGTGCAAGGTTTCAGATACTGAAAGAAATCACTCTGTATGATTCAGGTATTTACTGTTCAGCGACTTACTTTTGTTTTGGTCTGCTGACGTTAAAACGAGCAAGTTTTAAAGTATTAGAGATTTTTCGCAGCGTGTAATATCACACATAACTGGAAGAGAAATTAACTGCATCACGAATTTCCGTTTAGAGCTGTCCATAGAGTCAAGGTAACGTGTTTCTGACATGTCATATCATCTTTCTTATTCTGTAATCTACATCTCTACTTACATTGGAAAAAAAACTCTTCCCATAACATATGTCGGTTAAAACTGAACTGAATTTATCAGGGCCGTTAAAAATCTGACTTTCTCATTAAGACATAACCAGCCCCTGAGATGAGAGTTATGACTGTTCTCAAATCAATAATTCAAATGATATAAGCAGGACATAAATGACAAATTACGCTTAGTTATTTCATCGATACAACATACGCATATTTTTTTTCTGATTTTGAAAACTAAAGAAAGTTTAGATTTTATGTTTTAATGACAATCCGGTTAACACATCAAATACAATATGAAGAGCCATTGGCAGGAAATTTAGCTTGTTTTCTGCATAATATTCAATGGGAAAGTGGGTCGTTAGGGGACAAGAGGTTTGTAAGTACAAGACAATGCACCAAAACCCATATAATTAAGAACAATAAAATAGTATGCCAGTAAGAGTAAGTTTTTACTTTTGATTCCTTCGGTCACGCGTCCAAAATGTTTATGATCCACTAACCCAGAAACCTTGTAGCAATAATGATATTCAGTTTTACAATGGAAAGTCATTATTTACTGGTTTATGATTGGCAAACTCATTAGCAGGTGCATGCACTTAAGAAAAAAAATAAATTAGGAAATTTAGCACAGTATAGATTACAGAAACAATTAGCAGCTAATGTTGTGAGAAATATATACTTACAAGCATTCAAATGAACACAGAGATGTAAAGCTGAAAATATAAGTGGAAACACATACATCAAAAAGATTAAGAGAGAAAGAAAAAGTGAAAGACGCATACACAGATGGATGTATGGATATACGATATGTAACCATAGAAAAAAAGTACTTAATTCAATCATAATTGCTTAAGGTGTTTTAATTAATTTATTCAATTTAGTTATACTCAAGCAATGATTTACTTGTGTATTAATCATGGCTTTGCAAATATTTATTCAAACTAGGAACGTCAAAAAGTAAAACGTTCACTTGTCAACTCACGTTCTTTTAATTTATCATGGGTTACCATATGAATAATTGCCTGATTCATATGCACACCAAACGGATTATGTATGTAGTTTGATAAAGTAA
>NC_051407.1:7647606-7647770 GCF_015228065.2 Penaeus monodon
GATACTACGGTTTATGAAAAACATTTTGTTGTTTTGTTTTGTTTTCAGCACACTGATTACCCTTTAGCAAACAGACCTTGGATTTTATGACGTAAGATTGAGCCATAATTCTAGTTAACATATTACCACAATGATGTAAATGCATCACCCTTGGTACAACAGGT
>NC_051407.1:7647843-7648220 GCF_015228065.2 Penaeus monodon
AAATTATGTAGACATAAAAATGATAGACAGTGAGGGGTATAGGTGAATAGCTGGGAATCGATAAATATATTAATGCATATGTATAGATAATCTGATATGTCAATGCTGTGGGTGATTAACCTGGTTAATTTATTTTTAGAAGTGGCATTATGGACTATATATCCATTTTGATGATAGCAGTACTAATTATTATTTAAGAATTGATATCTTCATGTGAATGAAATTATTTAGATTTGTATTTCGTGTTAAAATGAGATAGTCACTACTATTATTACTCTATATGCATATTATTTGTAAACAGGTATGTAGCATAAATTTTGTTCTACCAAACAATGAAAATTGTGACAGGTATTCTTAACTCTGTTTAATTCCTAGGC
>NC_051407.1:7648268-7649184 GCF_015228065.2 Penaeus monodon
CTGTGCTTCCAAGCTAGAAGCCATGCCAATAAACAATTTTACTAAAATGTTACCTTCTTTTGAAATACTCGTTCTGGCAGAGATAGATTTCACTCATCATGATTTTTAGAAGTAATCATAACAAGTATAGAACCAGTTACTGCTATCCATGTGTATGCAAACCTGAAGGGTTTTGCTCTTTTAGATTTTGCGAACAACTTTCATTTTTTGAAACTGTTTTGCTTGTTGGTGTAGTATCTTAACCTTTAGTCCAAGGACGGATGTTTCAAGCTGCTAGCTAATATGGCCTTCGAAAAGAAACACGGTGACCTGCAAATTTGTTTTTTATTTTTCTAGTCAAGTTAGTGTTTTACTTTGGTCAAGAACAAGAGTCTCACTCTGTTGGCGATATTTGGCATTCGAAAAGAAAAACGGGGGCTAGGAACTATTTTGCTGTTATATATGCTAAAGTTACATATGCTGATGTAGTAAAGTACACTAGAGTAAGCTCTTAACCATTTTTCTATTCATGAAACTCTTCTGCTCATTGGAGTAGGATTGAGCCAAGGAGGAAAATCTCAACCTTTTGACAAAGAGCGGGGTCCTCGAAAAGAAAATGGTGGCCTGTGAATTACTTTCACTTTTCCTGTTCATGACAGCGTATTCTTTGTGGGTGCAGTATTGTAATCTGGAGTAATATTTTCGGTATCTGACTAAGAATGGTGACCGTATGCAGCTTTAGAAAAAGAGAGAGTGGCTTGCAACAACCGATGAAAATAAAGAAAACACCAGACTTAAAGGCTATTGATATTTTTCATGTGATTAATGGAACAAGAGTTTCCCGTTGACTGCATTTTATTTTATCATATATGTAATTAGCGCGACCAGTGCAAACTCCATGAATTAACTATAAAAATTGAAGGTATTGCTCCATTGC
>NC_051407.1:7649274-7649464 GCF_015228065.2 Penaeus monodon
GCCACTCCACACTCCAAGATCTTCCTTAATTTCACTCCTCTCCCCCCACTTCCCCCCTCTATCCTAATTAACTTCCACAACCTTTGCTCCCTCCACCCCACTTTTCTCTTTAAGCTAATACCATTTCCTCTTCCACATCACCCTTGCTTCTATAAGCACACCATTTCCTCTCTCTCTCGTCTTTAAGCCC
>NC_051407.1:7649546-7649629 GCF_015228065.2 Penaeus monodon
CTTCGGATAGTTCTGTAAATAATACATTTGCATAAACTGATGGTCTAATTAATTCAGAAGAACGATGATCTACTACCTGTGCT
>NC_051407.1:7649728-7650020 GCF_015228065.2 Penaeus monodon
TTTACGTAAAAATAAAGTGACTTAAACCCTCCTGTTCTTCGGAATCTGAGTTCAGTCGTAATATTTTATTTTACATTAAAAATGAAGGACAGCAATATGATATCTGGTACGAAGGATCAAATGTCTGATGGCAAGCCTAGATCAACCTTCATTATATTAATTATTGTTTTGATCTAATATACCTGTTTCAATATAGGCAGCCCTTTCTTGCAACAAAATACTTTAACTCGACTTACCAATATCATGTGGATAAGATGGAAAATTAGATTATGTTATAGGTTACTCAGGGGTA
>NC_051407.1:7651552-7651744 GCF_015228065.2 Penaeus monodon
CTTCCAATAATATTTTGACTCGACTTCTACGAGTCTTTAAGTATGTCAAGAAAAGGTCAAGAAGCAAGCAGACCATTGGTGAGTCATGTTGTTTTTGCTGGAATTTATTTAGAGCACGTAATCAGGTATGGTCAGGAGGGCGGAGGAGTATATCAAATACTACATGGAGCATAGCAGTAAAATATTGAAAAG
>NC_051407.1:7655621-7656402 GCF_015228065.2 Penaeus monodon
GGGAAGTGGAATCGTATTCTCTTTTTATTAGAATTTCAGTGATGTGCAATTTAAAAATGAAAAATCATGTTGCTTCGAATTAGAGAAAACGGAGTCAGTTGATGGAAAACAATTTAATTTTCCATATTTCTTGAAAACTCCCTGAAAGAAATAGATTTCATTCACACTGATTAATCACATGATTCACTCGTTTTATATATGCAAGATTTATTAGATCTAGTATATTAATAACTGCTTGTGGTGAATCTCCCTCTCTTATATCATACAATATATAAAACAAACATCGAGAAACTGACAAATGAATTCGTATAGCTGTGTGCATATAAGCAGAGACGCGGTAGATGTTTAAAGAGAAAGCTAGATACATGAATATTGTCATTCACTTTTACAACGTCATACCTTAGCAAAAGTTGAGTATGACACGCCAAAATTATGCGATTAACAGCTCAAGCAAGACGTAGAGATAATGTATATCACTCCATCAGACTGTAATGCTTTTGTATCAACTCATACTATTGTGATGCACGACATGTTACATAAGTCAGTGCTTATTTTCTAAAATGCTATCTCTAGATAATAAGCAGTACTTGTCAAGATTAACCTTTGATGATCTACAACTTAACACCATATAAAGAAAATGAAAATCACTTCATAGGGCTTTTGCAACTAGTTCGAAAGTCATGCAAAGGACCATTTTCTAACCATTCCCTCGTATGTGGAACGAGGGCAAGATAAATAATAACCAATACTTGTAAGAGGTGCAAAATTATATCATGTCATA
>NC_051407.1:7657937-7658392 GCF_015228065.2 Penaeus monodon
TAGTTGACTATGGCACATATGATACCTTGATAAAAAATTTCACCTTATGACTATATTTTGTGTAATGCTATTGCATGAATAAGAATATCTATGTTCCAATCATATGTGGCACTTCATCACATTTACAGTAGTTTACTAGGAAACTGATATGACAATATTTCCTATTCAGTGGTATTGTTTTCATTTTTTGTAATGAGCACGTCGATGTACTGTAAAGAAAAGTATAACAAAACAGTAATAATGAGGTTCAAGGGAGAAATTTAATAAGCAGTGTAATCACTGAAGCTTATTTGCAAGAATATCGTCACTTGGTCACAAATACGGTGGTCTCTTGATGATTTAATGACTATGGACAGTATGCAAGTATACAATTAAGGTGTAGTCAAAGTACTTACATAAGTTACGTAATTGTGTCCAATATGTTTCACTGTGTGTGCCATTGCTTAATTGCTTGA
>NC_051407.1:7658585-7658905 GCF_015228065.2 Penaeus monodon
GGATATAATTATGGGTGTAGATGCACCTATTTCAAATATAACTTAGTTCACTAAGTAATCAAATATCTATTTCGGTATCGATATGTAACTAAAATCCCTTGCTATTTTTCCGTTTTTCTAAGCTTATTACAACAATCATTCAAAACGTAAATGATTGATTTCCTCAGTCATTTACCTGTACTGGTGTAGTTGCATTACTTAGCCTTTTGACTGTTGTACTATTGTGAATTGGTTTCCAGGACTAAAGTATGTTAGAAATAATTTATTACATTCATTAACAGACCTTTTACGTAATAAAACATACAAAACGAGTTCGTATG
>NC_051407.1:7659078-7659230 GCF_015228065.2 Penaeus monodon
AAAAGTCTACGGACCGCTCGCGATCATTTATACTGTCCAAAACTAATCATTAACAGGCAAAAACTCCTTCCCAAACAAGAAAAAAGGACTGAACTTCAGCCAGAAGTAAAATTGTAGTAAGATTTCAAACTATTTAGTATGACAGTACACTA
>NC_051407.1:7660750-7660907 GCF_015228065.2 Penaeus monodon
ATATGTGAACTTCATGACAATGACCAAACAGAATCCTAATTTGGCGATCATGCATGGAAAGCATGCTCTTTTGCATTGAGGTTGCTGACACCTTTATTCCTATTGACTCGGTCACATTGTTTTAAAAACGCAAACAATTATATGCGTGTATACAGTG
>NC_051407.1:7660936-7661419 GCF_015228065.2 Penaeus monodon
TTCAACGTGTGTATTTATCAAAGTATAATTACAAAGCAGAATTGTTTCTTGACTTTTTTTAAAGGAATTTTCTTTGGTCTTCTAAGCAGAGGATTTGCAGCTGATTTAGCGCATCAGTATATGAGGTATAGTGTGATCCAATTATGACGTTTTTTTTCTAGTCTTTCGATTTTTTTATATAGTTTGTAATGGCCGATTGCCAGAGTGGTGCTGCATATTCACAAATGGGTCGAATGAAAGTCGTCCATATGCTGACTAGGTCATTCTGGGATGCAGTGAAAAATTTTATGGCATGGAAAACTTTTTTCCGCATTTGTTTTTTCTGTTGCCGAAACACTTCAGGTCATCACTGATTACTACTCATAAAAGATTCACATCTGTGGTGCATGTTGAAAGCTCGTTACTTATATCTGGAGCACTATCTCAGTCGGTTAATTTGTTGAATTTAAATTTTATTTATGTGTACTTCTTGGTGATGATTAC
>NC_051407.1:7661643-7661764 GCF_015228065.2 Penaeus monodon
GGTTATTTGCACGAGCCCTCTGAGAGCGGAGGTTGATGACGGAGATCCATTTCACCCAGCCCTAATGAAATCTCAGAGATTTTTTTATTATTATTAAAGTGGTGTAACTGATGAGATAAAA
>NC_051407.1:7661828-7662067 GCF_015228065.2 Penaeus monodon
TTGATGAAGTCACTTAGGTATTTGACAGTGGAATTTTTATTGAGGTTTCCGATTTAAAGATGATCAAAATTTGGGGTAGATACCTTTCACGATTCCCTAGCAATTTTTCTCTCGAGTATTATGCACGGAACAGGGGTTGGCGATATAGGCCTATTGTCATCGAGACAATTAGGTTGATTTGTTTTGGGAATTGGGGCTGTGATAGCACGCTTCCAGAGGTCAGGTACCACGCCCTTAGT
>NC_051407.1:7662116-7662246 GCF_015228065.2 Penaeus monodon
CTCTGCAGCGAATTGTTGCAGTAATCTTAGTGGGTCTGGAAATCTACTTTTTGCTATTCTTTCAAAATGCTGGTACATTTCGCGTTCGCTTATATTTGCTTTGAGAGGGCACAAGGGTAAGTAAGCTGGT
>NC_051407.1:7662357-7662488 GCF_015228065.2 Penaeus monodon
ACTGTTGCTTCTTTTGTCAACAATTATATTTCTAATGTGACTATACCATGAGATGAGGTTTGCTTCACTGATTTTATCAATTACTTGTTTATGAATAGGCATTTTTTGTACCATTTCCGAAACAGTACCTA
>NC_051407.1:7663050-7664892 GCF_015228065.2 Penaeus monodon
TGATTCTAGACTTATTTAAAGAATAGCTGTCATTTAGCATTCAGATCGGGGACGTTGGGAACGTCGGCGATAATGGTGTATAATCCATGGTCCGAATTCCAGAATTTTAAAATCAGAATCTGCGCACGAGTTTTGTTCCTTTTAATTCCGTGGGTGCCTAGTATGTCTATCTTACACAGAGCAGTAAAAAATTATCACTGCTACCTAAAAGATCTTTGTAATGATTTTCTCCAAACTATTTTTCCATGCGTGGAAAAGATCACAACCACAACCTTAAAATTCAATGCAAAAGTGATTTCTCAATTAGGAAAAGTCCCAGTATTACGAGGAAGGGATTTACATACTTTGTTTGGAGGAAAGAAAAAAAAACGCCCCCACTTTTTCTGCCCTTAGAAAAAGTGGGTAACCCTGCATGTGTATGAGTGGTAACCCTGCATGGTTTAATGTATTGACTTTGAATTATTTTTCTGTGATTACTGCAATATCACCAGTATTTTGTTTCATTAGGATGTCGAGTTCATTAGTGAAGCTGCAAGCATTGGTGAGGTAAATGCTAGGAAGTGTTCTGCAGAGTCTTGCATTAGCTGGCGCTATGGTTGACGAGTCATTTAGATCAAACATCCCTCTCAGGTTGCGAGGTTTTGCTCTATTTATAAAGACCCTCAAGGGCTACGGAAGGAATTTGACTTCAAAAACTGGTTAGCTACAAGTATCTCGTCTATAAGTGAAACACTGAAGCTGGAAAAGTTATTATTATTATCTTTTTTTTAATACATTTATATCGCCCACCTCATGGAAGTTAATGTGCAGATTATTTCCGATATCTGCTTACTCTGTGTATGCATGGCAGTTTGTTGTGTATAGAGGCAACACTTCATTTTTAGGTGCCTACTGTAACATTTTTTTTGTTTTCTTTTTTCTATGAGAGTTAATCCACCCTCATCAACATAATATGTCCTAGACGTTTCCGGTCTTACAATGTTTTGACTAAAGTTATAATATATTATAACAGGCGTCGTGGTACTACCGTCCGACTGATATTTTACATCACTCCACTCACAGTTCGAGTCAGGCCTACTTACTTCCATTCTGGTAACCACCACGTCATACCTTCCTCATTTCCAAAAAGGTGGTTTAGGGTTGCCTGTTGTTTCATAAACATTTTCATTGAGACATCGACTTTGTTTTAAAGCACGGTAATTCACCGGACGTAAGATTAGCTGGATCTGTGTTTGAGTTGCCTCACTTTTCGTTTTGATGAAAACATTTATGAAAGGCGTCGAGATTCCTTGCTTTTTGACAGATGGGTTCTTTTGTTGTTGATGCAAAGGTGATGTTTTATTGTCTACAAGATCGTCTAGCATGGTATGTATTGTTACATTAATAATTCTTTTCGTGTCACAGTTTGTGAGTCTAGGTCGTTTTGTACCGGACAGTTCAATTACGATATCATGTTTTTTGAGTTGTTCACAAAGTAACACCCTAGCCCACAACTTTTTGATCGCAATTGAACACAATACCGTGTTTAGAACATTTATTAGGCTGCCAAATTTGTAAATTTGTTCCTTTGTTTCATTGTCTGCACTGTCTGCACTATTTTCCTGGTTGTACTGTTTGCTTGCAAACCCCACCCTTACCCCTGTGCCCGATGCCCGGGGCATAGTGGTGACCATATCCCTGGTCACTAGAGAACCCATCACTCTGGATAGGGGGCAGTCGTGACTCGGACTACAGCGGGGGCCGCTTCCTTGGGCTGAGGTCCGCCCTTGGTCCTTGGCGGAGAGGAGTCATCACCATGGGCAGGGGGCTCGTTATCTTGTGCTGAGGGTCCCCTGCTACTCT
>NC_051407.1:7665478-7665887 GCF_015228065.2 Penaeus monodon
CAATCAGTCTGTTGACAGGAACTCGGGAAAGGTCCCATTGGTAGCCATGCGCGATGGTTGGTGCTTTGACTGCTGCGGAGCAAACGCAAAATAAGTCTGGACACCACGGCCCCTGAACACACATGTGATATACGTATATGGCAGATATATACTATGTATAATAATCTCGTATGTATGTAAGGATAACCTACTGTGAGGAAAAATGTTAATAAGTTTCATACCCTTTTACAAGATTAGTGAAACGGATATCATAATAAAGCTGTTAACAAAAAATAAATATAATAAAACCCCAAAATCATTTTTTGTCTTGTTTCCAGTGGTATAAAAAGGGGTTAATATTTTCTTATCTTGAAGCGTACTATCAAAAAAGGGAACCAAGACACGAATGGATGGCGTCCAAAGAACGCGG
>NC_051407.1:7666278-7666486 GCF_015228065.2 Penaeus monodon
TAATAAAACTTTTAGAACAATCAAATATAATAAAACCCCAACATCCTTTCTTGGTTAACGTTTTCTTATCCTGAAGCGTACTATCAACGGATGGTTGGCGTCCAAAGACCGCGGTGTAGGTGATGTACAGCTTATTCAGATAATCCACTTGGTTTGGGAGTGAAAAATTGCGTGAAGTGGGGATAAGGAAGCATGAGTCTTTTGAGCC
>NC_051407.1:7670040-7670821 GCF_015228065.2 Penaeus monodon
TAAATGTTCCATATACTTACAATGACTTCCAGCATCGACTAAGAAGATTAGCATGGCCATAGCCATCGCTCCAAAAATGGTTACTGAAAGAAAAAAAAATAATGAGCCTGTAGTGAAATATAATTATCAAGATATTAATGAATACAAATAAAAGCTCTACAAAACCACCGTAACCAACCTTTACTCGCCATCCTTCCTTTCCAGTAAACGATATGTACACAGCCTTTGAAAGAGCTCTCATATATATTCTAGATGTGTACTTACAAGTATGTGACATTTTCGAAAACAATTGTTCACTGACACGTAAATATTAAGAGCTTGTTTAGGCTACATCAGCTTTGTTCGCTAAATACAACAATGGTTTCCTTAAAATATTATGTGAAGGTTGTAAAATTGTCCCCGAAGATAATTATCGCTACTGCACTGATTCTGAGAAAATGGTTTAAATTTGATCTTAACCAGAAACATATAATCGATTCCGTAATCGCTTATTATAATTAATAATACATTTACGTTTCTCTACACTTTACATGAGCAAATTATGAATAGAAAAAAAATACTTTTAATATCGAAACTAAAGAGCATTTTCACGTGAATATTAAATGACACGCCATGCAGACAAACAAAAGATTATTCATTTAATACACTGACATTGGCCCTGCTTAGGAAATATACTCTGAAATACTATAGTCTGTTCTATAGTCTGGTCTGTTCTGCTGAAAAAATATCTTAGATAACCAAGCATCAGGTCATTCATGAGCATCATAGTTTACCAAAATAG
>NC_051407.1:7670902-7671002 GCF_015228065.2 Penaeus monodon
GAACAGAGTATATCTCTCATTCTCCCACAATTACAAACACAGTTGCAAGCATTTACATATATAGGAGATACAGGCGTTAAGAGAAATTGCATATGTGAAA
>NC_051407.1:7671146-7672653 GCF_015228065.2 Penaeus monodon
CAGTGATTCATAAGGTTATCCAAAAAAAAAGTATTCAAAAGAAACCTAGGGAGTGGTGTATAGGCCTGCTGGTCTACCCCCCGAGCTGGTCTGGAATCCTCCCACTACGCCATGAACTCCTCCACTAACACCAGCTCCATTAACGCCACCATGTCCATTTACACCCCCGAGACCATTACTGCCATGTCCTCCAGCAATCCCACCTGTGCCTCCTAATCCACCCACACCAAATCCAGCTGCTCCACCAACTTCTCCAACAGCGCCATTGACACCTCCTAGAACCTGACCACCGGCTGCTGCAGCGGCGCCGAGAGCAGTTTCAAGGTCTACTCCTAAGGGAAGGGTCGGATTCTCGCCATCTTGATAGTTGACGAAATAAATCTCGGGATCAGCTTGTGGCTGAGTTGGTACTTCGTTCTGTGCCTTTCACAACGTGCTCTTCATCCGTTTGGCATGGATTTTAATGTATACACTATGTATAAAATAAATATGTATCCGTTTACTCATAAATGCATTTATATATACACATTACGAAGGTATCCTCGTCTTGTGCCTACCTACAGGACCTCCAATTAGAAAATAAAACAATTTGCTCGTTTATGTTCCCGTATATTTTGGGGAGAAAAAACAGTAATTCATAAGATATCGAAAAAAGGGACTTAAAAGAAATGTTTTCCCTAGGGAGTTGTGTAAAGGCCTGTTGGACTTAACCCTGAGCCGTTCTGGAATCCTCCCGCCTCGCCATTAATTCCTCCACTAACACCGACTCCATTAACAACACCAATTCCATTTACACCCCCGAGACCATTACCTCCATGTACTCCAGTAATTCCACCTGCGCCTCCTAATCCACCCACACCACCAATTCCGGCTGCTCCACCAACTCCAGCTTCTCCTCCAGCTTCATCGACGCCTCCTAGAACCTGACCACCAGCTGCAGCAGCGGCGCCGAGAGCAGTTTCAAGGTCTACTCCTAAGGGAAGGGTCGGATTCTCGCCATCTTGATAGTTGACGAAGTAAATCTCGGGATCAGCTTGTGGCTGAGCTGGTACTTCGATCACTCGTTGAGCTTGTTCTTCTTGCTTGTTGAGTACATAGACGATGTTGTTTTGCCTTGGTGGAGGAAGTACGATAGGGTCAGGTGCAGGTGCTTCCTCAGGAAGGCGCACGAACAAGATGTTGTGGTCCACTGCTGGAGGAGGAATACTAGGTGCTGGACCAACGGGTCTCTCTTGTTCAGGAACATTAAATACATAGACCTTTCTTTTGACTTCAGGAGTTACACATGTCCCATCAACGTGAAGGACTTCGCCCTCTTGGCATCCAGTTGCTGCACCTCCTCCATTGACTAGGTCTCCACCCGGCGCTCTTGCATCACCATCAGTAGATCCGGGACCGAATGTAAGACCTGCACCAGAAGGAGCATCGACGTTGTACCCTTGAGGTGCCGCAAAAGCAGCAACAACAAGTGATAACAATAGAGCCTGTAAGAAAAAGAAAATTGTCA
>NC_051407.1:7673023-7673338 GCF_015228065.2 Penaeus monodon
TTTAACTCGACGAAACAACACATACGATGAATTTCATAGTGAATGTATGCAAGATCGAAGAACCGAACCCCTTTTATATCTGAAAGCTTTCTCTCATAACCTTCAGTTTAACCTGTCCGAACACAACAGTCATATTTTGTATCTACCTTGTATGAATGTCAAATGATTTGTTAAAATGTCTGGCCCAACTCCTGGGTTTACTTATCTATGCTCATAATCGCGGCCGACAATTTTAAATAATCAATGCATACTCTATAAATTAAAGTGACTGTAATGCGGGTCTTGTAGAAAGCGATATACGAATAAGCGAGCCGT
>NC_051407.1:7673384-7674521 GCF_015228065.2 Penaeus monodon
CCATATTTTTCTTTCGTCGCTGCCTTGATGTCCATTTCCAGTGTAAATTGCTACAGCCATTGTTCGCCAAGTATTATATAAATCAATTTAACATTATTTTTATTCATTCATTTTCTTCATATTCTTCCTTATTACGATCAATCTATTCTTTATTTAGTTATATTTTTCACTCTCTGCTTTAAAAAGTTTAATTTATTGATCTATATGTTACAACCCTTTCCCAAATTACTCCAAAGAATAATTACTTTTGGAAATGGCTTCACTACACCCACATATTTCATTATCTTCAGTATGAGAAACACTGTCCTGTAAATTATTTACATAGATACTTATCTTTTGAGATAATTTTTCCCTCAAGTTTACTTGTAAACAGTAACAATTCCATTGGCCGCCCAGTTAAGCCGTGCTCCCCGTGACACTACTACGCCTTAAGAAAGTGTTTCCCATCCTTTATTGGGTACTTCCCAAAATACAGTCTCAACGGGTGAAGGTACCCTAAATATGTGTATATGTAAAAAAAATCAACAATTTACATGCTAGTTATACTTGCAGATGATTATGAGCCTATATTTTTTACGTTTATATAGGTTTATATTACTAACACAAGGAATTTCAATAAATTTGAAACGGTATAAAAATAGGTGCAAAAAATGACATTCAAGAGAAAAATGTCGTAGATAAAAAGAAGTTCCGGTCGGATATCGTTTTATGAACAATTATCGGTGGGATTAAAATATTGCGACATCCCGTTAGGAAACTGATAGCGAAATATGCAAGAATGTGAAAGATTCATTTACAATAGAAATCTGGTGATGGAACTAGTCAAAACATGAGAAAAAAAAGGGTAGATGAAATAGAAGCATACAGAGCGTGCAAAATAAGCTTGTCGATAATCGGGATGATAAGAAGCTAAGGAAATATGAAAAAAGAACTTAGACAAATGATGAAAGGAAAAGAGAGAAATAATTAAAAGCTCCCTGCCTGCCAGGTAGAGGGACAAGACTCCATTTTTGACACGCAAGCTGCCATCTGTTAGGACTGCCTGTGAAAACCTGCACCTCTAACTTCGAACCACGTAAAACACTCAATATAACCTAACTTAATAAGATTTTCTTTTTCAATTGTCACCACCAATAC
>NC_051407.1:7675053-7676255 GCF_015228065.2 Penaeus monodon
ATACCGCTATCACTGCCCAACCAGTTATAGCCATTGTGCCTTTCACAGCCCTTCATCCGTTTGGCATGGATGTTAGTGTATACAGTGGATATGTAAGATAAATGTGCTTTTCCGTTTATGTATAAATGTTTTTAAGTATACACATACATAACTCTACGAACGCATATCCTCATGTTATACCTACCAACAGGACCTCCAGTTAGTAAATGAAACAGTTTGCTTGTCTATGTTCCCGTATATTTCAGGGAGAAAAAACAGTAATTCATAAGTTATCAGAAAAAAGGGGACTTAATGGAAACTTTTCCCTAGGGAGTGGTGTAAAGGCCTGCTGGACTATCCCCTGAGCCAGTCTGGAATCCTCCCGCTCCGCCATTAACCACCCCACTAATACCGGCTCCATTAACACCACCAAGTCCATTTACACCCCCAAAACCATTACCTCCATGCGCTCCAGTAATTCCACCTGCGCCTCCTAATCCACCCACACCACCAAATCCGGCTGCTCCACCAACTCCAGCTTCTCCACCAGCTCCATCGACGCCTCCTAGAACCTGACCACCGGCCGCAGCAGCGGCGCTGAGAGCAGTTTCAAGGTCTACTCCTAAGGGAAGGGTCGGATTCTCGCCATCTTGATAGTTGACGAAATAAATCTCGGGATCAGCTTGTGGCTGAGCTGGTACTTCGATCACTCGTTGAGCTTGTTCTTCTTGCTTGTTGAGTACATAGACGATGTTGTTTTGCCTTGGTGGAGGAAGTACGATGGGGTCAGGAGCAGGTGCTTCCTCAGGAAGGCGCACGAACAAGATGTTGTGGTCCACTGCTGGAGGAGGAATACTAGGTGCTGGACCAACTGGTCTCTCTTGTTCAGGAACATTAAATACATAGACCTTTCTTTTGACTTCAGGAGTTACACATGTCCCATCAACGTGAAGGACTTCTCCTTCTTGGCATCCAGTTGCTGTACTTCCTCCATTGACTAGGTCTCCACCGGCCGCTCCTGCACCACCATCAGTAGATCCGGGACCGGATGTAAGGCCCGCACCAGAGGGAATACCGACGTTGTACCCTTGAGGTGCCGCAAAAGCAGCAACTACAAGTGATAACAGCAAAGCCTGTTAAGAAAAAGAAAAAACATATATTTTTTCTCTATTTCATTTAACGGAACTCCATAAAAAACTACTTTGCAATGTGAAGCAAATGGT
>NC_051407.1:7676725-7677268 GCF_015228065.2 Penaeus monodon
ATAGTGAATGTGTATGCAAGAGCGAGGAACTGAATCCCTTTTATATCCGAAACCTTTCTCTCGTAACCTTCAGTTTAACCTGTCCGAGCACGACATAGTCATCTTTTGTATGTAACTTGTATGAACGTCAAATATTTTTTTTAATTGTTTGGCCCAGCTTCTGTGTTTACTCCTTTATGCTCATAATCATGTTCCCGACGGGCAGACAATTTAAAGAATCGATCAATCAATACTCTCTACATTTCAACTGACTGTAACACGGGTTTTACAGAGTATGATATACGAGTAAGCAGACCGTACTTTTTTTTCCTTATAGTTTGGTAGAAAGGTGTGTAACTGCCGTATTATGCTTTCATCGCTACCTTCATGTCCGTTTTCAATGTCAATTTCTACAGCCATTGCTCGCCAAGCATTATAATATTCTATTTAACATTGTTATTTTATTAATTTTTTTCATATTCGCCCTCATCACGATAAATCCATTTATCATTTACCCATTTTTATTAATATACCTTTCACTTTCTGCTTTTAATAAGTAATGTG
>NC_051407.1:7677304-7677387 GCF_015228065.2 Penaeus monodon
CAATCCTCTGCCAAATTACACTAAAGAAAAGTACTTAAGGAAATGGCTTCATTTCACCCACGGGTTTTGTTGTCTTCAGTATC
>NC_051407.1:7677815-7677879 GCF_015228065.2 Penaeus monodon
GGTATCGAGGCATTTGGTGTACATTTCTTTACGATTAAATAATGGTAATTATGGTGTATTTATT
>NC_051407.1:7678218-7679314 GCF_015228065.2 Penaeus monodon
CTCTTCATCCGTTTGGCATGGATTTTAATGTATACACTATGTATAAAATAAATATGTATCCGTTTATTCATAAATGCATTTATATATACACATTACGAAGGTATCCTCGTCTTGTGCCTACCTACAGGACCTCCAATTAGAAAATAAAACAATTTGCTCGTTTATGTTCCCGTATATTTTGGGGAGAAAAAACAGTAATTCATAAGATATCGAAAAAAGGGACTTAAAGGAAATGTTTTCCCTAGGGAGTTGTGTAAAGGCCTGCTGGACTTCCCCCTGAGCCGTTCTGGAATCCTCCCGCCTCGCCATTAACTCCTCCACTAACACCGACTCCATTAACAACGCCAAGTCCATTTACACCCCCGAGACCATTACCTCCATGTACTCCAGTAATTCCACCTGCACCTCCTAATCCACCCACACCACCAAATCCGGCTGCTCCACCAACTCCAGCTTCTCCTCCAGCTCCATCGACGCCTCCTAGAACCTGACCACCGGCTGCAGCAGCGGCGCCGAGAGCAGTTTCAAGGTCTACTCCTAAGGGAAGGGTCGGATTCTCGCCATCTTGATAGTTGACGAAGTAAATCTCGGGATCAGCTTGTGGCTGAGCTGGTACTTCGATCACTCGTTGAGCTTGTTCTTCTTGCTTGTTGAGTACATAGACGATGTTGTTTTGCCTTGGTGGAGGAAGTACGATAGGGTCAGGTGCAGGTGCTTCCTCAGGAAGGCGCACGAACAAGATGTTGTGGTCCACTGCTGGAGGAGGAATACTAGGTGCTGGACCAATGGGTCTCTCATGTTCAGGAACATTAAATACATAGACCTTTCTTGTGACTTCAGGAGTTACACATGTCCCATCAACGTGAAGGACTTCTCCCTCTTGGCATCCAGTTGCTGCACCTCCTCCATTGACTAGGTCTCCACCGGCCGCTCCTGCACCACCATCAGTAGACCCAGGACCGGATGTAAGACCTGCACCAGAGGGGGTGCCGACATTGTACCCTTGAGGTGCCGCAAAAGTAGCGACTACAAGTGATAACAGTAGAGCCTGTTAGGAAAAAAGAAATATATATATTGCTTATATTTCATTTAACGT
>NC_051407.1:7679886-7680603 GCF_015228065.2 Penaeus monodon
GATGAATTTCATAGTGAATATGGATGCAAGAGCGAGGAACAGAATCCCTTTTATATCTGAAACCTTTCTCTCGTAACCTTCAGTTTAACCTGTCCGAACACAACATAGTCATCTTTGGTATCTAACTCGTATGAATGTCAAATGATTTGTTAAAATGTTTGGCCCAGCTTCTGTGTTTACTTAATTATGCTTATAATCGTGTCTCCGGCGCAACAGACACTTTAAATAATCGATCAATCAATACTATCTATATTTCATCTAACACGAGTTTTGCAGCATACGATATACAAATAAGCGATTTTTTTTCTTATAGCTTGGTATAAAGGCATGTAACTACCGTTTTATTCTTTAATTGCTGCCTTCATGTCCGTTTTCAATATAACTCTTGACAGCCATTTTTTTTAAGCATTGTATTATTCTCTTTAACATAAATAATTAATTAATTTTCTTCATATTCGCGCCCATTACGATAAAAAAAAATTATTTACCAATTTTTTTTTCAAAATACCTTCCACTCTCTACTTTTAAAAAGTACTGTGATTACTTTAATGTTATTGTAATAATTTATTAATCTATATATTACAATCCTTCGCCAAATTACTCTAAATAATAAATACTTTCGGAAATGGCTTCATTATACACAAGGGTTTTATTATCTTTAAGATGAGAATCATTGTCTTGTAAAATATGTATTTATACTTATCTTTTGAGATGTGA
>NC_051407.1:7680809-7681041 GCF_015228065.2 Penaeus monodon
CTGAAATATACTGGCAAATAGTAAGTACTTCATGGGCCACCCAGATAAGCCTTGCTCCCCGTGACAGTGTTTCTCAACGTTCTTTTAGGGGGTTTCCCCAAATACATCCTTAACCAGGTCTAGCTACCCTAAATATATGAACGCTTAGTTTCATTTATAGGCTTACATTTTTTTCTGTTTACACAGGTTTATATTAGTAACACAATGAATTTCAATAAATTTGAAACGGGGG
>NC_051407.1:7681069-7681334 GCF_015228065.2 Penaeus monodon
ACAAAACAGAAAGGTGTCGACGTTAAAGGAAGATAGGGTCGGCCATTATTTTATGAACAATTATTGGAAGAATTAAAGTATTACCAAAGCCTGTTAGGGAACTGACGGTGAAATATGCAAGAATATGAAAGATTCATTTACAAAGGAATCTGGTGATGTAACTAGTCAAAACCTGAGAGCAAAAAAGGGGGATGAAATCGAAGCATACAGAGCATGCGAAATAAGCCAGCCAATAACCGGGATGATAAGAAGCTAGGGAAATAGG
>NC_051407.1:7681379-7681618 GCF_015228065.2 Penaeus monodon
TTAAAAGCAGATAGAGGGAAAGGTCTCCAAATTTCCCACGCAAACTGCCATGAGTTAGGGCTGCATGTGGAAATCTTCACCTCCGACCTCGAGCCATATGAAAACTCGATATATGTGACCTAACTTAATAAGATTTTTATAAATAGGATAGCGGGCACGATGTAAAAGGGTATCAATGATAGGTTTCATTTATCAGATCCTTAGGGTAAAGAGGAGGATGAAGCTAAGGCTGCGACGTT
>NC_051407.1:7681940-7682035 GCF_015228065.2 Penaeus monodon
TAAATAAAATAAAAAAACAAAGATAGTGAAATTATGCAGAACATAAAATGGTACATGGTAAATATACAAAACCATAAGATATGATGTATACATAC
>NC_051407.1:7682475-7682796 GCF_015228065.2 Penaeus monodon
AATAAGCGAAATGTAATTGCTAACATGTAATATAAGAATGGTGAAAGAGGATGAGCGACTGTGCGTACATGTAAGATGTGGAGGGGCGTTGTATGGGCGGCAGAGGGTGTGTGAGGGTGCGACGTATGAAATGAATAATAGGTGAATGGCAAATATATAGATGAAAAAAAATAACATAAATAAAGAAACATCGGGTAAACAACGTGTGGCCGTGTTTCACGGATCTATATAAGAACGGGAAATGTCCCATGTCCAGTGTGCATGCATGATCAACACTGTGCGCACTTGGCAAGGAAAGCTAAGGCTTCACGACTGAACGAG
>NC_051407.1:7683164-7683234 GCF_015228065.2 Penaeus monodon
ATTCTGTCAGATAGTCAGCATGCTCATTCCCTCTAATTTCAGGAGCTAGATGTCACTGGATATGCTGCGC
>NC_051407.1:7683987-7684465 GCF_015228065.2 Penaeus monodon
TCACAACACAAAGATCTGTATATAGATCTAGCACATCGTCGTAGTTCGTAGTACCGGCGGAAAGGGGGGTCTGCAAACACACCGAGAGAACAATCCTTACTACACTGCCGTTGGCAATGTAGCAAGTATTGTATTCATGGGACATTATCGCCGGAGCCCGGCGATAATGTCCCATGAATACAAGAACATGCGAGATGATTAGGCACTTGATATATATTTCTTTAAGATCGAATGTGGATAATTATAGTCTATTTATAGTGTCTGCATATTGATCATCCCTTCATCGGGTTGGTACGAATGTTGGTGTATTTGGTGTATATACAAGTTAGTATAATTGTGTGACTGTTCACACGTAAATGCATGAATGTTTTTTTACCTGTAGGTAAAATGAAACAGTTATCTTGTATTTGTTTCCATATATTTCGGGGAGAAAAAAAACAGTAATTCATAAGATTAACGAAATATATAATAATAAGAC
>NC_051407.1:7684493-7685342 GCF_015228065.2 Penaeus monodon
TAATAAATAAATAAAGGAAACGTTTTCCCTAGGGCGTAGTGTAAAGGCCCGCTGGTCTACCCCTGAAGCCAGTCTGGAACTCTCCCGCCCCGCCATTAACTCCTCCACCAACACCAGCTCCATTAACACCACCAAATCCATTTACACTCCCGAGACCATTACCTTCTGTAATTCCACCTGGACCTCTTAATCCACCCACACCACCAAATCCGGATGCTCCATCAGCCTCATCGACGCCTCCTAGAATCTGACCACCGGCCGCGGCAGCGGCGCTGAGAGCAGTTTCAAGATCTACTCCTAAGGGAAGGGTCGGATTCTCGCCATCTTGATAGTTGACGAAGTAAATCTCGGGATCAGCTTGTGGCTGAGCTGGTACTTCGATCACTCGTTGAACTTGTTCTTCTTGCGTGTTGAGTACATAGACGATGTTGTTTTGCCTTGATGGGGGAAGTACGATGGGGTCAGGTGCAGGTGCTTCCTCAGGAAGGCGCACGAACAAGATTTTGTGGTCCACTTCTGGAGGAGGAATACTAGGTGCTGGACCAACGGGTCTCACTTGTTCAGGAACATTAAATAAATAGACCTTTCTTGTAACTTCAGGAGTTATACATGTCCCATCTACGTGTAGGACATCTCCTTCTTGGCATCCAGTCGCTGTACCTCCTCCACCGGCTGTTCCTGCACCACCATCAGTGGATCCGGGTCCGTATGTAAGGCCTGCACCGACGTTGTACCCTCGAGGTGCCCCCGAAGCAGCAACTACTAGTGATAATAGTAGACCCTGTAAAGGGAAAAAATAATCTACATTTTATTATACCTATGACCATGGAGAAGCTCATGTTGAACGCT
>NC_051407.1:7685745-7685827 GCF_015228065.2 Penaeus monodon
AGTTTAGTCACTCGCTCTTACATACTCTCATTCACTATGAAATTCATCGTATGTGCTATTTTGTCGAGTTTTCACTTGAGGT
>NC_051407.1:7685989-7686305 GCF_015228065.2 Penaeus monodon
ACCTCAAGTGAAAACTCGACAAAATAGCACATACGATGAATTTCATAGTGAATGAGAGTATGTAAGAGCGAGTGACTAAACTTATATATCTGAAACCTTTCGCTTCTAACCTTCATTTGAACCTGTTCGAACACTAAATAGTATTCTGTATTTAACTTTTATGGATGTCAAATGCTTGATCCATCTTCTGTGTTTATTCATTTACGCTTATTATCTTTTTGTAGCGTCCTCTCTGAATTTGCAACTGTCAGCAGCACCAGTCTTGCAGAATGGGATATACGAATAAGCGAACATACTTTTAAAGGCTGGTATCACC
>NC_051407.1:7686353-7687258 GCF_015228065.2 Penaeus monodon
TGGAACACGCTTTTTCATTCTTTCCCTTTAAAAAGTAAATGAAAGTAAAATAAAAAACTAAAGAAAACAACATGAAAGAGGATCAACCCCAAGATAAAACGAAGCAGGATATACAAGGAGGGTTCAAGATACCACAGTCCGTGTATTAAAGACATTAAAATAAGACGTTTAACACATCCTCTAGCAGTTCTCAATCCTTTCGGTATCATTACCCCCTACACCCCTAATCCCTTCCTCTTCAGTTAAGTGAAGTAAGAAAAGGAAAAGCACATTACTCCTTTGGTAATTACTAGAAAACACTGTAGATATTATTTTACTATTAATAGAAAACACTGTTTGTCCCTTAATCAATATTAATGCGAGGATCTTAGAAATACATTGCACGTCATGGCTTTGTTACTAACACCTGGTTGATTACCCTTATTTTGAGAATCACTGGTGTATACTCTCTTATATATAATGCAAATATGGTGACCTTCTCTCAGACGTACACATACTCATCTTAACTCAGGCGTAGATTAAAACCGGATCAACTCTATGAGGCTGCCTAGTAAGACCGCTCAAAATGAAATAAAATTTCATCTAAAAAATAGGAAGGTGAATAAGAAAGTTAAAATTGAAGCTAAAAGATTTGGCATCGTAGATATATGGGATAAAACTACGAAAAGGTGAATTATATTCAAGGAGTAAATTCGAGACTCCAGGTGTTAAATCTAGCTCGTAGAGGGTGCTCTTGGCTAAAGTAGTCTCGCAACTATAAAAAAGTGAAGTTTAACATGTCCGAAACTGTTCATAAAGTCGACTAATATAAGTTACTTGCTATATATCTTAAAAAAAAAAAAACAGTTGAGAGTCATGTATTGTTATGAAAAGGACAAACAAATATTATAACATTTATTTATCAT
>NC_051407.1:7687522-7687787 GCF_015228065.2 Penaeus monodon
GTGTATCTGCCTCTCTGACAATCTATCAATCTATCCCCCTCCCCCTTTTCTCTAAAGACATCCGGAAATACTATGGTGTATAACAATAGCGATAACTTACGCGGTCTTTTGTGCACACAGGCTAAACATCTAGAGTATTGCTGAAAATATTAAAGGGGGTTATTTCCTGGGAAACATTCAATAGCCTGATCATTGAGTGGCGAATGCTATGTTAATTTTTAAAATACAATATCAAGATTTTTTTTTCAGATCATACTTATATTCC
>NC_051407.1:7688268-7688450 GCF_015228065.2 Penaeus monodon
TGATATGAAAAATCCAAAATTAAATGCCTTTGAGTGACAAACGGGAAGCTAAATGCGAGGTCTTTTCTCAACACTACCATCCAGGCGTCATTGTTTTCAAAGACTCCGACTGGTTGGTGAATGGGCCGTCAGGCTTAAGGGAGAACATTGAAAAATTATCGGCAAGGACAGTCACAAAGTCC
>NC_051407.1:7688552-7688635 GCF_015228065.2 Penaeus monodon
TAACTGGTGACAAGAACTATATGTAGATTATTTCGGCAAGCCGAAATGCCTGAGGCACAGTACCTACGCCAAACCACTTTTCA
>NC_051407.1:7688851-7689304 GCF_015228065.2 Penaeus monodon
AGAAGAACAAGCTAAACGAGTGATCGAAGTACCAGGTTATCCACAAGCTGAACCCGAGATTTATTTTGTTAACTGCCAAGATGAAAAGAATCCCACCCTTCCCTTTGAAGTAGACTTTGAAACTGCTAATAGTTCGGCTGCAGCAGCCGGTGGTCAGGGTCTGGGAGGCGTCAATGTTGCTGGTGTAGGAGGATTAGGTACTGCCGGTGAAACTGCTGGAAGACAAGGAGGTAATGGTCAGGAGAGTGTAATTGGTTTTGGTAGTAATTATGTTGGTGTTAATGGAGGATGGGCGGTTTCCTGACCGGTTCAGGAGGAAGGCCATTAGGTCTATGTACCTCTCGCTAAATATTACACTTCTCTCTAGTCTTTTCCTTAATTGCTTAAGAATTACAGATCATGTACATGAAAAGTATAAACATAGTAAACCAAAATATTTTATAGCCTCTTCCA
>NC_051407.1:7689794-7691391 GCF_015228065.2 Penaeus monodon
ATAACTTGAGGTGGTGTTGCCAGGTGAAAAAGTGGTGCAGCTGGGGAGGAACTGCAGGTTTGACATGGTAAGGTAGTAGTAAGGCAGGTCAACTCTCAAGTGGCCGAAAGGGTAGTCAAATCTAGCCGAGAGATCAGCTTTAATTTAGGTGGAAGTTACTACCTCCTGAAGACAGCATCCTCCAGCAGCCCAACACGAAACTAGCGCCACTCGTCTACGACGCACCTGCGATGATCCAATTCCAACACCCGCAGTCCTCTTCCCTCCTCTTAATACCTACAAGAAGGCGGGGCATCCAGCTCTGCCCCCGCTTTCACGCCAACGAAGGAGCAGCCTGAACGGGAATCCCAGGAGAACCTTGCATATATACCGGCGACCGCTGACATCCCTAGGTAAAACCATTCCGTAACGAGCCGAGGTAATCAACACGAGAGCAGACTCATGTTACAGTGGCAGCTCGCGTGAGAACTGTAGCGAGGTTCTCGTTGATGGTTGGGTTGAGAGATCCAGAGGGATGTTGACGCAGTGGCAGCCAGGAAAGAACTGCATGTATTCAAAATATCGTGTAGATGGTATGATAAGGCCTTTACAGTAGCCCGACCGAAGGTGGCTCTCCGTCAATGCGTTGGTGAGTATAGCTTAGGCCTCGCCCCTCCAATGCCTTGTTTTTAGGGCCGTCGGACCAAAAAAAAAACGATAATAGGGATATTTCATTACGTAGATATATGTAATACAACTAATGATCACACCATCAGATATAATTTTATCAAAGGTGTTTGGCACTTTTCCTGCTAGACCACATTAAATATGTTCCTATAGGTTTCAAGCACAACGCACTACAAGCCCGCATTCACATGTAATAAAATATAATTGTAAGATAAACTGGTATTATTATCAGAAGTAAATTATAGACCAGAGGATCCCGTTGGTGATATGAACATTTAATGAACTATATTAATAATAATAGAATAGCATTGTGATTCATTTGTAATACGATACCCATGTATGTGAAAGAGAGGTGGCGTCAGTAAAAAAACTAGCCCACTTGGTATCTATATGGAAAATACTACTGGATGTTCCCATACCTAATTTGTAAGCTACAGTTTTTCATGTCATACTTTAGGAGACTTCTGTTGATTTGTCAGTAATACTCCTCTATCATGAAGGTAGTCGTTTGTGAATCATCTTTTTCAGAAAGTATTTCTTGCAGATTGTCTTTCGGCCTAGACGAAAAGTACAAGGAACTAGTTTATATCAGTAATAAATAATTAGAAAGTGTTATGTGGCCCTTGTTTATATGAGAAAAAAGTATTACGAACCTGGCACAGAGAAAAGTTCTAAAGTTATTGACATGTGATAAGGGAGTGTAATTACTACTGTTTTCAAATGTTAATATTAATAGTACAATAATCAATAGAGGTGTAATTAATTTAAAGCTCAATTTAAATGGACTGCTGCAGCCGAACTATTAGCAGTTTCAAAGTCTACTTCAAAGGGAAGGGTGGGATTCTTTTCATCTTGGCAGTTAACAAAATAAATCTCGGGTTCAGCTTGTGGCTAACCTGGTACTTCGATCACTCGTTTAGCTTGTTCTTCT
>NC_051407.1:7691945-7692244 GCF_015228065.2 Penaeus monodon
AGGCTTCACAACACCAACATATATCCTCGTAGTTCATAATACCGGCGGAAAGGGCTGAAGGGAGGGGGACCATAAAGTCTTGGTAAACACACACACAGAACAAGCCTTGCTACACTGTCGTTAGCAACAAGACGGCCGGAACCCGGCGATAATGTCTCATGAATACAAGAACATGGCAGATATTTAGGTACTTGGTATATATTCCTTAACGATTGAATGTTGATAATTATGTATTTATAAGGCCTTTGTACTGACATACAAAGTTTTGAGAAAAGGAAAAATTGTGTTTTTTCACGCAT
>NC_051407.1:7693066-7694166 GCF_015228065.2 Penaeus monodon
GGCTTATAGTGTGCAGGTCTGAATTTTCATCATCCCATCATCAGTTTCATACGACTTTTGGTACATATAGTAGAAATGTAAGTTAGTATAACTTTGTGACTGTTTACGCATAAATGCATGCAGCTTGCCTAACTACAAGACTTCCATTCAGAAAATGAAACAATTTACTCGTTTATGGTTCCATATATTTCGGAAAAAAACAGTAATTCATAAGGTTATAGAAAAAAATAGATGAAACGTTTTCCTTAGGGAGTAGTGTATAAACCTGCTGGTCTACCCCCCAAGCCAGTCTGGAATCCTCCCGCTCCGCCATTAACTCCACCAACACCAGCTCCATTAACACCAAGTCCATTTACACCCCCAAGACCATTACCTCCATGTACTCCAGTAATTCCACCTGCGCCTCCTAATCCACCCACAACTCCATCGACACCTCCTAGAACCTGACCACCAGCTGCAGCAGCGGCGCCGAGAGCAGTTTCAAGATCTACTCCTAAGGGAAGGGTCGGATTCTCGCCATCTTGATAGTTGACGAAGTAAATCTCGGGATCAGCTTGTGGCTGAGCTGGTGCTTCGATCACTCGTTGAGTTTGTTCTTCTTGCTTGTTGAGTACATAGACGATGTTGTTTTGCCTGGGTGGAGGAAGTACGATGGGGTCAGGTGCAGGTGCTTCCTCAGGAAGGCGCACAAACAAGATGTTGTGGTCCACTGCTGGAGGAGGAATACTAGGTGCTGGACCAACGGGTTTCTCTTGTTCAGGAACATTAAATACATAGACCTTTCTTGTAACTTCAGGAGTTACACATGTCCCATCTACGTGAAGGACTTCTCCCTCTTGGCATCCAGTCGCTGGACCTCCTCCATTGACGAGTTCTCCACCGGCCGTTCCTGCACCTCCGTCAGTAGACCCGGGACCGGATGTAAGGCCTGCACCAGAGGGAATACCGACGTTGTACCCTTGAGGTGCCGCAAAAGCTGAGGCTACAAGTGATAACAGTAGAGTCTGTAAGAAAAAATTGTTATTGTCTATTTCATTTATATATATAATAATAATGCGTCATATTGTCATATTGTTTGCATATATTACACTCTTCATTCT
>NC_051407.1:7694492-7695424 GCF_015228065.2 Penaeus monodon
CTCAAAGGAAAACGTAAACTCTACGAGACACATACGACGAACTTCATAGTGAATGATAGTATGCAAGAACAAGTTATTCAGCTCCTTTTATATCTGAAACCTTTCCCTCGTAGCCTTCAGTTTTACCTGTTCGACCAGAACAATCATCTTCTGTATGTAACATTCTTGAATGTCAAATGATTTGTTAAAATGTCTAGTACAGTCTCTGTGTTTACTTGTTTACGTTCATAAACATTTTGTCCTGTATGTCTGAGCTAACTGTACTGCGTGGCTTGCACAATTGGGTATACGAATAAGCCAACTGTTTTTAAGGTTGTTAGCAAGGCGTTTTACTACAATAATATCCACCATAGTCCATTTTCATTGTAAATAGTTGCAACCACTTTGCGCTACGCAAGGCGTTTTACTACAATAATATGCACCATAGTCCATTTTCATTGTTAGTAGTTGCAACCACTGTGCGCTGCGAATTATACTATTCCATTTAATATTCATATTTCCTTCAATCTGAGAACAACGGCCTTATAGACTTCTGTAAATTATATACATGTACTTATCTTCTCTGAGATGTAAATATACTCATATTTTCTCAAACGTACTTTAAAACAGTAACAGCTCCATGAGGCTGCCCAGTTTTTGCCAGGTTCCCCATGACACTGCGACACCTTAAGACAACCATCTAAGAACATATTTTGGTAGAAAGGCCGTTGCTAATATAGTCTCGTTTTGGTGACTATGAAATGTGGCTCACAGGTGTTATAGACTAGCTTAGACTCCTCTTAATCTTCCGTCTCGCAACTATAACACAAATTAGGGTTAACACATCCACTGCAGTTCATAGAATCGACACAGAAAAAAAAAAATTATGTCTCTTTATATTTTCACCGAGTGTCATGAGTTATGAAAAGAACAAGTACTACTACACTTTCATC
>NC_051407.1:7695512-7695817 GCF_015228065.2 Penaeus monodon
TCCTCTCTTTCTTCTCTCTCTAAAGAAATTCGGGAATAGTATGAGTACTGCATTAATGAATTGCACGCTCGTCAGTCCGCACAAAATATACCTTGAGTACTACTGAAAATGTTTAGACCGTGTTTAATTCTTGGATCATTGAGTGGCCAATGATACATCCGAAATAGAATATTTTGGAAATGTGGCTCCCAGCAGGAGCTGCAGACTAGCGTAGACTCCTGTAAATCCATTTCGCAGCAGCACAAGTGGAATTAAACATATCTTAGTTATTATGTATATGACATATGTTATTACATTTTTCCCGC
>NC_051407.1:7695877-7696233 GCF_015228065.2 Penaeus monodon
TCCTCTTTCTCATTCCCTAATAATATTTGGGAATACTATGTGTATCACATGCGCACGGTCGTTTCTGCACGTAATATGACTATCATGAGTATTGCTGAATGAGTTTAAAGTTTTCTTCTTACTGGAAACATTTAGTACCCAAGTCATTGATTGACTTCTGTTATATAGATTTCCGAATGGATATTACGTTTAATATCTCACCTACTCTGATTATTGACATACTAGCTTTTCTGTAAGTTTATATTCCGATATACATATATAGCTTGTACATTTCTTTCTACTTAAGTATAATTTTGCACATAGGTTTTGGTATTATATATATCAGACTGGTCCATGAATACACGCACGCACGCACG
>NC_051407.1:7696391-7696623 GCF_015228065.2 Penaeus monodon
TGTGATAGGGAAATATATTGAATGAAGAAAGCGAAATTATCATACTTTCTTGCCAATGTTTTGTATACATGTGGATCTCAATGAGATCTAATGTCATAATGTACATATGCGTTGATGTGTCCGCGTGATTTTATGCCATATTAGAGTTTATCATTATAGTTATCAAGCATATATGCAGTGTCATAACAGTTCGGAATTATTTATTACATATTACTCACCAATACAGTTTCGT
>NC_051407.1:7696650-7696768 GCF_015228065.2 Penaeus monodon
TACAGTCTCAAATAATGGAACGAACGCCAAGGAGTAAAGGAACAAGATCTGTCGAGCTTTTCTGCAAGTGAAGCACAATGCGGCGGTATAATCACACCCTTTGCCTAAACAGATTGTC
>NC_051407.1:7697342-7698234 GCF_015228065.2 Penaeus monodon
TAAGGAATGAAAGAGGGTATGAAACATTTTTCTCTATTATGATTAAGTTTATTTTCGATTACAGGAACTGTAATTCTTTATTAGTATAGGAAAAGACTATAGAGAAGAGTAAATTTTAGGGTGAGGTATATATCCCTGATGGTCTTCCTCTTACGCAGTGGGTAACCTCCATTAACTCCTACACTAACGCCGGCTCCATTCACAACACTAAATCCATTTGCACCTCGAGACCATTCCCTGCATGTCCTCCAGTAATTCTACCTATACCAAGTAATCCAGCAGGACCGGCTGTTTCACCAACTTCAGCTTCACCAGCTCCCTCGACGCTTCCTAGAATCTAACCACCGGCTGTGCTAGCGGCATGAAGAGCATTTTCAAGGTCTACTCCTAAAGGAAGGATTGGATTATCGCCATCTTGGTAGTTGACGAAATATATTTCGATCACTCGTTGAGATTGCTCATCTTGCTTGTTGAGTACGTTCACAGCGTTGTTCTGTCTTGGTGGAAGCACGACCGACGGGTCTCTCTTGTAGACTTTTGTGACTTCAGGAGTTACACATGTCCCATCTACGTGAAGGACTTCTCCCTCTCGGCATCTAGTCGCTGCACCGTCATTGATGTCTTCACTGCCCGCTCCTGCGCCACCGTCAGTAGATACGGGACCGGATGTAAGGCCTGCACCAGAGGGAGCACCGACGTTGTTCCCTATTTTGACATTTAAATCCCACAAGGTAGTCGCCACTTAGCTGTTGGCAAATTATTTTAAACAAGCAATCAATTAATTAAGGCGCCGCAGAAGCAACAACTACAAGTGATAACAGTAGACCCTGTAAAAAAAAGTTTCAATAGTTGACATTTCATGGAACATATCTCACTTTGAAATAATAGGAGT
>NC_051407.1:7698390-7698761 GCF_015228065.2 Penaeus monodon
GATGAACTTCACAGTGAATGAGAGTATGCAAAAGCAGGTTATTGAATTCCTTTTATATCTGAAACCTTTCCCTCGTAACCTTCAGTTTAACCTGATTGAGCATAACGTAGTCATGATTTGTATCTACCTTTTATGAACGTCAAATTATTTCTTAAAATGCTTGCAACAGACTCTGTGATTACTCTCTCATGTTCATAATCGTTTTGCAATGTCCTCTCTAAATTTCAGCTGACTGTAATGCTGGTCTTGCAGAATGCGATATAAGAATAATCAGTTTTTCGAGGTTAGGAAGGCGTGTAACTACCGTATTATCCGTATTACCTTGAGATCCTTTTTCAATGTAAGAAGTGAGAACCAATGTTTGCTAAGCA
>NC_051407.1:7698814-7699121 GCF_015228065.2 Penaeus monodon
CCATATTGCGATAATTTAATTCTTCATTTACCTCTTTTTTCAATATGCCTTTTCACTCACTGCTTCTAAAAGATCTGCAATTATGTTTTATTTATTTATCAATCTATTAATCTGAATATTACTATCTTTTGCCACATTACTCCTAAGAAACACCCCGTTACCCACCAGAAATGGGGAACACTGTCCTGTAAATGATTTATATGTACCTATCTTCTCTGAGACGTAAACATTTTCATATTTTCTCAAATGTACTTTAAAACACTAACATCTAGCGTCTCGTCGCCTTCCTCCAAAACGGAGCAAGGCA
>NC_051407.1:7699177-7699364 GCF_015228065.2 Penaeus monodon
ACCCAAAACTGAGGCTATGCTGCTTGCCATAACGAAGGGTTAGTATGAAAATACACACTCATAGAGTGTGTTGTAGACTATCTTACAATCCTCGCAACTGTAACACTAGTGAGGGTAAGAACATCCACTATAGTTTACATAATCAATATCTAGATTAGTTTTTATGAAAAATATATTGTTACATTTT
>NC_051407.1:7699562-7699639 GCF_015228065.2 Penaeus monodon
TAAACATTATACATCTGCACGGCCAATTGTGCTCAGAATCTAAATATTTTGAAAACTAATAAGAAATGTATACATAC
>NC_051407.1:7699711-7700163 GCF_015228065.2 Penaeus monodon
CTTTTACACATAATTTAATTTGTGACATGCAAGCTGTTCAATATATGGTTATATTCCGTTATACATACATAACATAATCATACGACTGTTGTTCTACCTAAAAATCTTTTTACCATACGTGTTTGTTATGTATATATGAAAACGGTCCATGAAAACATAATCGCACAAGCACGCACACACAAACGCAGAGACGCACAAACATGATGGGGAAAATTATGGAATGAAGAATGCGGATTCGAATACTTTCTACACAGTGTTTTATAGACGTGTGAATCTCAGTGAGACGAACTAATGTTTTAAGGTAAACGTCTGTTCATGTACCCATGGGATTTTTTTTGTCATATCAGTGTTTATCAATATTATTATTAAGTATCCATGCACACTGTATGTCATAACAGTTGAGAATTATTTATTGTATGTTACACCACAATGCAGTTTTGTGGGAGGGAATA
>NC_051407.1:7700426-7700650 GCF_015228065.2 Penaeus monodon
ATCGAGTAACGAAATGAACGCTGAAGGAGGAAAGGAGCTAAGTCTTTTTACTCTTTCTGCAAAACACAACACGAAGGAATTGTTGCGCCTTTTGCCTAACCGTGAACATTGTTAGTGAATTAACCTACACTAATCTCAACCCACATATCGTCGGTTATTATATCATTTATTACCTTTAACAAATTATATTGACTATAGCTATGAAGAAACATCTATAAAGCATT
>NC_051407.1:7701963-7702250 GCF_015228065.2 Penaeus monodon
ATGACAGTCAGATGTAAAGGAATGAAAAAGGGTATAAAGCATTTTGCTCTAATATGATTACATTTATTTTTTTTCGAATAAAACAAATTTAATACTTAAGCAATAAAGGCAAGGACTAGAGAAAAACAACATTTAGGGAGAGGTATAAAGGCCAGATGGTCTTCCTCCAGAACTGATCTGGAAACCTCCCGCACCTCCATTAACTCCAACACCAACACCGGCTCCATTAACACTACCAAATGCATTTACACCACCAAGACCACTACCTGCGGGTCCTCCGACAATTC
>NC_051407.1:7702296-7703260 GCF_015228065.2 Penaeus monodon
ATCGACACCTCCTAGAACCTGACCACCGGTTGTAGCAGCAGAGTTAAGAGCAGTTTCAAGGTCTACTCCTAAGGGAAGGGTTGGATTCTCGCCATCTTGGTAGTTAACGAAATATATCTCGGGATCAGCTTGTGGCTGAGCTGGTACTTCGATCACTCGCTGAGCTTGTTCTTCTTGCTTGTTGAGTACGTACACAATGTTGTTCTGCCTTGGTGGAGGAAGTACGATGGGGTCAGGTGCAGGTGCTTCCTCGGGAAGGCGCACGAACAAGATGTTGTGGTCCACTGCTGGAGGAGGAATACTAGGTGCTGGACCAACGGGTCTCTCTTGTTCAGGAACATTGAATACGTAGACCTTTCTTGTAACTTCAGGAGTTACACATGTCCCATCCACATGAAGGACTTCTCCCTCCCGGCATCCAGTCGTTGTACCTCCTCCATTGACGAGGTCTCCACCGGCCCCCGCGGCACCAGCAGTAAATCCAGGACCACTAGCAAGCCCGGCACCAGAGGGTACTCCTAAGTTGTACCCTTGAGGTGCCGCAGAGGCAGTAACTACGAGGATTAACAGTAGACCCTGTTATAAATTAATTTAGTTAGTTAAGGTGTTTCTCAATGATTTTGATGTATTTTCACGTAAAATCGTTTTTAGATACTGTAAATAACTTTAAATACATATTTTACTAATTTCTATATGGTACTTCGACACTTTGAAGTCTATAAATTAGACATACGGTGAATTTCATGTCGGATGAGACTGTGTGAGGATGCGAGATACCAAAGTCCTTTTATATGTAGATCCTTTCTCTAGTAACCTTCATCTGAACCAGTTCAAACATAAACAGTCATCTTCAGTCAAAAAAAGAAAGAAAAAATTGCCTTTTATAAATTCTAAATGCCTAGTTTTTGGAAATATTGCTAATCATCGTTTCACTCGTCTACGATTAGCACCTAATGGGTGTAGT
>NC_051407.1:7703558-7704153 GCF_015228065.2 Penaeus monodon
CGGAGCTAAGTTTGAAAGTCTACTAAAGGATGGGTCGGTTTCTCTCTAACTTGTTAGTTGGCGAAATGAATCTCGGGATCATCCCGTGGCTGAGCTGAGCTTATTCTTCGCGCTTGTTGATTACAAAAAATATTATTATTTTGCTTTGATGGACTCAGGTGCTTCCTTGGGAAGGAATGCAAGAGGGAGGAATACTACCTGGCGGTACCATCTACGTGGAAGATTTATCCTCGGCATCCAGTGGCTGCACTTTATCACTGACAAGGTCTCCGCCAGCCACAGCGGCATCAATAGCAGATCTGGGACCAATAGGAAGTAGTTCATAGGTTTCCCTATTATCTGAGTTCATTTTTCATTAAAAAATATATATATTTCTCTCTCTTTTTGAAATGTGTGTGGCAGTTAATACGGTATTTTAATATTCAAACAACTGTTCATTTAAACATAAAGGAATAGTCATAGCTGCTGATGAAGATGAAAAGAAAGAAAAAAGAATGAATTATGAATGCCATATGTTTAGCAACATTATGAAACTTACTCAAACTTTGTCTTACTCACTTATGTTGTAGTGAATGAATTATGTAATTAAGATTTA
>NC_051407.1:7706212-7706514 GCF_015228065.2 Penaeus monodon
TGCATACATTCGTAACTCGATTATTAATTATACGAATAAAGATTATTTCCATAATGTTCTAGTTTCACATACACAGCGTTAGAAAATATATATTAATGAAAAATATGAACTGTATATGGAATTCATTTCCTTCCTTGCTCTTTCACGCAAACGTTAGTCCTTTAGCGTGTTGTATGACCTTCCTCTCCCATCAATTAATTTTCACAAAGACGAACTTTAAGCAGGATGTGGCGCTATTTTTAGTGATAACCTGCCTTGTGCGTCATTAAAAATACGTGTCGAGAAAACGAATACACTTCGGC
>NC_051407.1:7707164-7708230 GCF_015228065.2 Penaeus monodon
GGCATTTTATCTTCATAGAGGGAAAAAGGAGATATGAAACAGTTACTTTCTTAGGTTCCCGTATATTTCACGGAGAAAAAAATAGACACTAATTCACAACTGAAACGAATTCTAAGACAAAAACGAAATGTTACTTTAGGGTGTGGTATATAATCCTGACGGTCTACCCCCTAATCCAGTCTGTAATCCTCCTGCACCACCATTAATTGCTAAACCAACACTGGCTCCATTAACACCACCAAACCCATTCACGACCCCAAATCCATCAGAAACTCCGCTTGCACCACCAAATCCATTTACACTAACAAGACCATTAATTCCTTGTCCACTAGTAATTCCACCAACACCACCGAATCCGGCCCCAGCTTGTCCATCAGCGTCATCGACGCTTCCTAGAACTTGACCACCGGCTGCTGCTGCGGAGCTAAGAGCAGTTTCTAGGTCTACTCCTAAGGGAAGGGTCGGATTCTCTCCATCTTGGTAGTTAACGAAATAAATTTCAGGGTCAGCCTGTGGCTGAGCTGGTACCTCGATCACTCGTTGAGTTTGCTCTTCCTGCTTGTTGAGTACATAGACGATGTTGTTTTGCCTTGGTGGAGGAAGTACGATGGGGTCAGGTGCAGGTGCTTCCTCGGGAAGGCGCACGAACAAGATGTTGTGGTCCACTGCTGGAGGAGGAATACTAGGTGCTGGACCAACGGGTCTTTCTTGTTCAGGAACATCAAATACGTAGACCTTTCTTGTTACTTCAGGAGTTACACAAGTGCCGTCTACGTGAAGAACTTCTCCCTCTTGACATCCAGTAGTTACACCTCCATTGACGACGTCTCCACCGGCACCCACAACACCGGCAGCAGATCCAGGACCAGAAACAAGTCCAGCACTTGAGGGTTCTCCCAGATTATATCCGTGAAGTGCTGCAGAAGCAGCAAGTGCAAATGTCAACAGTAGACCCTGTAAGGAAGAGAATGTTTAGTTTGTCTTGTACACATGAAAGTTGAATATAATTATAACATGGATAACCAAATTAAGACGTAAAACAATTTCAAGCTTATTACACTGCCCA
>NC_051407.1:7708747-7709031 GCF_015228065.2 Penaeus monodon
AAAAAGAGAACACGTACGATGGATTTCATGGTGAATGGGTCTGTGTTAGCGTGAGGTACTAAACTCCTTTTATATCGGAACCTTTCCCCTGTAACCTTCATTTCAACCTGTTCTAACCTTACATAGTCATCTAAGTCTAATGTGTATGAATGTCAAGCGGTATGTTAACTTAATTTGTCTAAATTTTGATAACGGATAAATACATTTTGGTTATATGTGTATGTATTTCTATCTGATGGGTAAAGTTGCAACACATAAAATGTACCAAGTTTTGTATGCACAAA
>NC_051407.1:7709135-7709784 GCF_015228065.2 Penaeus monodon
CTGAACCCGCATCCTCGGATTTCCTCATCACTTTAAACATCCACATGCCATTCGCAACCATGAATGCGGATGATATGTACCTTGTACAATTAGATACTGTTTATGTTGCTTATCAAGAAACAAGGTAAATAATTTTCTTTGTGTATCCTGTGACACTAGTTGATATTCAGACATTCACATTCAACACTGCAGCATACTGCACATATGTGTGTGTGATAAATGTGGTCATTTCATTCTATAATTATCTAATAAGGTATCCGTAAACTAACAAAGAGATATAGGAAATAATGAAAATGTATAGAACATGGGAATAGAAATAGCAAAACGAAATCGGCTATAATATATGAAACATGTATCATTTTGTTATTTGGTTCTGTACACTGTAGTTCTAAGATTTGGAGAACCAAGAATCATGTGCACTATAAAGGAAATTGAAATAGTATTATTATTTGAATAATATATTCTTGGCTTATTTTTTAATGTGCTGATGATATATTTTACTCCTATCTAAGTATCTAAAAAATTCCTGTATCTGTGGCACTAAATGTTGGCTCTAAATATCCGCATCCACATATATTGAAAATAGATATCTTCCCTCTTGAACTTTAAAAAAACGACTTCCATTCAACCGGTAATACACAATGCATAC
>NC_051407.1:7709920-7710046 GCF_015228065.2 Penaeus monodon
GCATTATAGAAGGATTTCTAAATTTACTTCTACACATATATATCTCGGGATCAGCCTGTAGCTGAGCTGAGCTTATTCTTAGCGCTTGTTGATTATAAAAATATTATTAATTTGCTTTGATGGAAT
>NC_051407.1:7710474-7710836 GCF_015228065.2 Penaeus monodon
GGTCTGTTGAGCTGGTACTTCGATCACTTGTTGAGCTTTTTCGTCCTGCTTGTTGGGTACATAGACGATGTTATTCTGCCTTGGTGGAGGAAGTACGATTGGGTCAGGTACAGGTGCTTCCTCAGGAAGGCGCACGAGCAAGTTGTGGGCCCCTGTTGGAGGGATACTAGGTGCTAGATAAACGCGTCTCTTCAATTCAGGAACATTAAACACATAGATTTTCTTCAGGGTTTACACATGTACCGTCTACATGGACTTCTCCCTCCCGTAATCCATTAACTGTACCTCCATTGACGAGATCTCCACCGGTCACAGCTGCAACAGCAGCAGCAACGAGGTATAACAGCAGACCCATTACATGC
>NC_051407.1:7711178-7711377 GCF_015228065.2 Penaeus monodon
ATTTGCACCCGAGGAAAAGTGGGCATTAAACATTTTGATTATATACCTTTACTCCTATTTCGAAATCCAAAGAGATAATTCTTAGAATAAACGAGACCGGTCTGGAATCCTCCTGCACCGCTATTAAGTACACCAACGCTGGTTCCATTATCACCAAATCCAGTTACTCTAACAACTCCACCAGCGCCCTCTAATCCAG
>NC_051407.1:7712328-7713723 GCF_015228065.2 Penaeus monodon
ACATTAAATAATACTCAGACTAATGGATCGAAAGAGGGTGCAAAACGTTTTGTTATATGATCATATTTATTTTTAGAATACAGACACTGTAATTCTTAAGCAACAAAGGAAAAGACTAGAGGGAAAAGTAAGATTTAGGGAGTTGTGTAAAGACCTGATGGTCTTCCTCCAGAACTGATCTGGAAACCTCCCGCTCCTCCATTAACTCCAACACCAACGCCGGCTCCATTAACACTACCAAATCCATTTACACCACCAAGACCACTACCTGCGGGTCCTCCGACAATTCCACCTGCGCCTCCTAATCCACCTACACCACCAAATCCGGCTGCTCCACCAACTCCAGCTTCTCCACCTGCTCCATCGACGCCTCCTAGAACCTGACCACCGGTTGCAGCAGCAGAGTTAAGAGCAGTTTCAAGGTCTACTCCTAAGGGAAGGGTTGGATTCTCGCCATCTTGGTAGTTAACGAAATATATCTCGGGATCAGCTTGTGGCTGAGCTGGTACTTCGATCACTCGTTGAGTTTGTTCTTCTTGCTTGTTGAGTACGTACACAATGTTGTTCTGCCTTGGTGGAGGAAGTACGATGGGTTCAGGTGCAGGTGCTTCCTCAGGAAGGCGCACGAACAAGATGTTGTGGTCCACTGCTGGAGGAGGAATACTAGGTGCGGGACCAACGGATCTCTCTTGTTCAGGAACATTAAATACGTAGACCTTTCTTGTGACTTCAGGAGTTACACATGTCCCATCCACATGAAGGACTTCTCCCTCCCGGCATCCAGTAGCTGCACCTCCTCCATTGATGAGGCCTCCACCGGCCCCTGCCGTACCAGAGGTAGATCCACTAGCAAGCCCGGCACCAGAGGGTACTCCTAAGTTGTACCCTTGAGGTGCCGCAGAGGCAGTAACTATGAGCATTAACAGTAGACCCTGTGATGAATAGATTTAGTTAGACTACGATGCTCCTCAATTATTTTGATATATTTTCACGTAAAACCGTTTTCAGTTACTGTAAAGAATTTTTACATATTTTACTACTTTCTGTATGCTACTCGGACACTTTAAAATCTATAAATTAGACATACGGTGAATTCCATATCGGAGGAGATTGTGTGACAATGTGAGATACTAAACTCCTTTTATATGTAGATCCTTTCTCTAGTAACCTTCATTTAAACCAGTTTAAACATAACACAGTCATCTTCATGCCCCCCCCCCCTAAAAAAAACTCTCTTTGCTTTATAAATTCAAAATGCTTAGAAATATTTGGAAATATTGCTAATCATCGACTCTCTCGTCTACAATTGCCACTAAATGGGTGTAGTAAATGATGAGAACAGTTCATTATATACGTATATATATGATTATATGGATATACGATTAAAAATAAAAT
>NC_051407.1:7713971-7714089 GCF_015228065.2 Penaeus monodon
GCGGAGCTAAGAGCTGTTTGAAGGTCTACTAAAAAGATGAGTCGGATTCTTTCCAACTTAGTAGTTATGAAAAGCTGAGCTGCTACTTCGATCACTTGATGAGTTTATTATAAGAATA
>NC_051407.1:7714203-7714699 GCF_015228065.2 Penaeus monodon
GCTTTGATGGAGAAGGAATACGAGAAGGAATATTACCTGACGGTACTATCTATGTGGAAGATTTATCCTTCTCGGCATTCATTAGCTGCACATTATCACTGACAAGGTCTCCGCCGGCCAGCGGCATTAGCCGCAAATCTAAGACCAGTAGGAATTAGTTAAAAGGTTTCACTATTATCTCAGTTCATTTTCATGGTAAAACATATATATGTATATAATCTTCTTGAAATGCAATTGTCATAACAGTTTTAAACTGAGCCGAGTCATAAAATTATTTCCAAAGCGAAAGAAAGTGTGTGTGTGTGAGTTATAACAGTATTTTAATACTGAGACCTTTTTAGGAGCCTTCATTTAAACAGTTTAAACATGATAGAATCATCATAGCAGCTGTTGAATAGAAAAGAGAAAAGGAATTTTAAATGCCACATATTTAGCGTACTCAATCTTTTTTTCACTCATTTATACTGTAATGAATGAATTATGCAATTAAGATTTG
>NC_051407.1:7715021-7715356 GCF_015228065.2 Penaeus monodon
AATACATTTATCAATTTATGCATGCAATCCTAACTCGAATATTAATCATACGAGTTGCATAATATTCTAGTTTCACATTCACAGTTTCTAGAAGATGTATGTCAATGGCAACATAAAATTTATTGATGGAATTAAATTTCTGACATGGAGTAAGTACGCTTCTTCCTCGTTCTTTCACCAAAACGTTACTCCTTAGCGTGTTTTATGACCTTCCTCTCCCTTCGATTCATTTTCACAAAGAGTAATTTCCTGCACAGAGTGGCACTATTTTTAGTGATGACCTGCCCTGTGCATCTTGAAAAATAAGAATTAGAAACGACCAGTCAGTTTACCTT
>NC_051407.1:7715438-7715754 GCF_015228065.2 Penaeus monodon
CATTTGTTTGAAAAATCTAATTGGTTATTTACTTAACTGGCTCTCTGGCGTCATTAGTGATTAGTCGGATTTGCGTCATAAACTCGCTGGAGAAGACTAAGACGATGACTCCTAGCCCATATCAGCGAACTTTAGGGCTGCACCAAAGGGAACCCAATTCTCAGGCCACATTACAAACTCCTATACAAACAACGGCATCAGAGTCACAAATTCATCCACAATGATATGAGTATCAACACTTTTTTCCTCAAATAACACCTCTTGGGCCACCCGATCTTCACATATCGCGGTACACAGGTTGTACATAAATCTGAAA
>NC_051407.1:7716951-7717966 GCF_015228065.2 Penaeus monodon
TTTTTGGACATTTCTCTTCATAGAGGAAATATGGAGGATATGAAACAGTTACTTCCTTCTATCCCCGTATATTTCAGGGAAAAAAATAATTCACAATTTAAACGAAATTAAAAACAAAAATGAAAAATTAGTTTAGGGTGTGGTATATAAGCCTGACGGTCTACCCCTTGATCCAGTCTGGAGTCCTCCCGCACCACCATTAATTGTTACACCAACAGTGGCTCCATTAATACCACCATTCACCACCCCAAATCCACCAGAAACTCCATTTGCACCACCAAATCCATTTACACCAACTCCTTGTCCACTAGAAACTCCACCAGCACCACCGAATCCGACTGCTCCACTAACTCCAAGTTCACCAGCTCCATCGACGCCTCCTAGAACCTGACCACCGGTTGCTGCTGCGGAACTAAGAGCAGTTTCAAGGTCTACTCCTAAGGGAAGGGTCGGATTCTCTCCGTCTTGGTAGTTGACGAAATAAATTTCGGGGTCAGCCTGTGGCTGAGCAGGTACCTCGATCACTCGTTGAGCTTGTTCTTCCTGCTTGTTGAGTACATAGACGATGTTGTTTTGCCTTGGTGGAGGAAGTACGATGGGGTCAGGAGCAGGTGCTTCCTCAGGAAGGCGCACGAACAAGATGTTGTGGTCTACTGCTGGAGGAGGAATACTAGGTGCTGGACCAACGGGTCTTTCTTGTTCAGGAACATCAAATACGTAGACCTTTCTTGTAACTTCAGGAGTTACACAAGTGCCGTCTACGTGAAGAACTTCTCCCTCTTGACATCCAGTAGTTACACCTCCACTGACGAGGTCTCCACCGGCTCCCACAACACTGGCAGCAGATCCGGGACCAGAAACAAGACCATCACTAGAGGGTTCCCCCAGGTTATATCCGTGAAGTGCTGCAGAAGCAGCAAGTGCAAATGTCAACAGTAGACCCTGTAAGAAAGAGAATGTTTAGTGTGTCTTGTACACATTAAAGTTGATTCTAATTATTACATGAAGAACTAAA
>NC_051407.1:7718540-7718775 GCF_015228065.2 Penaeus monodon
TCCCAGTGATATACTTAATTCGAAAAGAGAACACGTACGATGGATTTCATGGTGAATGGGTCTGTGTTAGCGTGAGGTACTAAACTCCTTTTATATCGGAACCTTTCCCCTGTAACCTTCATTTCAACCTGTTCTAACCTAACATAGTCATCTTCTGAGTCTAAAGTGTATGAATGTCAAGAGATATGTTAATTTAGTTCGTCTAAACTTAGATTGCAGATGAATACATTTTGGT
>NC_051407.1:7718960-7719133 GCF_015228065.2 Penaeus monodon
GTGCATAAATGATCTGATGATCCTCATCATTTGAAAATCCGCATATTAAAATATCCACATACCATTCGCAACCATGGATACAGATGCTAAGTATACTGAACACTTAGACTCTGTCATCTTCTAAGTCTAATGTGTATGAATGTCAAGCGATATGTTAAATTTTGATAACGGAT
>NC_051407.1:7719326-7719577 GCF_015228065.2 Penaeus monodon
TGATCCGAACCTATAACCTTAAAATATCCACATACAATTCGCAACCATGAATGTGGATAATATGTACCTTGAACCATTAGACACTGTTTATGTTCCCTATCAAGAAGTAAGGTAAATCATTTTCTTTATGTATCCTGGGGCACTAGTTGATTTTCAGACATTCACATTAAACTCTGCAGTATACTGCACATGTGTGCGATAAATGAGGGAACTTCATTCTATAATTATCTAATAACGTATCCGTAAACTAT
>NC_051407.1:7719649-7719950 GCF_015228065.2 Penaeus monodon
CACGTATCATTTTGTTATTTGGTTCTGCACACTGTAGTTCTAATATTTGGAGAACTAAGAAACAAGTGCACCATAAAAGAAATTGAAATAGCATTATTATTTAATTAATATATTCTTGGCTTACTTTTTAATGTGCTGATGATATATTTTACTCCCCTCTAAGTATCTAAAGAAAATCCTGTATCTGTGGCACTAAATGTTGGTTCTACATATCCGCATCCGCATATATTGAAAATAGATATCTTCCTTCTTGAACTTTAAAAAAACGACTTCCAGTCAACCTGTAATACACAATACATAC
>NC_051407.1:7720093-7720245 GCF_015228065.2 Penaeus monodon
CATTATAGAAGGATTTCTAAATTCACTTCTACACATATATATCTCGGGATTAGCCTATAACTGAGCTAAGCTTATTTTTCCGGCTTGTTGATTATAAAGATATTATTAATTTGATTTGATGGAGTCACGTGCAGGTGCTTCCTTGGGAAGGG
>NC_051407.1:7720552-7721000 GCF_015228065.2 Penaeus monodon
ATCTTGATAGTTGACGAAATAAATTTCGGGATCGGTCTGTTGAGCTGGTACTTCGATCACTTGTTGAGCTTTTTCGTCCTGCTTGTTGGGTACATAGACGATGTTATTCTGCCTTGGTGGAGGAAGTACGATTGGGTCAGGTACAGGGGCTTCCTCAGGAAGGCGCACGAGCAAGATGTTGTGGGCCACTGCTGGAGGAATACTAGGTGCTGGACAAACGCGTCTCTTCAATTCAGGAACATTAAACACAGATTTTTCTTCAGGGACTACACATGTACCGTCTACATGGACTTCTCCCTCCCGGCATCCATTAACTGTACCTCCATTGATGAGATCTCCACTGGTCACATCGGCAGAGGATCCGGGACCAGTAACAAGTCCTACAGGGGAGGGTGCCCCAGGGTATATCACTGAGGTGCTGCAACAGCAGCAGCAACGAGTGGTAACA
>NC_051407.1:7721747-7721834 GCF_015228065.2 Penaeus monodon
TATGATAAAAATGAATTAATTTATTTGTGATACAGTTTTAACTTGAATGTTCTTTAAACGAGTAATTAATAAACCATCATAGTGATT
>NC_051407.1:7722350-7722746 GCF_015228065.2 Penaeus monodon
GTTAATGGAAAACCATAATAATTAAAAGCAGTTCATATCAATACATGTAATAAGCCGTACGTTAAGTGTCTTCTTCTTCCTTTCATTTTCGCAGGGTATCTCCATTCACGACGTTTCGTTATATTCACGATTTCTTGCCTTGAGCCTTAAGGTAAGTCTAGGAAACAAAAGACCAAGGTACTTTTTAATTTAATCTAATTATTTCTTTATATAATTGGCTCTCTGGTGCCATTGGTGCTGATCCGGTTTTACGTTTAGGAAAAAAAATAGAATAGAGCAACTTTTAAATCCTACTTCGATTAAAGAACATAATACAATGGATAAAAATACTCTAGTTTCCATTTCCATAATGTTGAGCATTACCTAACATTATATATTTACATATATTTTCATCTT
>NC_051407.1:7723015-7723252 GCF_015228065.2 Penaeus monodon
ATTTGCACCGAGGAAAGTGGGCTTTAAACTTTTTGTTAATACCTTTACTCCTATTTGAAATCAAGGGAGATAATTTTTAGAAAAAACGAGCCCGGTCTGGAACCTCCTCCCGCTTTTAAAAGTACACAAACGCTGGTTTCCATTATCCCCAAAACCCATTACACCCACATGATCTTTCGCTTTTTCCTCTAAAAAACTCCACCAGCGCCCCAAATCCACCAAAACCCTAAAAAAAGC
>NC_051407.1:7723576-7723668 GCF_015228065.2 Penaeus monodon
GAAACATGTATAGGGAAAGAAAAAGGTATAGATATTACAAGGGAGGGGGGGGGGGGTTGAAAAAATTGCGTACAAGTATTTTTATTTTACTT
>NC_051407.1:7723848-7725556 GCF_015228065.2 Penaeus monodon
ATTAATATACTTTATATGCATAACAAAAAAAATTATAATGTGTTTATGTATAAAGAAATGAGATAAAATATAACCTAAAATAAAACTCAGACAATGGAACGAAAGGGGTGTAAACTTTTTTTTTATAGATCATATTTTTTTTTAGGAAAAAAATTTAAAATTCTTAAGCAAAAAAGGGAAAAAGACTGAGAGAAAAGTAAGATTAGGGAGTTTGAAAAGACTGAGGGTTTTTCCTCCAAACTGATCGGAAACCCCCCGCTCCCCCTTTAAACCCAACACTAACCCGGGCCCTCCTTTAAACACTACAAATCCTTTACACCACCAAGCCCACTCCTGGGGGTCCCCCGAAAATTCCACCTGCGCCTCCAAATCCCCCGCACCACCAAATCCACCCGCTCCATCGACCCCCTAGAACCTGCCCACCGTTGCAGCAGCAGATTTAAAAGGCTTTTTCAGGTCTACTCCAAAGGGAAGGGTTTTGGTTTCTCGCCATTTTGGTAGTTAACGAATATATCTCGGGATCAGCTTGGGGCTAGCGGGTACTTCGATCACTCGTTGATTTTTTCTTTTTGCTTTTTGATACGTACACAATGTTTTTCTCCCTTGGTGGGGGAAGTACGAGGGTTCAGGTGCGGGTGTTTTCCTCGGGAAGGGCCGAAAAAATGTTGGGGCCCTGCTGGAGGGGGAATACAAAGGTGCTGGACAACTGGTCTCTCTTGCTCGGGAACTTAAAAATAGAAAACCCTTTCTTGTAACTCGGGAGTTACACATGTCCCATCCACTGGGACTTCTCCCCCCCGCACCGTCGTTGCATTTCCCCATTGACAAAGGTCTCCCCCGGGCCCCCTGCCGTACCACGGTAGATCCATAGCAACCCCGGCACCAGAGGTACTCCTAAGTTGTCCCCTGAGGTGCCGCAGGGGCAAAAAAATATGACTTAACAGTAACCCTGTGTAATAGATTTAGTTGACTAGATGCCCTCAATTATTTATATATTTTCAAGAAAAACCCTTTTTTCAGTTACTGAAAGAATTTTACATTTTTACTATTTTCTGTTGCTACTGGGGACATTTTAAAATCTAAAAATTTGAAGGGTAATTCCATATCGGGGGGATTTTGTGACAATTAGATACTAAACTCCTTTTATATTAGTCCTTTTCTAGAACCTTCCTTTAAAACCAGTTAAACTAACATCATCTTTTGCCCCCCCTAAAAAAAAATTCCTTTTCTTTAAATTAAATCTTAAAAAATTTGGAAATATTGTAATCTGACTCTCTTCCCACAATTGCCACTAAATGGGGGTAAAGATGAAAAGTTCTTTATTAAATAATATATATTATATGGATTGATTTCAAAAAAACATAGGCCCAAATTAAAATATTAATGTGGGTTTTTGTATATATATAAAATTTTATAATATATATATAAATATTATATATATATACTTAAAAATATTTTATTATATATTAATATATATATTATTAATATTTAATATATATTATATATATAATTATATAATATTTGTAACCAATCAATATTATAATATATAAATTTTTATAAATTTTTTAAATATAAAATATATATTAAAAATATGTAAATATATACATATTTATTTTAAAACACTAACACCTATAAGTATATATATGTATATATATATATATAATAATTTTATATCATAACCCAAACCATTCCAAACACAAACAACTAT
>NC_051407.1:7725672-7725877 GCF_015228065.2 Penaeus monodon
TAAATTTTGGGAAAATTTTAGAAAATATATGAATATTTTATATATATATATGATTTCATATATATTGATTACATCATCGACCTCTGTCACAAGCCCCTAAATGGGTGTAGAAATGATGGAAAAAGTTATTATATAGTAAATATATTATATGGATAACTATTTACAAAAAAACATAGGCCAAATTACATATTAATGTTGTGTGTAT
>NC_051407.1:7725937-7726009 GCF_015228065.2 Penaeus monodon
TACCTCACAATATAATGTATATATATGTAAAAAATATATCATATACTCCATCCATATTTCCCAAAACACACA
>NC_051407.1:7726078-7726338 GCF_015228065.2 Penaeus monodon
ATAAAATTTATTTAATAATTATAATTATATATATTATATTTTATTATAAATATTTTGATAATTGAATATTTTTTTGAAAAATATGATTCAATTTTATGATTACATTATTATATATATATTATTTTATTTAAATTAATTTTTTTTATATTATATATCGGAGCTAAGGCTGTTTGAAAGGGTTACAAAAAAAAAGAGTCGGATTCTTTCCAACTTTGTAGTTATGAAAAGCTGAGCTGCACTTCACACTTGATGATTTTTTT
>NC_051407.1:7726420-7726920 GCF_015228065.2 Penaeus monodon
GCTTTATGGAAAGGAAAACGAGAAGGAATATTACCTGCGGACTATCTATGTGGAAAATTTTTCCCTTTTCGGGATTCATTAGCTGCAATTTCACTGACAAGGTCTCCGCCGGCCCACGGCATTTCCGCAAAATTAAACCGTAGGAATTAGTTTTTTAGGTTTCACTATTATCTCAGTCATTTTTATGGGAAAAATATATATGTTTTAATCTTCTTGAAATGCAATTGTCATAACATTTTAAAATGACCGGTCTAAAAAATTTTTTCCAAAAAGGAAAAAAAAGGGGTGTGTGTATTATAATTATTTTTAAAACGGGAAACCTTTTTAGGGGCCTTCATTTAACATTTAAACATGTAGATCATCAAGCAGCTGTTTAATAGAAAAAAAAAGGGAAATTTTTAAAAGCCACATATTTACGTACCAATCTTTTTTCACTCATTATATGTAATGAATGAAAATGCAAATTTAAATTTGAAATTTTGTGTTTGTGTGTCCTTAAG
>NC_051407.1:7727197-7727506 GCF_015228065.2 Penaeus monodon
TAAATACATTTAAATTTTTTGCATGCAATTAAACCCAATATTAAACATACGGTTCATAATATTTGTTTCACATTCACAGTTTTTAGAAGATGTTGTCAATGGGAACAAAAAATTTTTTGATGGAATTAAATTTCTGACATGGGTAATACGCTTCTTCCCGTTCTTTCACCAAAACGTTACTCCTTGCGTGTTTTATGCCCTTTCCCCTCCCTTCGATTTATTTTTACAAAGATAATTTTCCCGCGAGTGGGTTTTTTTGTGATTTATGCTCTTGAAAAAAAGAATTAGAAACGACCCGTCAGTTTCCTT
>NC_051407.1:7727574-7727942 GCF_015228065.2 Penaeus monodon
GGTTTTTTTTGAAAAAACTAATTGGTTATTTTCTTAAATGCTTTTGGGTCATTTGTGATTAGTCGGGTTTTGGGCCCTAAACTGCTGGAGAAGACTAAACGATGACTCTCCTAGCCCATACGCGAAAATTTAGGGGTGCACCAAAGGGGAAACCCCAAATTTTCAGGCCACATTACAAATCCTATACAAACAAGGCTCAGAGTCCAAAAATTTATCCCCAATGATTGAGTATCAAAACTTTTTTTCCCCAAATAACACCTTTGGGGCCCCCCGATCTTCACATTCGCGGGACACAGGGTTTTAATAAACGAAAAAATCTTTGGCTGTCTCTACAAAAAAATTTAAAGTAAGATGCTGTATTACATTTT
>NC_051407.1:7728839-7729855 GCF_015228065.2 Penaeus monodon
TTTTTGGACATTTCTCTTCATAGAGGAAATATGGAGGGTATGAAACAGTTACTTCCTTCTATCCCCGTATATTTCAGGGAAAAAAATAATTCACAATTTAAACGAAATTAAAAACAAAAATGAAAAATTAGTTTAGGGTGTGGTATATAAGCCTGACGGTCTACCCCCTGATCCAGTTTGGAGTCCTCCCGCACCACCATTAATTGTTACACCAACAGTGGCTCCATTAATACCACCATTCACCACCCCAAATCCACCAGAAACTCCATTTGCACCACCAAATCCATTTACACCAACTCCTTGTCCACTAGAAACTCCACCAGCACCACCGAATCCGACTGCTCCACTAACTCCAAGTTCACCAGCTCCATCGACGCCTCCTAGAACCTGACCACCGGCTGCTGCTGCGGAACTAAGAGCAGTTTCAAGGTCTACTCCTAAGGGAAGGGTCGGATTCTCTCCGTCTTGGTAGTTGACGAAATAAATTTCGGGGTCAGCCTGTGGCTGAGCAGGTACCTCGATCACTCGTTGAGCTTGTTCTTTCCTGCTTGTTGAGTACATAGACGATGTTGTTTTGCCTTGGTGGAGGAAGTACGATGGGGTCAGGAGCAGGTGCTTCCTCAGGAAGGCGCACGAACAAGATGTTGTGGTCTACTGCTGGAGGAGGAATACTAGGTGCTGGACCAACGGGTCTTTCTTGTTCAGGAACATCAAATACGTAGACCTTTCTTGTAACTTCAGGAGTTACACAAGTGCCGTCTACGTGAAGAACTTCTCCCTCTTGACATCCAGTAGTTACACCTCCACTGACGAGGTCTCCACCGGCTCCCACAACACTGGCAGCAGATCCGGGACCAGAAACAAGACCAGCACTAGAGGGTTCCCCCAAGTTATATCCGTGAAGTGCTGCAGAAGCAGCAAGTGCAAATGTCAACAGTAGACCCTGTAAGAAAGAGAATGTTTAGTGTGTCTTGTACACATTAAAGTTGATTCTAATTATTACATGAAGAACTAAA
>NC_051407.1:7730478-7730670 GCF_015228065.2 Penaeus monodon
ATTTCATGGTGAATGGGTCTGTGTTAGCGTGAGGTACTAAACTCCTTTTATATCGGAACCTTTCCCCTATAACCTTCATTTCAACCTGTTCTAACCTAACATAGTCATCTTCTGAGTCTAAAGTGTATGAATGTCAAGAGATATGTTAATTTAGTTCGTCTAAACTTAGATTGCAGATGAATACATTTTGGT
>NC_051407.1:7730814-7731024 GCF_015228065.2 Penaeus monodon
GTGCATAAATGATCTGATGATCCTCATCATTTTGAAAATCCGCATATTAAAATATCCACATACCATTCGCAACCATGGATACAGATGCTAAGTATACTGAACACTTAGACTCTGTCATCTTCTAAGTCTAATGTGTAAGAATGTCAAGCGATATGTTAAATTTTGATAACGGATAAATACATATTGGTTATATGTGTATATCTCTCAAAG
>NC_051407.1:7731256-7731796 GCF_015228065.2 Penaeus monodon
TATGTACCTTGAACAATTAGACACTGTTTATGTTCCCTATCAAGAAGTAAGGTAAATCATTTTCTTTATGTATCCTGGGGCGCTAGTTGATTTTCAGACATTCACATTAAACTCTGCAGTATACTGCACATGTGTGCGATAAATGAGTGAACTTCATTCTATAATTATCTAATAAGGTATCCGTAAACTATATATGAAATAATGAAAATGTATAGAACATGGAAAGAGAAATAGCCAAACGAAATCGGCCATAATATATGAAACACGTATCATTTTGTTATTTGGTTCTGCATACTGTAGTTCTAATATTTGGAGAACTAAGAAACAAGTGCACCATAAAAGAAAGTGAAATAGTATTATTATTTAATTAATATATTCTTGGCTTACTTTTTAATGTGCTGATGATATATTTTACTCCCCTCTAAGTATCTAAAGAAAATCCTGTATCTGTGGCACTAAATGTTGGTTCTAAATATCTGCATCCGCATATATTGAAAATAGATATCTTCCTTCTTGAACTTTAAAAAAACGACTTCCAGT
>NC_051407.1:7731903-7731967 GCF_015228065.2 Penaeus monodon
CATTATAGAAGGATTCTAATTCACTTCTACCATATATATCTCGGGATTCCTATAATGAGCTAAG
>NC_051407.1:7732892-7733106 GCF_015228065.2 Penaeus monodon
AAGGGGTTTTTATTGACTCACTATGGGGGAGAGGGAGAGTTGGAGAGTCAAAAGGAAAAAGAGATAAAGGAGGGGGAAAAAGACGAGATCGAGTTAGAGAGAGAGATAGGCGCAAGCGGGGTGAAAAACGGAAAGATGATGGATAAATGGATAGATAGATAGGAGAAGAGAGAAGGAAGTGATGAAACAAACCGAGATCAGTTTTTGAAGCCGA
>NC_051407.1:7733177-7735395 GCF_015228065.2 Penaeus monodon
TTTTTTCAATCCGGTTTTTTTTGAGGTATTGGTAGATCATGCTGCAAAATAAAAATAAAGACAACAATATCAAAGGGGCAGCCGGGAAAAATTATGGGGTGCTTTTGTGTCACTGGTGTGGTGCGCTCTGTTCCCGCCTGACGGTCGAGATACACGGAGGCGGCGGGATGGGAAACCCCTTTGGGTAAAGTATTGTCATACAGCAATCTACTTAAAAGATTCTGGAATTATTTCATATTTTAGTAAAGGTTAAACTTTCAACTTTCAAAAACGTAGGATTTTTTAAAGGGATATAATGTATAATCAATTTTCCCACTTTCCATTTTTTTAATTTAAATGTCAAAGCGTTGACTTATATATTTTTTTCACTGATAAGCTGTTTAACCTTCATGAAAACAATTGAAAACCAGTCAGGGAACTCTTTATGGACTTTTTTACTTAGAAAATTAATCATCTGAAAATAGTTTGCTAAATCAGCTTGTAATACCGTTAATTTCTATTGAAAAACCCTACCAGTTCGTCTAGTCCTTTTTTTGGATTATCCTATTTTTCTACGCACAACGATTAATGATTGCATTTTTCCCAGATAAAAAAACCTACTTTTTTTTGAGAATGTACCTATGCCTGGAATGTTTGTATTTATTCCAATAGAAATATTTTGTTCTGAAGGTTTTTGGTGCCCAAAATGTAAGCGAAAGTTTTCCTTTCTTCTGGTTCCTTGTTTTTCAAAGACATGTTCTCTATAAATCTTTAATGATAATGTTTCCCCTGTCCGCTAGTTTTTCTGAAGCACATTTCTCGTTTCAGTAAAACGAATATCAAAATTCTTATATTAGTTTTCCATTCTGGAGGGGAAGGGGTTTTTTTTTTTTAAATATTCAAAATTTATTTTATAAAACAAAGTATAAGTAATATTTTTTTCTTTTTTTGAAATTTACTTACATATATGGTTTGGCGAATGTAATGTTTAATTTATTTTTTCTTAAAATCGACAAAAAATATAACATGATTAGCCCAAAAGCAAATTAAAGGGGTTGTGTAAAGCCCCGATGGATGCTTCCCGAACCCCCCATTAGCATCCAAAACCTTGTCGGCTCCCTTAAATCCATTAGCGCCATTTTTCTTTCCGAAAAGTGTCCTCCGTGTTCTGTGAAAATACACGCACCACAATTCCCTTTTTCGAAAACACCATCATGTCAAAATACTTCACCTTCAAGACCTCCAAGGATTTTGACCGCCACTGCTGCAGCAGAACTAAGTGCAGTTAAAGGGTCTACTCCAAAGGGGAAAGGGGTTGGGTTTTTCCTCTTGGTGTTGACGAAGTAAATCTCGGGATCAGCCTGTGGTGGCTGGTATTTGATCACTTGCTGAACTTGTTCATCTTTTTTTTTTTTAGTACAAAAATGATGTACTCTTTTGGGTGAAGGAAGGACGATAGGCTCAGGTGCTGGTCCCTCCTCAGGAAGACGTACGAAGAGGATGTTGTGCTCTACTGCCGGAGGAGGAATACTGGGTGTTGGGCCGACAGCCTGCTCCTGTTCAGGAACGTCATACAAGTAAACATTTCTTGTGATTTCGGGGACTACGCAAGTACCATCTACATGTAGAACTTCACCATCTCCGCAAGCACTAATGGTATTCTCCTCACTAGTGAGACCGGTTTCAGTTGAGCTAGCACCTACTGAAAATTCCGTTTCAGAAGACAACCCTGCTCCTGATGGCACACCTAAGTCGTATCCTTGGGGTGCTGCAAAAGCGGCGGCCGCTAGCGTAATCAACAATCCCTGAAATCATCATTAGAAAATAAATGTCCATTTAGATATATTACATAACTGTGTGTGTCATTTGTAATTGGGAAACTAATCTTAGTCAATTAGAACTCTATTATTTGGGGGTTTAAATTAAAGATGGCTACGACAAGGATTTTTATGATGAATAAAGAAAGTGCGAACAAGAGGGGGAGCGCTTTTTAAAAGAACGCCCTTTCTATGTACCTTTAAAATAAATAGTCTACAACGACAGTTACCTTGCATCTCTTATAAAATGCAAAAATTTCACAATATTTAAATAAATTTAAAAAAACGAACGGTTTCAGCTTAAAGGGCTATTTTATATTTAACACAGTATACTCTGACGATCTTTTTGGTCAGTGCCTGGAAAAATATTCATGCATGACAATGTTTATTTCTTTTCTCACTCTCCTTATATCTGTCTAACG
>NC_051407.1:7735479-7735685 GCF_015228065.2 Penaeus monodon
TACATATTGTACATACATTTATACATATATGTTTGTTTACTGAAACAAAAAAGGGGGGTACTTTCGTCTTGCAGTATCCCCTTTTTCAATTTCTGTATTTTTTTTTATTCGATTCATTTGTTCATATTTTTTTTCCGTTTGTATTTCCGCTAGAGCCCCTAAGTTTTTTTTGATTAAATATTAGCGACATCCAACGGTCCCTATAT
>NC_051407.1:7735824-7735888 GCF_015228065.2 Penaeus monodon
AAAATAAATAATATTAAAAAATCAAACGCGTGTTCGCTTAGTACTAAAACACCAAATGGTACTA
>NC_051407.1:7736961-7738294 GCF_015228065.2 Penaeus monodon
ACGGCCGTGCCTACTTATATATCAAAAGAAAAATAAACGAAAAACAGACTTTTATTCTTGAAAAAAGGGTCAAAGCACATGTTGATTCACTGTATATAATGATGATGTTTATTAAGATATGATAATTATAATATATCTCCACATGAAATGTCTGGTTGCGGCACTGAAAATTTAACAGGCTGACCCTGTTCAGTAATATTAAACAGTGAAACTATTACTATGGTTCTGAGCACTACACACAATGACATGCAGTAGTGACACCCACTCTACTGCTATAATCATCTTTTATGCTAGCCCCTACGCCGAGTCTATTTTCAGACGAGAGTCCTGTACCCTTAAGCAAACCCAAATCTTACTAGTATTACTGCTATAAAAGGATATGCTGCAAGCGATAACAAAGGAATCATTGAAGAAACGGAAATAATTATTTGAATATATGAAGGGTCTTAAACTATAACTTATCCAAATATCCGTTGAGGTTTACTCGAACAACTGTACATCTCTCAGGTATATGGATTCAGAATTACCTTCAATGTATGGACACAATGGAACGACTTTCATTGTCTTTATGCTAGTGGAAACAGATTCTTTTCTGAAAGTATTAAGGATTTCCCGAGATGTTGAATCACATCTATTATTATAATGCTGATTTTTCTCACATGCATCTAGATTTAACTTTGAAATTTGAAATTTTATACACATAGATATTTAAAAAGTGATAAAAACAGGAGGATCTTCTTAAACTAATGTCAGTGAAAGGCCAGGACCAATTATTTTGATAGAATGCTTTTACAGGAATAAAATGCTAGTATCTGGACAGGACACATCTTCATTTTCCATGAGCTACTTATCATACAATAAATGTATAGATTTTATTGGATATGAATAAAAATGATTTTTTGCATAAAATTACTTTTAATAGATAATATTTTTGTATAAACAAATACATTGATATATTGACAGAAAAAAAAAACAAATGAACAGACAGTTATACTAATAAGAATTCAGGAGAATTATGGCGTCGCATAAAGACCAGACGGTTCTACTCCAGCGCCATCATTAACTTGCAAACCGATACCGGCTCCACTGACGCTGCCTAAAACGGCTCCGCTCCCCCCCTTTTTTACGCAGCACTTTCCCCCAAAATCACCCAAAGGGCCCCCCAAGGGCTTGGCCACTAGTAGCTGCAGCAGAACCGAGAACAGTTTCAAGGTCCACTCCTAAGGGAAGGGTTGGATTTTCTCCTTCTTGATAGTTGACGTAGTAAATCTCAGGATCTACTTGAGGCTGAGCTGGTACTTCGATCACTCGCTGAACTTGTTCGCCCTGCTTG
>NC_051407.1:7738484-7738666 GCF_015228065.2 Penaeus monodon
AAAAAACCCAAAAAGGAAAAAAAAAAATTTTCCCAACTTTGGGGCTTTTTCCCTTAATTTTGGCCCCAAATTTTGGGTAAAAAAAAAAAAAAGAATTTTTTTTATAAAAGAAAAAGTTTTTTTTTGGGTTCAAAAAACCCCGGGGGGGGTTTTTTTTGGTTTTACTTCGGGTTTTTTTATTT
>NC_051407.1:7739875-7739946 GCF_015228065.2 Penaeus monodon
ATAGTAACTATTGTAGCAGCAATAGTAACAATAGTACCATTTGGTGTTATTAGTACTAAGCGAACACGCGT
>NC_051407.1:7740120-7740334 GCF_015228065.2 Penaeus monodon
TATAGGTGACCCGTTGGATGTCGCTAATATTTAATCAAAATAAGACTTAGTGGCTCTAGCGGAAATACAAACGGAAAAAAAATATGAACTAATGAATCGAATACACAAAAATACAGAAATTTGAGAAAGGGCATACATGCATAGACGAAAGTACACACCCTTTTATATGTTTCAGTAAACAAACATATATGTATAAATGTATGTACAATATGTA
>NC_051407.1:7740423-7742681 GCF_015228065.2 Penaeus monodon
CGTATAGACAGATATAAGGAGAGTGAGAAAGAAATAAACATTGTCATAGCATGAATATGTTCCAGGTCACTGACCAACAAGATCGTCAGAGTACTATCTAGTGTTAAATATAAAATAGTCCTTCAAGCTGAAACCGTTCGTTTTATATTTATTTAAGATATTGTGCAATTTGCATTTTATAAGAGATGCAAGGTAACTGTCAGTTGTAGACTAGTTACTTTAAAGGTCACACTAGAAAGGGCGTTCATATATAAAGCGCTCACCCTCTTGTATACGCACATTCATTTATTCATCATGAAAATCCTTGTACGTTAGCCATCTCTTAAGTTAACCCAAGATAATAGAGTTCTATATTGACTAAGATTAGATTCCAGATTACAAATGACACACACAGTTATGTAATATATCTAAATGGACATTTATTTTCTAATGATGATTTCAGGGATTGTTGATTACGCTAGCGGCCGCCGCTTTTGCAGCACCCCAAGGATACGACTTAGGTGTGCCATCAGGAGCAGGGTTGTCTTCTGAAACGGAATTTTCAGTAGGTGCTAGCTCAACTGAAACCGGTCTCACTAGTGAGGAGAATACCATTAGTGCTTGCGGAGATGGTGAAGTTCTACATGTAGATGGTACTTGCGTAGTCCCCGAAATCACAAGAAATGTTTACTTGTATGACGTTCCTGAACAGGAGCAGGCTGTCGGCCCAACACCCAGTATTCCTCCTCCCGGCAGTAGAAGCACAAACCCTTCGTCGTCTTCCTGAGGGGGGCCAGCCCACCCTATGCCCTTTCCCTTCACCAAGACAGAAGAAAATCTTTTTATGAAAAACAAACGGGATGAACAATTTCAGCAAGTGATCGAAGTACCGCTCAGCCACAGGTGATCAAGTTTTTATTTTCGTCAACTACCAAGATGGAGAAAACCCAACCCTTCCCCCTTGGAGTAGACCTTGAGACTGCACTTAGTTCTGCTGCAGCAGCTGGCGGTCAAGTCCTTGGAGGTCTTGAAGGTGAAGTATTTAGCAGCACTGATGGTGTTTTCGAAGAAGCTGGAATTGATGGTGCCGTTGTAGTTTCAGCAGAACACGGAGGACACGTTTTCGGAATAGTAAATGGCGCTAATGGAGTTAATGGAGCCGACAATGGCTTGGATGCTAATGGAGGTTCAGGAAGCAGTCCATCAGGGCTTTACACAACGCCTTAATTTTGCTATTCGGCTAATCATGTTATATATTTTGTCGATATGCAGAGAAAAATATAAATTAAACATTACATTCGCACACACATATATGTAAGTGAATTCAACAAGAAAGATATATATTACATTATACATTGTATTATAAAATAAATTTTGAATATTTGAAAAAAAAAAATCCTTCCCCTCTCAGAATGGAAAACTAATATAAGAACTTTGATATTCGATACTGAAACTGAGCTAATGTGCTTCAGCAACTAGCGGACAGTGGAAACATTATCATTAAAGATATTATAGAGAACAGTGTCATGTAAATCAAGGAATCCAGAAGAAAGGAAAACATTTCGCTTACATATTGGCACCATAACCTTCAGAACGAAAATACTTCTATTGGAATAGAATTACATAACATTCACAGGCATAGAGCTACATTCTCAAAATCAAGTAGGTGTTTTTTATCTGGAAGAATGCAATCATTATATCGTTAGTGCCTGTAGAAAAATAGGATAATCAAAAATGGACATAGACAGAACTGGTAGGTTTATTCAATAGAAATTAACGGTATTGACAAGCTGATTGAGCTAAACTATCTTTCAGATTGATTAATTATCTAAGTAAACAAGTCCATAATGATGTTCCTCTGTACTGGTTTGCATTGTTTTACATGAAGGTAATAAACAGCTTATCAGTGAAAAAAATATATATAGTCAACGCTTTAGACATTCAAATTAAAATAAAGTGGAATGTGGGAATATTGATTATACATTATATCCTTAAAGATATCCGTACGTTGTTGAAAGTTGAAAGTTATATACCTATTACTACATATATGAAATAGATTCATCAGAATCTTTTAAGTAGATTGCTGTATGACAACTACTTCACCCAAGGGTTCCTATCCTCGCAGCCTCCGTGTATCTCGACCTGTCAGGCGGGAAGCAGAGCGCACCACACCAGTGACACAAAAGACACCGCATAATTTCCAGTGCTGCCGTTAGATATTGTCTGATCTTTATTTTTATTTTGCAGCATGATCTACCAATACCTCTCAAAACAACCAG
>NC_051407.1:7744284-7744371 GCF_015228065.2 Penaeus monodon
CTGTTAATTGAAAAGGGGTGGGAGGGATGTGGAAGAATTAGGAATACTCAGTGACTGGGTCGGGCGAAGGGGGAGGGCAGCATGACC
>NC_051407.1:7744646-7744764 GCF_015228065.2 Penaeus monodon
TAATATATTAATCGAAAACGCTGCCCCCCACATACCTATAAGTTAAATTATTTGTAATTTTGTAATCTTCATGTAGATTCCCTCAAGATTTTGTACACTGTAATATTATTATTATAAT
>NC_051407.1:7746110-7746376 GCF_015228065.2 Penaeus monodon
TAGTAAATGTTGACATTAGATATAATTACCTATTTGTTCTTTATGTTCCTCAATATATACGATTTTTGTCGCCATTTACATAGGCAAGAAAATCTAAAAGATATGCATATACTGTGTGTGACAATTATGTAAACGCTTGTTTTAAATTATATATTTGCATTTAGTATATGTTATCCTATTTACTTATATGCAAATTAGAATATAAAATAAAAATCGGAAAATTTTCGAATCCGAAACGCTAGATTTACCTTAGCCGAATCGTGGTG
>NC_051407.1:7747283-7747409 GCF_015228065.2 Penaeus monodon
GTTCCCTGTGCATCATTCTATTACTGTAAAATTGTAAAATTTATGGAAACGGTAAATGAACCTTTTAATATATATTCCTAATGATTCTCTATGCTACTGGGTGCCTTTTGGAATCTACACGCATAA
>NC_051407.1:7748248-7748589 GCF_015228065.2 Penaeus monodon
CCCAAAAGGCACTCAATAGTATAGAGAATCATTAGTAATATATATTAAAAGGCTCATTTACCGTTTCCATAAATTTTACAATATATTAATTCCAGGTCACGCTAGAAAACGCTGCCACCCACACACAAACAGCTATAATCGAACCATGAAAATATTTGTAATTTTGGGATCTTCATATAGATTTTCTCAATAGTTTGTGCACTATAACATTAAATTCTTTTCTGTATGAGACCCATAGGTAATAATCATGGCTGCCCATTTTTCAACGCCATAAGGTAATGATTAAATGAACCATTGACTGTCCTCTGGACCAGGATTGTTGATGGGAAATGCTACTTGTC
>NC_051407.1:7750855-7751251 GCF_015228065.2 Penaeus monodon
TTGATAATATTAATATTGTGCGGGTCTGTGGAAATTCTTCACAAAGCTCAATTCATGCATATGTAATTTCTTTTTATGTGATCTTTATTTGAAACAGGTATTTAGAAGTAGTTTTTACTAAGTGTCGAAAGTTGTTCTTATCTGTTTTACTCATATGGAATAATTGCAATTATAGGAAAAAAACAATTTGAACGAAAGATTAAGTAAACTTTTATCTGCTTACATGATGTTACCCATTTTCAATTTTCTTTTTGATATGATTTGTTATACATTATGCTCTTTTAGTTTGCAAAATGAAAATTTTGCAACATTGTATAATACGCTAGATTCCTAATAGCCTAAAAATAATAAGCTGTAGACAACATTTCTCGTATCACAGCCGTCGCATTTAAAATC
>NC_051407.1:7751331-7751464 GCF_015228065.2 Penaeus monodon
GTACATTAAACTATGGCCTAGCTAGTTTCATAGAACATTGCAAAGATTCAAGTATCTGCCAGGTTACCAACCTTTATTCTGACGATTCTGCATGGAGGTTATCCCTTCCAGTTACCTGTGACAGTTTACGTTA
>NC_051407.1:7751563-7751845 GCF_015228065.2 Penaeus monodon
CGTTTGTACGTCCGTATGTTTGAGTGTGTTACGCAAGAAATAAAGTACCATTCGCTTCTTACCTTTAGAGTTTACTTTTGCATGATTTGCACTTCGTCAGCAAGACATATATGTGTATAACTGCGTTCAGTGTGCTAATTTCGCATAAGCGTAAAAAGTCGAATAGCTCCAATTATTAATTGAATGCACGGTCTACAATATACTACGTATATTATTAAACTGTTTACTATGTATAATGGTTTCATCTGTATACGAGGAAACTTTTGCTTTGTTTCAGTGGGA
>NC_051407.1:7753537-7754227 GCF_015228065.2 Penaeus monodon
GAGCTTCGTGTACAGGTTGTATACATGTAACTTCATGTATAATACTTACTAAATAATCCTGGTTACCAATGCCTACTTATCACTCGTTTCTAGAAGGCCTTGTCTTTCAATTGCAATATCTCCATGTTTTCTGACTGCATTACTAAAGATGTGTCACTAAATAAAATACATTTTAAGAGCATAGCAGCACGAAAAGTGAGAAATTATACGCATGTATCTGCTGATAATTCCAGAAGCGTTTTATGTGACTCTAAAAATGATGTTCCACGAATGAGCTGTAAGAAAGTTTTCATTACTCTCTCTACTATATTTGGTATACTTAATGGGTCACTCACCATCACATAATTAACTGTCTTTACCATGTTATAAATGAAAGAAAAACGGCCAACTCCGATATAGCAATATGTATAATTTAACTTAATATAAGTGTAATGGCTATTTTGCATCATGCCGAAGCTGTTCTGAAGAAATTGGTTTCTAGATCAAATCAATTAAAAGATGACTGTTATGTTTAAACAGGTTGACTGAAGGTTACAAGAGAAAGGGTTTTAGATATAAAAGAAGTTCAGTATCATGTGCCTACACAATATCCTACACTATGAAATTCATCGTATGTAGATTCTGGATAACCTGCCTTCTGCAACATTAAACTGTGGAGAGGGGATTATTGTATTTATAATTTCGCGATTA
>NC_051407.1:7754344-7755221 GCF_015228065.2 Penaeus monodon
TCTAAACCAAATTTTCATTCTCTTTTTTTCAGGGAATACTTCTAATTCTGGCAGTTACTGCATCAGCAGCACCCCAAGGATACAACTTGGGAGCACCCTCTAGTTCAGGGCTTGCTTCCGGTCCTGGGTCTACTGCTGGCGGCACAACAACCGATGGAGACTTCGTCATTGGAGGCGCAGCTACTGGATGCCAGGAAGGAGAGGTCCTTCACGTAGATGGGACATGTGCTACCCCTGAAATTACAAGAAAGATTTACGTATTTGATGTTCCTGAACAGGAGAGACCCGTTGGTCCCCCACCTAGCATTCCTCCTCCAGCAGTGGACCACAATATTTTGTTCGTGCGCCTTCCCGAGGAAGCACCTGCACCTGACCCTATCGTACTTCCTCCACCAAGGCAAAACAACATCGTGTACGTACTCAACAAGCAAGAAGAACAAGCTCAACGAGTGATCGAAGTACCAGCTCAGCCACAAGCTGATCCCGAGATTTATTTCGTTAATTACCAAGATGGCGAGAATCCAACCCTTCCCTTGGGAGTAGACCTTGAAACTGCTCTCGGCGCCGCTGCCACAGCCGGTGGTCAGGTTCTAGGAGGCGTCGATGGAGCTGGTGAAGAAGCTGGAGTTGGTGGAGCAGCTGGATTTGGAGGTGTAGTTGGATTAGGTGGCACAGGCGGAGTTGTTGGAGGACATGGGGGAGTAAATGGATTTGGTGTTAATGGAGCCACTTCTGGCTTAGGGGTTAATGGTGGTTCGGGAGGGTTCCAAGGCAGTTCAGTAAGTCGACCATCAGGTTTATACTCCTCACCTTAAAACAAACTTTGAATTTTTAATTATTATTTAACCTAAGAATTATTGTCTTTTTGTTTCCCGGA
>NC_051407.1:7755605-7755890 GCF_015228065.2 Penaeus monodon
AAAATATTGCGGCTATGGTTTCTCTGTTTCGTCCCCTGTTTCTCGCGCAGACACCTGACCTTTCAATCGGTGTTTAAGGCGTCTACGTCAGTTACAGGTGACGCCCGAGGTCCAAATAGAAGATACCTTATGGTCACATTTTTCTTTTTCACGCCATATCCTGAAGACATGTCGCGGAGAGCGACTTTTTTGTTCCTTAATTATTTATTTGAGCAGTAAGTTGTAGAGACTATGCTCTGTCTCAAACAATGAGCCTAAATAGTGCATTCGCGCAACTTTGAACGT
>NC_051407.1:7756704-7757160 GCF_015228065.2 Penaeus monodon
GAAAACTAGGGGAAACTAAAGTTTGCTCAATCATTATTTACGTATATATATTTATAAATGTCAGCTGACATTTTTCCATGTAGAGTCTGAGTTAGAAGGAAGAAACGGTTTAGATATAACTTGCAATTGCAAATTCTTATTCACGATGAAATCCATCGTATGATTTATCTACATTTTAGAAGTGCTTCGTCTTGCCAATGCACACACACACGGAAAATGTAATGTCATAAGAATAAGTCTGGATCAACTTGCCACTTAATTATTTGTAGCTCAGACAAGCACATGGGAACATTGTGGAATAAAATATGAAGAACAGAATATAAAATTCTTTACCGGGTTTATCACATTTACTGTTAACATTCGTAGTTGCTGCCTTTGCAGAACTTCAGGGATGCAACGTACGAAGTCTGGTGTAGGGATTGCAAGTGATTTACTACTGATATAGGACCGGCCGGT
>NC_051407.1:7758603-7759995 GCF_015228065.2 Penaeus monodon
ACCATATAAACATACATTTCGGTAATAAACCCACTTTTATTCAGTGTAGCGTAGGTGGGTGAAACAATCCTAAAGCCATTTTCTAAATGCTTCTAAACATTTAACATTCAATTTTCATGAAACATGTTTCTTGCTTTCTTCAAGACCTCTTACAATGATTCTGTCATGTTTGAACTGGTTTAAATGAAGGCTACTGGAGAGAGGGTCCACATATAAAAGGAGTGCATTACCTCGCACGCCAATACACTTTCTGTCGCTATGGAATTCCTCGTATGTCTCAGCTATCAAAGTGTTAAAACTGCAATATGGAAACAATTGCATTACATTTTTTTACATACTAAGTAGAAGCGGATATCCATCAATTTCCTTGAAATCATAGTGAAACATTGATTTACTTCGTTTCAGGGTCTGCTGCTGTCCCTCATAACTGCTGCTGCTGCAGCACCTCAGGGATATACCCTAGGGACACCCTCTACTGCAGGACTTGCTACTGGGCCCGGATCCTCTGCCGCTGTGACCGGTGGAGACCTCGTCAATGGAGGTGCAGCTACTGGATGCCGAGAGGGAGAAGTCCTTCATGTAGACGGTACATGTGTAGTTCCTGAAGTCAAAAGAAAAGTCTACGTGTTTAATGTGCCTGAACAAGAGAGACCCGTTGGTCCAGCACCTAGTATTCCTCCTCCAGCAGTAGACCACAACATCTTGTTCGTACGCCTTCCCGAGGAAGCACCTGCACCTGACCCCATCGTACTTCCTCCACCAAGGCAGAATAACATTGTATATGTACTCAACAAGCAAGAAGAACAAGCTCAACGAGTGATCGAAGTACCAGCTCAGCCACAGGCTGATCCCGAAATTTATTTCGTCAACTATCAAGATGGCGAGAATCCGACCCTTCCATTAGGAGTAGACCTTGAAACTGCTCTTAGTTCGGCTGCCGCAGCCGGTGGTCAGGTTTTAGGAGGCATCGATGGAACTGGTGGAGTAGCTGGAGTTAATGGAGCAGCCGGATTTGGTGGCCCTAGTGGAATTAATGGTTTTATTGGTGTAAATGGACTTGGAGGTGCAGGTGGAGTTTCTGGTGGACATGGAATTAATGGTCAGAGTGTAAATGGATTTGGAGCAGGTGGAGTTAATGGTGCAAATGGATTTGTTAATGGAGTCGGTGTTGGTCTAGGAGTTAATGGCGGTATAGGAGGATTACAGACCGGTTCAGTAGGCAGACCATCTGGACTATATACCTCACCCTAGATCTAACATTTTTCATTCATATTTCTGTCTAAACTCGTGAACTGTCACGCATGTACCCCGTAATAAATATCTACATACATAGTGTAAATGTTTCATACCTTCGACTTAACTACTTTTATTTCTCTGGTTGCACACATGCCG
>NC_051407.1:7761391-7761522 GCF_015228065.2 Penaeus monodon
TAAATACTAGAGATTCCAGAACGAAACTAGTGCGACATACGGCCCAAAAAGAGATTCCCTAACCGTAGTCTATAATACCTTCATGGGTATTACCTATCAACTCCAACACTCGATGGAAGTGATTCAGAAAT
>NC_051407.1:7761897-7762553 GCF_015228065.2 Penaeus monodon
TACAGGTCGACTGGTCGAGTTTTTTAATGTTTAAGGACGAAGATATCTATTTTCAATATATGTGGATCCGGATATTTGAGCCAAAATTTAGTGCCACAGATACATGATTTTTTAGATACTGAGAGAAGAGTAAAATATATCATTAGTACATTTTAAAAATTAAGAAAACAAGGATATATTAATGAAATAATAATACTATTTCAATTTGCTTTATTGTGCACTTCATTTTACCATTTATTTATTTACTTGGTTTTATAAATCTTAGAACTACAGCGTACATAACCCAATTACAAAATGATAAGTGTTTCATAAATTATGGCCGGTTTCGTTTTGCTATCTCACCATTTCCATATTCTGTACATTTTCATTATTTCATATCTCTCTTTGTTAGTTTACGAAACCTTATTAGGTAATTATAGAATGACGTTACCTCATTTATTGCACACATATATGCAGTATACTGCCGCGATTAATGTGAATGTCTGAATATTAAATAGTGTCCCAGGATACATAAAAAAGGATTTCCTTATTCTTTGACAGATACAGAGTCAAAGTGTTCAGTATACTTAGCATCTGTATCCATGGTTGCGAATGGTATGTGGATATTTTAATATGCGGATTTTCAAAATGATGAGGATCATCAGATCATTTATGTA
>NC_051407.1:7762737-7762966 GCF_015228065.2 Penaeus monodon
ACCAAAATGTATTCATCTGCAATCTAAGTTTAGACGAACTAAATTAACATATCTCTTGACATTCATACACTTTAGACTCAGAAGATGACTATGTTAGGTTAGAACAGGTTGAAATGAAGGTTACAGGGGAAAAGTTCCGATATAAAAGGAGTTCAATACCTCACGCTAACACAGACCCATTCACCATGAAATCCATCGTACGTGTTCTCTTTTTGGGTTGAAAGTGTTT
>NC_051407.1:7763723-7764749 GCF_015228065.2 Penaeus monodon
ATTTAGTTCTACGCTGTGATTTAGTTCTCCATGTAAACTTTAAAGTTTACAAGAGAAACTAAACATTCTATTTCTCACAGGGTCTACTGTTGACATTTGCACTTGCTGCTTCTGCAGCACTTCACGGATATAACCTGGGGGAACCTTCTAGTGCTGGACTTGTTTCTGGTCCCGGATCTGCTGCCGGTGTTGTGGGAGCCGGTGGTGACTTCGTCAGTGGAGGTGTAACTACTGGATGCCAAGAGGGAGAAGTTCTTCACGTAGACGGCACTTGTGTAACTCCTGAAGTTACAAGAAAGGTCTACGTATTTGATGTTCCTGAACAAGAAAGACCCGTTGGTCCAGCACCTAGTATTCCTCCTCCAGCAGTGGACCACAACATCTTGTTCGTGCGCCTTCCTGAGGAAGCACCTGCACCTGACCCCATCGTACTTCCTCCACCAAGACAAAACAACATCGTCTATGTACTCAACAAGCAGGAAGAACAAGCTCAACGAGTGATCGAGGTACCTGCTCAGCCACAGGCTGACCCCGAAATTTATTTCGTCAACTACCAAGATGGAGAGAATCCAACCCTTCCCTTAGGAGTAGACCTTGAAACTGCTCTTAGATCCGCAGCAGCAGCCGGTGGTCAGGTTCTAGGAGGCGTCGATGGAGCTGGTGAAGCTGGAGTTAGTGGAGCAGTCGGATTCGGTGGTGCTGGTGGAGTTTCTAATGGACAAGGAGTTAATGTAAATGGATTTGGTGGTGCAAGTGGAATTTCTGGCGGATTTGGGGTCGTAAATGGTGGTATTAATGGAGCCAGTGTTGGTGTAACAATTAATAGTGGTGCGGGAGGACTCCAGACTGGCTCAGCGGGTAGACCGTCAGGCTTATATAACACACCCTAAAGTAATTTTTCATTTTTCTCTGTAATTTCGTTTAAATTGTGAATGAGTTATTTTTCCCCTGAAATATACGGGGATAGAAGGAAGTAACTGTTTCATACCCTCCATATTTCCTCTGTGAAGAGAAATGGCCAAGAAA
>NC_051407.1:7765792-7766068 GCF_015228065.2 Penaeus monodon
TTCAGATATATTTACAACTTATGGACCCCGCTATGTGAAGATCGGGTGTCCCAAAAGGTGTTATTTGAGGAAAAAAGTGTTGATACTCATATCATTGTGGACTCTGATGCCGTTGTTTGTATAGGAGTTTGTAATGTGGCCTGAGAAATTGGGTTCCCTTTGGTGGCAGCCCTAAAGCTCGCTGATATGGCTTCTACAGCGAGTTTATGACGCAAATCCGACTAATCACTTATGGCGCCAGAGAGCCAGTTAAGTAAAAAAACAAATTAAATTTGT
>NC_051407.1:7766102-7766391 GCF_015228065.2 Penaeus monodon
GGTAAACTGGCTGGTCGTTTCTAATTCTTATTTTTCAAGATGTACAGGGCAGGTCATCACTAAAGATAGTGCCACGCTGTGCAGGAAGTTACTCTTTGTGAAAATGAATTGAAAGGAGAGGAAGGCCATAAAACACGCTAAGGACTAACGCTTTGGTGAAAGAGCGAGGAAAAATTTATTCCATTCATAATTTTTCTTTTGCCATTGACATACATCTAGAAGCTGTGAATGTTAAACTAGAATATTATGCAAACACTCTTTACTCGTATAATTAATATTCTTATTTCCC
>NC_051407.1:7766762-7767359 GCF_015228065.2 Penaeus monodon
CAAATATTAAATTTTAATTGCATAATTCATTCACTAAAGTATAAATGAGTGAAACAAAGATTGAGTAAGTTACATAATGCAGCTAAATATATGGCATTTAAAATTCCTTTTCTTTTTTCTCTTCAACAGCTGCTATGATGATTCTATCATGTTTAAACTGTTTAAATGATGGCTCCAAAAAGGTCTCAGTATTAAAATACTTTGGAAATAAATTTATGTCTAGGCTCAGTTTAAAATTGCTATGACAATTGCATTTCAAGAAGATTAAATACATATATATATATTTTTTTACCATTAAAATAATAGTGAAACCTATTAACTAATTCCTACTGATCCTAGATTTGCGGCTAATGCCGCTGGCAGGCGGAGACTTTGTCAGTGATAATGTGCAGCTAATGGATGCCGAGAAGGATAAATCTTCTACATAGATGATACCACCAGGTAATATTCCTTCTAGTATTCCTTCGTCATCAAAGGAAAAAAAAAATAATCAACAAGCAAAGTGATCGAAGTACCAGCTCAGCTTTTTATAACTACTAAGTTGGAAAGAATCCGACCCATCCTTATAGTAGATCTTCAAACAGCTCTTAGCTCCGC
>NC_051407.1:7767855-7768792 GCF_015228065.2 Penaeus monodon
TATTAGCATGGCCACATTAATATTTAATGTTTGCCTATATGTGTTTTTGTAAATACGTAGATCCATAAAGTCATATATACACGTTAATGATGAACTACACCCATTAAGTGGCAATTGTAGACGAGAGAGTCGATGATTTAGGGCAATATTGCCAAATATTTCTAAAAGCATTTTGAATTTATAAAGCAAAGAGAGTTTTGTTTTTAAGGGGGGGGGGGGGCATGAAGATGACTGTGGTTACTGTTTAAACTGTTTAAATGAAGGTTACTAGGGAAAGGATCTACATATAAAAGGAGTTTAGTATCTCACAGTGTCACACAATATCCTCCGATATGGAATTCACCGTATGTCTAATTTATAGAGTTTAAAGTGACCGAGTAGCCTATAGAAAGTAGTAAAATATGTAAAAATTCTTTACAGTAAATGAAAACGGTTTTTACGGTGAAAATATATCAAATAATTGAGGGCATCTTAGTCTAACTAATCTATTCATCACAGGGTGCTACTGTTATAGCTCCTAGTTACTGCCTCTGCGTCACGCTCAAGGGTACAACTTAAAGGAGTACGCCTCTGGTGCCGGGCTTTGCTAGTGGATCTACTTCTTGTACGGCAGGGGTCCGGTGGAGGCCTCATCAATGGAGGAGGTGCATCTACTGGATGCCGGAGGGAGAGTCTTCATGTGGATGGGACATCTGTAAGCTCCTGAAGTCACAAGAAGTCTACGTATATTAAATGTTCCTGAACAAGAGAGTGATGCCGTTGGTCCCGCACCTAGTATTCCTCCTCGCACATGGACCACAGACATCTTGTTCGTGCGCCTTCCTGAGGAAGCGCCTGCACCTGAACCCATCGTACTTCCTCCACCCAAGGGCAGAACAACATTGTGTACGTACTCAACAAAGCAAGAAGAACAACTCAACGAGTATCGAAGTAGGCC
>NC_051407.1:7768835-7769465 GCF_015228065.2 Penaeus monodon
TGCCAGCTCAGCCACAAGCTGATCGCCGAGATAGATTTCGTTACTACCAAGATGGCGATAATCCCAACCGCTTCCTCTTAGTATAGACTTGGAAAGCTGCCTTAGAAGAACTCTGGCTGCTGCACCGGTGGTCAGGTTCTAGGACGCGTCGAATGGAGCAGTGGAGAAGTCTGGAGTTGGTGGAGTCAGTGCCGGATTTGGTGGTGTAGTAGGATTAGGAGGCGCAGGTGGAATTGTCGTAGGACCCGCAGGTAGTGGGTCTTGGGTGGTGTAAATGGATTTGGTATGATTAATAGGAAGCCGGCGTTGGTGTTGGAGTTAATGGAGGAGCGGGAGGTATTCGCAAGATCAGTTCTGGAGGAAGACCATCAGGTCTTTACCACAACTCCCTAAATCTTAGGCTTGGGGGTTCGCCTCTAGTCTTTACCTTTGTTGTGCTTAATAATTACAGTGTCTGTATTCTAAAAATAAATATGATCATATAACAAAAGCTTTTGCACCTCTCTTTCGTTCCATTAGTCTGATTATTATTTAGATTATATTATAAATCTCCTTCTCTCTATACATATATACACCAATATGTAATGTGTTTGTGTTATGCACATAAGTGAGTGTGTGTATGCATAGAAG
>NC_051407.1:7769537-7769717 GCF_015228065.2 Penaeus monodon
GTACATTGTACACACATGTAGCCCATCTTTGTTGTGCGTGTATAAAGTAGACACATATACCCACACCAACACAGACAGACAGGAGTCACATACATACACAAATATCAACCAAATGCACCCAACACACAAAGTAAGTAATTACTTATAGCAATTTATTTTCAAGCGTCCGCCCCCCCCCCC
>NC_051407.1:7769860-7770126 GCF_015228065.2 Penaeus monodon
TTATGACAAACAATAGACTATGCAGAGAGAATAGATAATTCTCCCATATATATATATATATTTGTTAGTGGCTGGCTGGATTAGAGGGCGCTGGTGGAGTTGTTAGAGGAAATAGTAGAAATGATCATGTGGATGTGTAACTGGATTTAGTGATAATGGAACCAACGTTGGTGTACTTAATAGCGGTGCTCGTTTCTTCTAAGAATTATCTCTTTGGATTTCGAAATAGGAGTAAAGGTATATAATCAAAATTGTTTAATGCCCAC
>NC_051407.1:7770387-7770538 GCF_015228065.2 Penaeus monodon
CTCAACAGATGGAAATGGAACCTCAGTCGTATTTTTATGCCATTGTATTATGGTTCTATTAATCGAAGTAGGATTTAAAAGTTGTCTCTCATTCTATTTTTTTTGCCTAAACGTAAAACCGGATCAGCAACCAATGTCACCAGAGGAGGCC
>NC_051407.1:7770568-7770826 GCF_015228065.2 Penaeus monodon
AAAGTAGGCGCTTGGTCTTATTGTTGTCCTACTTACCTCAATCTCACAAGGCTCAAGGCAGAAATCGTGAAATATAACGAAACGTCTTGAATGGAGATACCCTGCGAAAATGAAAGGATGAAGAAGACACTTACGTCGGCTTATTACATGTCTTGATATTAACTGCTTTTAATTATTATAGTTTGCCATTACCATCATATTTTTACAGAAATTTGGTTATGTGAAACTAAAACTATTTTAATGGATTATTAATCACTC
>NC_051407.1:7771228-7771405 GCF_015228065.2 Penaeus monodon
CAAAAATTGTATAAGTGTGTGTATATATGTGGCGAAGTGCGTGTTGTCTGTATGCCTACTGCATAGTACGTATTTATAACCACACAATAAATGCACTATGATGTTTATTAATTACTCGTTTAAAGAACATTCAAGTTAAAACTGTATCACAAATAAATTAGAATTCTTTTAATCATA
>NC_051407.1:7772156-7772611 GCF_015228065.2 Penaeus monodon
TGTCATGGGTTCTTGTTTTACCACTCGTTGCTGCTGCTGTTGCCACCTCAGTGATATACCCTGGGGCACCCTCCCCTGTAGGACTTTGTTACTGGTCCCGGATCCTCTGCCGATGTGACCAGTGGAGGATCTCGTCAATGGAGGTACAGTTAATGGATGCCGGAGGGAAAAGTCCATTAGACGGTACATGTGTAGTCCCTGAAGAAAAATCTGTGTTTTAATGTTTCCTGAATTGAAGAGACGCGTTTGTCCAGCACCTAGTATCCTCCATGCGTTGGCCCAAAACATCTTGCTCGTTGCGCCTTCCTGAGGAGAACCTGTACCTGACCCATCGTACTTCCTCCACCAGAGCAGAATAACATCGTCTATGTACCCATACAAGCAGGACGAAAAAAAGCTCAACAAGTGATCGAAGTACCAGCTCACAGTACAACAGATCCCGAATTTATTTCGTC
>NC_051407.1:7773076-7773182 GCF_015228065.2 Penaeus monodon
CCCAAGGAAAGCCACCTGCACGTGACTCCATCAATCAAATTAATAATATCTTTTATAATCAACATCTGAAAGCATAAGCTTAGCTCAGTTATAGGCTAATCCCGAG
>NC_051407.1:7773331-7773919 GCF_015228065.2 Penaeus monodon
ACTGGAAGTCGTTTTTTTAAAGTTAAGAAGGAAGGATATCTATTTCAATATGCGGATGCAGATATTTAGAACCAACATTTAGTGCCACAGATACAGGATTTTCTTGTAGTACATTAGAGTAGTAAATATATCATCAGCACCATAAAAAGTAAGCCAAGATATATTATTAACTATAATACTATTTCACTTTCTTGTTATGGGTGCACTTGTTTTTTCGTAGTTCTCCAAATTTAAACACAGTATCGAACCAAAACAAATGCTACGTGTTTCATAGATTATTGCCGATTTCGTTTGGCTTATTTCTCTTTCATGTTCGATACATTTTCATTATTTCATATATAGTGTACGGATACCTTTATTAGATAATTATAGAAATGAAGTTCACTCATTTATCGGCACACGTGTGCAGTATACTGGCAGAGTTTAATTTGAATGTCTGAACAAACTTAGCGCCCCAGGATACATAAAGAAATGAATTTATCCTTACTTCTTGCTTAGGAACATAAACATGTCTAATTGTTCAAGGTACATATATCCACATTCATGGTTGCGAATGGTATGTGGATATTAAGGTTAAGGTTCGGATCA
>NC_051407.1:7774055-7774297 GCF_015228065.2 Penaeus monodon
TTTTGTGCAACAAACTTGGTACATTTTATGTGTTGCAACTTTAGAGATATACACATATAACCAATATGTCTTTTATCCGTATCAAAATTTAACATATCGCTTGACATTCTTACACTTAAGACTTAGAAGATGACAGAGTCTAAGTGTCCGTATACTTATCATCTGTATCCATGTTGCGAATGGTATTGGATATTTTAATATGCGAGTTTCAAAATGCTGAGATCATCAGATCATTTATGCAC
>NC_051407.1:7774438-7774694 GCF_015228065.2 Penaeus monodon
TAACCAAAATGTATTCATCGGCAATCTAAGTTAGACGAACTAAATTACATATCTCCTTGACATTCATACACTTTAGCTCAGAAGATGACTATGTTAGGTTAGAAACAGGTTGAAAAATTGAAGTTATAGGGAAAGGGTTCCGATATAAAAGAGTTTAGTACCTCACGCTAACACAGACCCATTCACCATGAAATCTCATCGTACGTGTTCTCTTTCGAAATTAAGTATATCACTGGGAATGTTCATCTATAAATCG
>NC_051407.1:7775202-7776272 GCF_015228065.2 Penaeus monodon
ATAGATTAGTAAGGTAGATAGATTTAGTTCTTCAATGTAATAATGAATCAACTTTATGTGTACAAGACCACTAAAATTTTCCTTTCTTACAGGGTCTACTGTTGACATTTGCACTTGCTTGGCTTCTGCAGCACTTCACGATATAACTTGGGGGAACCCTCTAGTGCTGGTCCTTGTTTCTGGTCCCGGGATCTGCTGCCAGTGTTGTGGGACCGGTGGATACCTCGTCAGTGGAGGTGTAACTAACTGGATGTCAGAGGGAGAAGTTCTTCACGTTAGACGGCACTTGTGAACTCCTGAAGTTACAAGAAAGGTCTACGTTTTGATGTTTCCTGAACAAGAAAGACCCGTTGGTCCAGCACCTAGTAAGGTCCGTCCTCCAGCAGTAGACTCACAACATCTTGTTCGTGCGCCTTCTCCTGAGGAATCACCTGTCCTGACCACATCGTACTTCCTCCACCAAGGCAAACAACATCGTCCTATTACTCAACAAGCAGGAAGAACAAGCTCAACGATGATCGAGGTACCTTCTCAGCCACAGGGCTGCCCCGAATTTATTTCGTCAACTACCAAGACGGAGAGAATTCGACGCCTTCCCTTAGAGTAGACCTTGAAACTGCTCCTTAGTTCCTCAGCAGCGCCGGTTTCAGGTTCTAGAGGCGTCGATGGAGGGGGCTGGTGACTTGAGTTAGTGGAGCATTCGGATTCGGTGGTGCTGGTGGAGTTTCTAGTGACAAGGAGTGGTGTAATGGATTTGGTGGTGCAATGGAGTTTTCTGTGGAGCTGGGGTGGTGAATGGTGGTATTAATGTAGCACTGTTGGTGTAAACAATTAATGGTGGTGGCGGGAGACTCCAAACTGATCAGGGGAGACCCGTCAGGCTTATATACCACACCCTAAACGAATTTTTCATTTTTGTTTTTAATTTCGTTTTTAATTGTGAATTTTTTTTTCCCCTACATATACGGGGATGAAGGAAGTAACTGTTTCAACCCTCCCCATATTTCCTCTATGAAGAGAAATTTCCACAAAATTGTGTGAATAAATATGCGTAGCCAATAGTGTATTTT
>NC_051407.1:7777272-7777663 GCF_015228065.2 Penaeus monodon
CTTTCTATAAAATGTATATTACATGCATCTACATGTAACTTTTTTGATAGAGACATCGAATATTTTTTCAGAAATTTATTTACAACCTGTGTACCGTCGATATGTGGAAGATCGGGTGGGCCAAGAGGTGTTATTTGCAGGAAAAAGTGTTGATAACTCATATCACTGTGGATGAATTTGTGACTCTGATGTCCGTTGTTTGTATAGTAGTTTGTAAATGTTGGCCTGAGATTTGGGTTCCCTTTGGTGCAGCCCGTAAAGTTCGCTGATATGGGCTAGGAGAGTCATCGTCTAGTCTTCTCCATCGAGTTTATGGCGCAAATCCGACCTAATCACTATGACCCAAAAGAGCCAGTTAAGTAAAATAACCAATTAGTTTTTCAAACAAATG
>NC_051407.1:7777741-7778066 GCF_015228065.2 Penaeus monodon
AAGGTAAACTGACTGTCGTTTCTAATTCTTTATTTTTTCAAGATGCACAACTCCCTAAAAGAGTGCCCACTCTGCAGGAAATTACTCTTTGTGAAAATGAATCGAAGGGGAGGAAGGTCATAAAACACGCTTAAATGAGTAAACCGTTTTGGTGAAAGAACGAGGAATAAGCCGACTTACTCCATGTCAGAATTTAATTCCATCAATAAATTTTTATGTTGCCTTGACATACATCTTCTAGAAACTGTGAATGTTAAACTAATATTTGCAACTCGTAGGATTTAATATCGAGTTAGGATTGCATGCATAAATTGATACATGTAAG
>NC_051407.1:7778357-7778897 GCF_015228065.2 Penaeus monodon
CCTGATTATAGGACTGCTGTGCTTAAGGACCACAACACACAATATCAACATCTTAATTTCATAATTCATTCATTACAGTATAAATGAGTGAAAAAAGATTTAGTAGCGCTAAATGATTGGCATTTAAAATTCCTTTTCTCTTTTTCTATTCAACACTTGCTATGATTATTTCTCTCATGTTTTAAACTGTTTTAATGAAGGCTCCTAAAAAGGTCTCAGTATTAAAATATTTATAACTCACACACACACACTTTCTTTCTCTTGAAATAATGTTAATGACTCGGCTCAGTTAAAACTGTTATGACAATTGCATTTCAAGAAGATTATATACATATATATGTTTACCATGAAATGAACTGAGATAATAGTGAAACTATTAACTAATTCCTTACTGGTCTTAATTTTTGCGGCTAATGCCGCTGGCCGGCGGAGACCTTGTCAGTGATAATGTGCAGCTAATGAATGCCGAGAAGGATAATCTTCCACATAGATAGTTACCGTCAGGGTAATATTCCTTCTCGTATGCCTCTCCATCAAAGC
>NC_051407.1:7778972-7779118 GCF_015228065.2 Penaeus monodon
TATTCTTATAAAAAACCTCATCAAGTGATCGAAGTATCACAGCTCAGCTTTTCATAACTCTAAGTTGGCAAGAATCCGCTCATCTTTTAGTAGACCTATCAAACAGCTCTTAGCTCCGCTATAGATATTAGATATATATATTAAGT
>NC_051407.1:7779802-7779874 GCF_015228065.2 Penaeus monodon
ATGAACTGTTTCTCATCATTTTACGACACCCATTTTAGTGGCATTGTAGACGAGAGAGTCGATGATGTAATC
>NC_051407.1:7780218-7781283 GCF_015228065.2 Penaeus monodon
CACACACACATTATATGGTTGAATTTGGCCTATGTGTTTTTGTAAATACGTAATCCATATAATCATAATATATACGTATATAATGAACTGTTCTCATCATTTACTACACCCATTTAGTGGCAATTGTAGACGAGAGGAGTGATGATTAGCATATTTCCAATATTTTAAGCATTTTTTGAATTTATAAAGCAAAGAGAGTTTTTTTTTAGGGGGGGGGGCATGAAGAATGACTGTTATGTTTAAAACTGGTTTAAATGAAGGTTACTAGAAGAAGGATCTACATATAAAAGGAGTTTGAGTATGCTCACATTGTCACACAATCTCCTCCGATATGGAATTCACCGTATTCTAATTTATAGATTTTAAAGTGTCCGAGTAGCAGACAGAAAGTAGTAAAATATTAAAAATTCTTTACAGTAACTGAAAACGTTTTTACTTGAAAATTATTCAAAATAATTGAGGAGCAATCGTAGTCTAACTAAATCTATTCCATTCACAGGGTCTTACTGTTAATGCTCATGTTATTGGCCTCTGCGGCACCTCAAGGGGTAACAACTTAGAGTTTACCCCTCTGGTGCCGGTCTTGCTAGGGGTCTACCGCTGTACGGCAGGGCCGGTGGAGACCTCGTCAATGAGGAAGTGCAACGACTGGATGCGGGAGGAGAAGTCCTTCATGTGGATGGGAAATGGTGTACTCTGAAGTTACAAGAAAGGTCTACGTATTTAATGTTCCTGAGCGAGAGACCAGTTTGGTCCAGCACCTAGTATTCCCCTCCAGCATGGACCACAACATCTTTTTCGTGCGCCTTCCTGAGGAAGCACCTGCACCTTAACCCATCGTACTATCTTCCTCCCCAAGAGAACCTTGTGTACGTACTCAACCAAGCAAGAAGAACAAACTCAACGAGTGAATCGAATACCTAGCTCAGCCCAAGCTGATCCCGAATATATTTCGTAACCTACCAAGATGGCGAAATCCAACCCTCCCTTAGAGTAGACCTTGAAACTGCTCTTAACTCTGCTGCAGCAACCGGTGGTCAGGTTCTAGGAGGCGTCGATGGAGCG
>NC_051407.1:7781325-7781587 GCF_015228065.2 Penaeus monodon
ATTGTCGGAGGACCCGCAGGTAGTGGTCTTGGTGGTGTAAATGGATTTGGTAGTGTTAATGGAGCCGGCGTTAGTGTTGGAGTTAATGGAGGAGCGGGAGGTTTCCAGATCAGTCTGGAGAAGACCATCAGGTCCTTTTACACAACTCCCTAATCTTACTTTTCTCTCTAGTCTTTTCCTTTGTTGCTTAAGAATTACAGTTTCTGTATCCTAAAAATAAATATGATCATATAACAAAATGTTTTACACCCCCTTTCGTTCC
>NC_051407.1:7781893-7781990 GCF_015228065.2 Penaeus monodon
AAGTAAGTAAAGTAACTTGTACGTCAATTTATTTCCCCCATCACCCCCCCCCCCTCCCTCTGTAATATATCTATATCCTTCTCTTTCCATATACATG
>NC_051407.1:7782347-7782565 GCF_015228065.2 Penaeus monodon
GCTTTGTTAGTGCTTGGCTGGATTAGAGGGCGCTGGTGGAGTTGTTAGAGGAAATAGTCGAAATGATCATGTGGATGTAACTGGATTTGGGTGATAATGGAACCAGCGGGTTTGTGTACTTAATAGCGGTGGCAGGAGTATTCCAGACCGGTCTCGTTCTTCTAATCATTATCTCCTTGGGATTTCGAAATAGGAGTAAAGGTATATAATAAAAAATG
>NC_051407.1:7782964-7783081 GCF_015228065.2 Penaeus monodon
ACTAAGTATTTTTATCCATTGTATTATGTTCCTTTAATCGAAGTAGGATTTAAAAGTTGCTCTATTCTATTTTTTTTCTAAACGTAAAACCGGTCAGCACAATGGCACCAGAGAGCC
>NC_051407.1:7783112-7783387 GCF_015228065.2 Penaeus monodon
AAGTACCTTGGTCTTTTGTTTTCCGAGACTTACCTTAAGGCTCAAGGCAAGTTACTCGTGAATAAACGAAACGTCGTGAATGGAGAGACCATGCAAAATGCAAGGAAGAAGAAGACACTTAAACTAGGCTTATTACATGTATTGATATGAACTGCTTTAATTATTATGGTTTTCATTACATATATTTTACAGAATTTGTTATGTGAAACTAAAACACTTTTATGGATTATTAATCACTCGACAATCAACATTCATTCAAAAACTGTTTCACAAAC
>NC_051407.1:7783551-7783647 GCF_015228065.2 Penaeus monodon
ATAGACCAGGGAAAGAGGGGAAGTAGTTAACTGATAAAAATTGCATTAATTTATTTTTGAACATAGATTTAATAGAATTTTGATTATACGAGTGAT
>NC_051407.1:7783733-7783923 GCF_015228065.2 Penaeus monodon
CAACAATAAGTATAAGTGTGTGTATATACTGTCGAGAGTGCGTGTGTCTGTATATGCTAATGCATATACGTATTTATAACCACCAATAAATCACTATATGGTTAATTAATTACTCGTTTAAAGAAACATTCAAGTTTAAAACGTATCACAAATAAATTTATTCTTTTATCATATAACCTACTCCCCCAGG
>NC_051407.1:7784712-7785161 GCF_015228065.2 Penaeus monodon
ATGGTCTGTTGTTACCACTCGTTGCTGCTGCTGTTGCAGCACCTCAGTGTATAACCCTGGGCACCTCTCCCTGTAGGACTTGTTACTCGGTCCCGGATCCTCTGCCGATGTGACACAGTGTAGATCTCATCAATGGAGGTAAAGTTAATGGATGCCGGGATGGAGAAGTCCATGTAAGACGGTACAATGTGTCGTCCTGAAGAAAAATCTGTGTTTAATGTTCCTGAATTGAAGAGCGCGTTTTTGTCCAGCACCTAGTATTCCTCCAGCAGTGCCCACAACATCTTGCTCGTGCGCCTTCCCTGAGAAGCCCCTGTACCTGACCCACGTACTTCCTCCACCAAGGCAGAATAACATCGTCTATGTACCCAACAAGCAGCGACGGAAAAGCTCAACAAGTGATCGCAGTTACCAGCTCAACGACCGATCCCGAAATTTATTTCGTTCAC
>NC_051407.1:7785496-7785688 GCF_015228065.2 Penaeus monodon
GAGTTGTATCCCTTTCCCATGAAGCACCTGCACGTGACTCCATCAATCAAATTAATATATCTTTTATAATCAACAAGCCGAAGAATAACTTAGCCAGTTATAGCTTGAGCCCGAGATATATTGTGTAGAAGGTGAATTTAGAAAGCCTTCTATAATGGCTCTATCTACTATGTAGCTCTCTTTCTTTCTCTC
>NC_051407.1:7785796-7786408 GCF_015228065.2 Penaeus monodon
GGTATTATTGTGTATACAGGTGACTGGAGTCGTTTTTTTAAAGTTCAAGAGGAAGATACTATTTTCCAATATAGTGCGGATGCGGAATATTTAGAACCAACATTTAGTGCCACAGATACAGGATTTTGCTTTAGAACTAGAGGGGAGAAAATATTCATCAGCACATTAAAAGTAAGCAAGAATATATTTAATTAAATAATAATGCTATTTCACTTATCTTGTTATGGTGCACTTGTTTTCTTAGTTCTCCAATATTAGACTACAGTGTGCAGAAACCAAATAACAATGGATACTGTTTCATATATCATGCCGATTTCATTTTACTATTTCTTTGTTCCTGTTCTATACATTTGCATATTTCATATATTAGTTTACGGATACGTTATTAGTAATTATAGAATGAAGTTCCCTCATTTATCGCCACATTGTGCGTTACTGCAGAGTTTAATGTGAATGTCTGAAATAACTAGTGCCCCATGATACATAAAGAAAATGATTACCCCTTACTTCTTGATTAGGGAACATAAACAGTGTCTAACTGGTTCAAGTACATATTACCACATTCATGGTTGCGATTGATGTGTAATATTTTAAGGTTATAGGTTCGGATCA
>NC_051407.1:7786517-7786773 GCF_015228065.2 Penaeus monodon
GTTGGTGGCATACAAACTTGGTACCTTTTTCTGTGTTGCAACTTTGAGAGATGAAATTATACTCATATAACCACTATGTATTAATCCGTTATCAAAATTTAAAATTCGCTTGACATTCATACACATAGACTTAGAAGATGACAGAGTCTAAGTGTTCTAGTATACTTAGCATCTGTTCCATGGTTGCGAAATGGTATTTCGATATTTTAATAAATGCGGATTTTCAATGATGTAGATCATCAGATCATTTATGCAC
>NC_051407.1:7786967-7787200 GCF_015228065.2 Penaeus monodon
GAACCAAATGGTATTCATCTCATCTAAAGTTTTAGAACGAACTAAATTAAACATATCCTTGACATTCCAATACACTTTAGACTCAAAGTGACTATTTTTAGTTAGAAAACAGGTTGAAATGAAGGTTACAGGGGAAAGGTTCGATAAAAGGAGTTTATTACCTCAACGCTACCACAGAACCCATTCACCATGAAATCCATCGTACGTGTTCTCTTTCGAATTAAGTATATCAC
>NC_051407.1:7787865-7788959 GCF_015228065.2 Penaeus monodon
AGAGGAAGAGGGAGAAAGAGAGTAGATAGTAATGTAGATATTATTTAGTTCTCATGTAATATATTAGAATCAACTTTAATGTGTACAAGACCACTAACATTCTCTTTCTACAGGGTCTACTGTTGACATTTTTGCACTTGCTGCTTCTGCAGCCTTCACGGATATAACCTGGGGAAACCCCTCTAGTGATGGTCTTGTTTCTGTCCCGGATCTGCTGCCATGTTTGTGGGAGCCGGTGGAACTCGTCAGTGGGAAGGTGTAACTACTGGATGTCAGAGGGAGAAGTTCTTCACGTAGACGGGGCACTTGGGGGGGGTGTTTAACTCCTGAAGTTACAAGAAAGGGTCTCGTATTTGATGTTCCTGACAAGAAAGACGCGTTGGGTCCAGCACCTAGTATTCCTCCGCCAGCAGTAGACCACAACTCTGTTCGTGCGCCTTCCTGAGGAAGCACCTGCTCCTTACCCCATCGTACTTCTCCACCAAGGCAAACAAAACTCGTCTATGTACGCAACAACAGGAAAAAAGCTCAACGATTATCGAGGTACTCTCATCCACAGGCTGACCCCGAAATTTTATATTTCGTCAACATACCAATACGGAGAGAATCCGACCCTTCCCCTTAGGAGTATACCTTGAAACTGCTCTTAGTTTCCGCACATGCAACCGGTGGTCAGGTTTCTAGGAAGGCGTCGATGGAGCTGGTAACTTGGAGTTAGTGGACAGTCGGATTCGGTGGTGCTGGTGGAGTGTCTAGTGGGACAAGGAGTTGGTGTAATCGATTTGGTGGTGCAAATGGAGTTTCTGGTGGTTTGGGGTGGTGAATGGTGGTATTATGGAGCCACTGGTTGGTGTAACAATTAATGGTGTGATGGTGGTGCGGGAGGACCTCCAGACTGGATCAAGGGGTAGACCGTCAGGCTTATATACCACACCCTAACTAATTTTTCATTTTTGTTTTTATTTCGTTTTAGGAATTGTGATTATTTTTTCCCTGAAATAGACGGGGATAGAAGGAGTAACCTGTTTCATATCCTCCTATTTTCCTCTATGAAGAGAAATGTCCCCCAAAAATGTGTGGAATAAATGCGTAGC
>NC_051407.1:7790105-7790505 GCF_015228065.2 Penaeus monodon
TTTGTATGTCTTTCTATAAAAATGTATATACAGTGCATCTACATGTAACTTTTTGTGAAAGAGACAGTCGAAGATTTTTTCAGATTTATGTACTAAACCTGTGTACCGGCGATTATGTGAAGATCGGTGGCCCAAGAGGTGTTATTTGAGGCAAAAAGTGTTGATACTCATATCATTGCTGGATGATTTGTGACTCTGAATGCGTTGTTTGTATAGGAGTTTGTAATGTGCCTGAGAATGGGTTCCCATTTGGTGCGCGCCCTAAATTTTCGCTGATATGGGCTAGGAGTCATCGTCTTAGTCTTCTCCAGCGATTTATGGACGCAGAATCCGACTAATCACTTAATGACGCGCAGAGGCCAGTTAAGTAAAATACCAATAGATTTTTCAAAACAAATGC
>NC_051407.1:7790599-7790950 GCF_015228065.2 Penaeus monodon
AGGTAAACTGACTGTCGTTTCTAATTCTTATTTTTCAAGATGCACAGGGCAGGTCACACTAAAAATAGTGGCCACTCTGTGCAGGAAATTACTCTTTGTGAAAATGAAATCGAAGGGAGAGGAAGTTCATAAAACACGCTTAAGGAGTAACTTTTTTGGTGAAAGAACGAGGAAGAAAGCGTCTTACTCCATGTCAAAAATAATTGCCATCAATAAATTTTTTTTTTTTTATATTGTTGCCATTGACATACATCTTCTAGAAACTGTGAATGTGAACTAGAATTCATGCAGATCTCGTATGATTAATATTCGAGTTAGGATTCCCTATGCATAAATTGATAAATGTATTCT
>NC_051407.1:7791256-7791780 GCF_015228065.2 Penaeus monodon
AAGGACACAAAACACACAATATCAAAATATCTTATTGCATATTCATTCATTACAGTACAAATGGTGAAAAAAAAACGATTGAGTACGCTAAATATATGGCATTTAAAATTCCTTTTCTTTTTTCTCTTCAACAGCTGCTATGATATTTCTATCCATGTTTAACTGTTTTAAATCAATGGCTCCTAAAAAGGTCTCAGTATTAAAAAGCTGTTTATAACTCACACACACACACTTTCTTTCGCTTTGGAAATAATTTTATGACTCGGCTCCAAGTTTAAAACTGTTATGAACAATCGCATTTCAAGAGATTATATACATATATATGTTTTACCATGAAAAGACTGAGATAATATGAAACCTTTTAACTAAATTCTACTGGTCTTAGATTTGCGGCTAAGCCGCTGGCCGGCGGAGACCTTGTTCATGATAATGTGCAGCTAATGAATGCCGAGAAGGTAAATCTTCCACATAGATTATACCGTCAGGTTATATTCCTTCTCGTATTCCTTCCTCCCATCAACAGC
>NC_051407.1:7791890-7792014 GCF_015228065.2 Penaeus monodon
TATTATTCTTATAAGAAACTCATCAAGTGTCGACGTAAGCAGCTCAGCTTTTCATAACTACTAAGTTGGCAAGAATCCGACCTCATCTTTTTAGTAGACCTTCAAACAGCTCTTAGCTCCGCTA
>NC_051407.1:7792250-7793714 GCF_015228065.2 Penaeus monodon
TCTACACACATTAATATGTAATTTGGCCTATTGTATTTGTAAATACGTTATCCCATATAATCTATATATACGTATATAATGAACTGTTCTCATCATTTACTACACCCCATTTAGTGGCAATTGTAGACGAGAGAGTCATGATTAGCAAATATTTCCAAATTTTCTAAAGCATTTGAATTTATAAAAGCAAAGAGAGTTTTTTTTAGGGGGGGGGGGCATGAAGATGACTGTTGTTATGTTTAAACTGGTTTAAATGAAGGTTACTAGAGAAAGGAATCTACATATAAAGGAGTTTAGTATCTCACATTGTCACACAACTCCATCCGATATGGAATTCACCGTATGTCCTATTTATAGAGTTTAAGTGTCCCGGAGTAGCATACAGAAAAGGTAGTAAAATATGTAAAATTCTTTTACAGTAACTGAAAATCGGTTTTACGTGAAACTTAATATTATCAAAAAAAATAATTTGGAGCATCGTAGTCTAACTAAATCTATTCATCACAGGGTCTACTGTTATGCTCATAGTTACTTGCCTCTGCGGCACCTCAAGGTAACAAATTAGAGTACCGCTCTGGTGCCGGGCTTGCTAGGGATCTACCTCTGGTACGGCAGGGGCCGGTGGAGGCCTCATCAATGGAGGAGGTTCACTGCTGGATGCCGGGAGGGAGAAGTCCTTCATGTGGATGGGACCTGTGTAACTCCTGAAGTCACAAGAAAGGTCTACGTATTTGTGTTCCTGACAATAGAGATCCGTTTGGTCCCGCACCTAGTATTCCTCCTCCAGCAGTTGGACCACAACATCTTGTTCGTCGCCTTCCTGAGGAAGCACCTGCACCTGAACCCATCGTGGCTTCCTCCACCAAGGCAGACAACATTGTGTACGTACTCAACAAGCAAGAATAACAAACTCAACGGTGGATCGAAGTAACCGAGCTCAGCCGACAAGCTTTTGATCCCGAGATATCTTTCGTTAACTACCGAAGATGGCGGATAATCCAACCCTTCCCTTAGAGTAGACCTTGAAACTGCTCTTAACTCTGTCTGCTGCAACGGTGGTCCAGGTTGCTAGGAGGCGTCGATGGAGCAGTGGAAAGCTGGAGTTGGTGGAGCAGCCGGATTTGGTGGTTGTAAGGTGGATTAGGATGCGGCAGGTGGATTGTCGGAGGAACCGCAGGTAGTGGTCTTGGTGGTGTCAATGGATTTGGTAGGGTTAATGGAGCCGGCGCTGGTGTTGGAGTTAATGGAGGAGCGGGAGGTTTCCAATCAGTTCTGGAGGAAGACCATCAGGTCTTTACACAATCCCTAAATCTTTACTTTTCCCTCTAGTCTTTTCCTTTGTTGCTTAAGAGTACAGTGTCTGTATTCTAAAATAAATATGATCATATAACAAAACGTTTTGCACCCTCTTTCGATTCCTTAGTCTGAGTATTATTTAATGTTATATTATAATCTCATTCTCTC
>NC_051407.1:7794605-7794827 GCF_015228065.2 Penaeus monodon
CGCTTTTGTTAGTGATGGCGGATAGAGGGCGCCTGGTGGAGTTGTTAGAGTACTGGATTTGGTGCTAATGATCCAGCGTTGGTGTACTTAATAGCGGTGCAGGAGGATTCCAGACCGCGGTCGTCGTTTCTCTAAGAAATTTATCCTCCTTGGATTTCGAATAGGAGTAAAGGTATATAATTTAAAATTTTTAATATGCCCACTTTCCTCTTGTGCAAATTT
>NC_051407.1:7795126-7795335 GCF_015228065.2 Penaeus monodon
GCATGTAATGGTCTGCTGTTTATACCTTCGTTTGCTTCTGCTGTTGCAGCTGTGACCGGTGGAGATCTCGTCAATGGAGGTACAGTTTGTTATGGATTACGGGAGGGAGAAGTTCCATGTAGACGGTACAATGTGTAAACCTGAAGAAAATCTATGTGTTTAATGTTTTCCTGAATTGAAGAGCGCGTTATCTAGCACCTAGTATCCCT
>NC_051407.1:7795435-7796130 GCF_015228065.2 Penaeus monodon
CCCCCCCCCCCCCACATTTTTGGTAAAAAAAAGGCAATTTTTAAAAAAAGAAAAAAGAATTGAAAAGCTTCCTTGCTAGTTGCTAAAAACCGTTCCACTAGCCCACATAATTTATATTTCATGGTTTGTAGGAATTACGATATTGTTTTTTTAAACAAGGGGGCCCTTTCCCCATAAAACCATATATTTACTACCAGTTCTGACCCAGCACCTGAAGACGCAGTAAGGAGACGTGAAAAAAGTTTTGGATTTGAATGACTAAAAACGTCAAGTTCATTATAAATCATGGCTAGAAAAAACATGATTGAATATTTTTAATATCTGGGGCGTCTAAAAAATTTAAAATCTTAAAGGAGGATCTGCAACCCCCTTTTTATGGGTCAGACAGACGTAAGTATTTGATTTTAAATGCATTTTAATAAGAGATTTTAGTTAATATTGAAAAAAAAATGTTTTCAACTCTTCTTAAAAATGCATATGAATTGGCTAGGGGCAATAGCGGAATGTATCTTGTACATAAATGTATTCCATATATGCAGACTTATCTGGGCAGGTTTTTTTTATGGGTAATGCAACCACAAGCAAATTTTTTAAAAGCGTCGGAGACGGTATGGGACTACTGTGAAACTTAAGTCCTACATCGTACATAATATACTTATGCATACACACCCATATGCATATAAAAAAATAATTGT
>NC_051407.1:7796575-7797077 GCF_015228065.2 Penaeus monodon
TTTGTTAGTGTGAGAAATTTTGTGTCTATAATATCTAAGACTTTAATAAATTAAGAGACAGCTCGTCTTTCAGATGATTTTTTTTTGTACTCAGACGAAACTAAGTTAAGTCTAAGATTAACTGGTTTTTTCTTTCCTCGACCTACTCCCCCCCGAGGGGGTCAATCTAATCCCAAAGATCTTATGTAAACTTTATCAGACTTTTAAATACCAATCATTTTAAACACTAACACTGGAGAGAATTTTTTATTTTTGGAATTTTAAATGATTCCAAACTACTTAAAGGTAAACTACTTTAATCAGTGGCAGAAGATTGGTTTTGTGGGAGGTTATTGGAGGTCATACTAAAAGGGGGGTTTAAACCACAGAAAACAAATCCCAAAAAAACAAGGTTGACAACACATATTGCTATACAAATTTTTTAACACTGAAAAAGAAACAGGGCCTTTAATTGTACTTTTCCCCAAAACCCAAAACAACTTGATATCCTTAAATTGTAGTT
>NC_051407.1:7797179-7797624 GCF_015228065.2 Penaeus monodon
ATTCACTGGCCCCAAATTCCGACCCCCAATTTGCAAATTTGGGTGCCCCCGTTTTTTGTTAAAAAAAGGGCTTTTTTTTCGCCTATGAGTATGACGCATGTTTTAATAGACATGTTTGGTGAAATGACACGGTATCACAAAAGTAAGTTTTGCAAAAAGAAAAAGGGAATGGCTGGTCTCACTTAGAAGAAAAGAGAAGGTTTTAAGACGGGGTTTGCAGTGTGTGTAACCAGGTGTTTGTTGGACTATGATTGGAAATAGCGACAGAAAATTCTTGTCTTTGGAAAAGGGTCTGCCTGCCCAGACGGGCCCAGGGGAAACATGGAAAGGAAAAGATCAAAGATAACAGCTCATCAAAACACTATATTTGATTTTTTATTTTCATTTTTATAAATCGCATCGAATTTTTGGGTTAAAAATAATTTTTAAAGGGCCGCTTGGGTAT
>NC_051407.1:7798022-7798133 GCF_015228065.2 Penaeus monodon
ATAAGACAACCAGACATACCGCACAAATCACACACACCACAAACAAACCAAACACGCACTCACCCCAACACACAGGTACAAAACCCCCCACAAAAATAAACAAAAAAAAAG
>NC_051407.1:7798481-7798550 GCF_015228065.2 Penaeus monodon
AAATGTATTTTATTGGATATTTTTATGTTTTTTAGGTGTTGGTGCCCCTCAGGCTTTTATAAAGTAAAT
>NC_051407.1:7798642-7798886 GCF_015228065.2 Penaeus monodon
TATTTCTTTCTTTGTTATTTATGTGTTCGGGTACCGGCTTACTATTAAAAAAAAAAAATTTTACTTAACTCCCCTCCCTCCTCTCTCTCTCTCCCCCTTTTTACAGGCAAAGTTAATAAATCACCCTAAAAACCCCCCTATAATTTTTAAAAGTTCTTAAATAATCGTAGCGAAAAATTTGACTTTTCAAGAGACCAAGCCTAAGCAAAAAAAACGTAAAAAAGCTTTAACAGACACAAAAAAT
>NC_051407.1:7799309-7799377 GCF_015228065.2 Penaeus monodon
AAACGCTGAAAAATTTATGTAAACATTATATAGAACGAGAAAAAGTACCAAAAACAGAACACATTCTT
>NC_051407.1:7799758-7799930 GCF_015228065.2 Penaeus monodon
CCAAAGTGTCTATTAACCCTTCTAAAAATAGGCAACACAGCCGTATCAATAAGGGAAACTTATTACCCAAAAGACACGACAGACACGTACGGGGGTGGCGACACAAAACCGGGGCCCATAATATGGAAACAACTACTCCCAAACTTTTAAATTTTCTGTTGCCATATTATTT
>NC_051407.1:7800211-7800630 GCF_015228065.2 Penaeus monodon
TGAATAATATTATTAGAACATAGAAGTAATATAGACAGATATCAGATCAGAGCTTAGAAATATTTCCTTTCGAACAGCAATGGTGGTCGGAAAATAGATGGGCACCCACACGTGCAGTATAATAATTGGACCTAAATTTATTTGTATACATTAAACTCCCTCGGCAAACTGTAGCACAACCCTTTTAATATTCAAGGGAATCCCCTGACGATATTACACAATTGTGTACTACATTCATTGATTTCTTTTAAAACGTTACAGCAAATTTCCTTTTTTCCTTTTAAAATGTATGTACATTTTGTTATCATATATTCAGTTCATTTAAGTTGCAATTTCCTCACTCTAGTCAGGACCTTCACTTACACTCACATCCCCATGTATTATATATAACAATTTTTTCATAATTAACTTTTCCGTTC
>NC_051407.1:7800736-7801125 GCF_015228065.2 Penaeus monodon
TCGCGCACAAACCCCTTTTTATAAACCCCTAAAGGGCAGATTTAAAAAGAAAAATAGCTAATCTGAAAAAAAGATACCTTTTCGTTGAGTGCTTTGTTCTATTTTTCTTAATGATTATCTGGTTTTTTGTCTCCAACTTTCAATGTTTTACTCATGTGATTTATTTGTTTTTCGAAGATCAATATAAAGTATGTTTTAAAGGAGTAGATAAAAAAGAGCTGATTAACAATTTGTAGATGAGCATGTGAATTGTGAGCAGGTTACAGTGGAGGTCATACTACAAAGAACATTGATATAAAAGGCTTCAACTCGTACCTTGTATACACTTTCAGATATCCACCATGGAATTCATCGCACATTTAAGTCATATCAAGTGTGTGTGTGTGTGT
>NC_051407.1:7803182-7803568 GCF_015228065.2 Penaeus monodon
ACACACACACACACACTTGATATGACTTAAATGTGCGATGAATTCCATGGTGGATATCTGAAAGTGTATACAAGGTACGAGTTGAAGCCTTTTATATCAATGTTCTTTGTAGTATGACCTCCACTGTAACCCTGCTACAATCACATGTCATCAAATTTTTAATCGCTTTTTTTTTCTTACCCCGTAAATACATTATCTGATCTCTGCAATAAGCGAATAAATACACATGAGTGAAACATTGTAAGTTGGAGACGAAAACCAGATAATCATATAAGAATACATAGAACAAAGCACTCGAACGTAAAGGTATCAGTTTTCTACAGATTAGCTATTTATTCTCTTTAAATACTGTCATTTATGGGTATAGAAATCGGGTTTGTGCGCGA
>NC_051407.1:7803674-7804028 GCF_015228065.2 Penaeus monodon
GAACGGAAGTATAATTAATGCAAAATTGTTATATATAATACATGGGGATGTGAGTGTAAGTGAAGGTCCTGACTAGAGTGAGGAAATTGCAACTTAAATGAACTGAATATATGATAACAAAATGTACATACATTTTAAAAGGAAAAAAGGAAATTTGCTGTAACGTTTTAAAAGAAATCAATGAATGTAGTACACAATTGTAATATCAGTCATAGGGAGTTGCTCTGAATATTATAAGGTTGTGCTAGCAGATTGCCGAGGGAGATAATGTATAGCTAAATCAACTAAATCAACTTTAGGGTTCCTGACCAGCCATTGCATGTTCGAAGAGGAACATATATTCTAAGCTGCTGG
>NC_051407.1:7804914-7805532 GCF_015228065.2 Penaeus monodon
AAAAGTTTCTTCTTTGGTGGTTCCAGATCTATGAAATTTTTAATAATTTTACATTTTTGGGGCGCCCCTTGAAAAAATTTTGTTTTTTTGGGAATTTACCTTAAGGGCCATTTTGTTCAAAAATCCTTTAAATCTGTACCTGTTTTTGGGACATTTTTAAAGAAATCACCCAGAAAACTGTGGAAAATTTTGGTTAATACCTACCCATGAACAAGAAACAAATTTTGGGTAAAATTTGTTTGATAATTTGCAAATTTTGGAAAAGGATTAGGCCCTAATTAAACCTTGTGGAAGCCAAAAGTGCCATCTTTTGTAATTTGCAAACTGTTTGGGGTTTGTTACATAGATAATCCCGAACCAATGTAGGTTTTTGGTTTTATTACTTTACAAAAAGGGATTGTGTTGACACTATAAATACCCTGGACAGATAGCAAAATGAGGAAAAGTTTATTTTAGTGTCTGTGTTTCAAAATTTATTTGATCGTAGAAGCGTTTAAGTAGACATGTTGTTTTTTGATAATAGGTCATGGTTTTTGAAATGTAAATTTATTTGCTACGATTTGCAAGAACTTTAAACTTATAGGGGGGGGGTAGGGTGATATTATTAACTTCCCCGTA
>NC_051407.1:7806658-7807112 GCF_015228065.2 Penaeus monodon
GTACTCTAAAGCGGCCCCTTTTAGAAAATTATTTTAAATCAGAAATTCGATCGTTTCATAAAAAATGAAAAAAAAAACAAATATAGTGTTTGATGATTTTTATTTTTGCTCTTGCCTTTTCCATTTTCCTGTGGCCTGTCTTGGACAGGTCCCCCCTTCTCCAGAAGAAAAGAATTTTTGTCGCTATTCCCAATCGTAGCCCAACAAAACACCTGGTTAGCACACACTGCTAAAACCCCGTCTGAAAACCCTTCTCTTTATTTCTAAAGTGAGCCCCTACCCATTCCTTGTTTTTTGCAATAGACATTACTTTAGTATCCCGATGTCATTTCCCCAAACAGTCTTTTAAACCCCAAAAGTGCGTCTATCATGAGGCAAAAAAAGCCCTTGTTTTAAAGAGAAACGGTCCCCCTATTAGAAATCGGGGGGAATTTTGGGCCAGTAAATTTAATAA
>NC_051407.1:7807219-7807745 GCF_015228065.2 Penaeus monodon
TTATCAAGGATACAAAGTGTTAGGGGTTTTCAAAAATGCTACAAAAAGGGCCTGTGTCTTTTTCATGATTAAAAAATTAGTATAGATAATATGCTTTGTCAATCCATTGTTTTCTGTGGATTTTTTACTGTGGATTTTAAAGCCCTTTTTAGTAGACCCCCAAAAAAGTAACCCCGCCCAAAAACCCCAGATCTTTGCCCCTGATTAAAGTAGTTTACCTTCAAGATAGTTCGGAATTCATTTAAAAAATTTCCCAAAAAAAAAATCATAATCTCCCGTGTTTTTGTTTTAAAAAAGATTTGGGATTTAAAGTCTGATAAAGTTTCATAAGATCTTTTGGGATTTGAGTTGACCCACCGAGTGGGGGTGTAGGTCGAGAACGAAAAAACCCGGTAATTTAGACATATACTTTTGTTTCGTTTAGTACGAAGATATAAAAACATCTGAAGACGAGCGCTCTTTTAACTCATTTAAAATTTAGAAATTTTAGACCCAAACTTTTAGCACTAACATATATGTGCAATTT
>NC_051407.1:7808277-7808994 GCF_015228065.2 Penaeus monodon
CTTAAGTTTCACAGTAGTCCCATACCGTCTCCGACGCTTCATAAAGATTACCTGCTTGTGAGTTGGCATTACCTATAAAAAAAATCCTGACCCAGACTAGAGTACTGCATTATATGGAATACATTTTTTGTACAAGATACATATCAACGCTATTGCCGTAGACCAAGTTAACATGATGCATTTTAAGAAGAGACATTTGAAAACCACTTATTTCTTTCAATGATGTAACTAAAATCTACTTATTAACTGCATTACATATCAAATACTTTACGTCGTGTCTGACAAGTAAAAGGGGAATTGCAGATCCTCTCTTTAATGAGTTTTAGAATTTTTGAGACGCCGAGATATTAAAACTAGTTCAATCATCGTTCTCTAGCCAGTGATTTATAATGAACTTGACGTTTTTAGTCATTCAAATCCAAAAATTTTTCAGCTCCCTTTCGCGTTTCAGGGGTGGGTCAGAAAAGGAGTTAAATATACTGGTTCACTTGGCAACGGCACCTTGATTTAAAAATACACATATCGTAAGTTCCTACAAATCCATGTAAAATATAAATTAATGTGGCGCTAGTGGAACTGGAATTATATTAGCAACTAGCAAGAGAAGACTTTTCAATTCTTATTTCTCTAAAATTGCTTTACCAAATGGGACCTTGAATTACTTACTTTTTATCAATACTGAACATAAAACGTGCTCGTAGAGACGGTTTTTTTTTT
>NC_051407.1:7809069-7809164 GCF_015228065.2 Penaeus monodon
GTACGAAAGTTTACCCTATCATTTTTTAAATCATATTTTCGCTTAATAATTTTTTCCATGAAAAGTTTTTTGTTCTGTATGATTAAAAAGTAATT
>NC_051407.1:7809483-7809708 GCF_015228065.2 Penaeus monodon
GGTTTGATATAAGGATAAATCATTCTCTTGGTGAGATGGTCCGGTTAGTGCTCCTCTAACATCGCCATAATATTCTAACCCGGGACTACCTAAATCTGCTACATTTCAGATATAACTTTCCCTTTTTCTCCCCCGGCTTATAATATCGCCGATGCCCCCGAGGGGCCACCAGCGGGGCTGGCCGAAATGAAAACAGTTCTAAAGTCTACTCACTCTACCAGAGTT
>NC_051407.1:7809788-7810010 GCF_015228065.2 Penaeus monodon
AAAACCTTCATTGAAACAAAACTGAGTTATTAGTATATGACAAATTTTAAATTATTTTTTTTAAGTATACGATGGGTTTATGCCTTAAAGTGATGCCAGATCTGGGTGACTTTAATATTAAAAAAAAATTTTGAGTATGACCTCCCGTGAGGAAATTCACAAATGATATTTCATTTCTGTAGTATGTTTTTTATAATGATTATGCAATAGGGGAATGGGAAA
>NC_051407.1:7810039-7812371 GCF_015228065.2 Penaeus monodon
AATATTACAAAGAGTAATGACAGATCTCGGAGTCGTGATCTAAAGGGGTGGGTCATCAAGGATTCTGATGCCTTTATTCCTAATGTTGAATGGAGAATCATTCGATATAATTTACCTCTTCCAAAGCATTTTGCTCCAGCAGAGAGGGAGTGTTACTTTGATCTTGTCCTTCCCACGTTTATGTTGTTTGTCCGGGGGGTGTAGACTCCATAAAAAAAAAGAATTTTCTATCATTTTTTCAATCAATAGTAACAGTAAATTCTTTTTTACTCTTTCACCCCCCTATCATCTTTTTTCGAGGTTAGCTCTCAGCTGCAACCTTGCCGTAAAACCTCCCCTTGTTTTTTTTTTTTAATGAAGACTTGCCATTTTTGCTTTTTTTTTTAAAAGACATTACTTTTGGTGAGAAAGATGTCAGGCTCCCCAAGCATGACTCTAGCATGGGACACATAAAAAAAGACCTTTTTGTTTAACAAAAAAAAGGGGGATTCTACATGCAAACTAGATTTTTATTTTCGGCCGCTGATCCAGCCCAAATAGGTAAACAATTTTATATAAACAAACTGCTCATTTAGAGTAGCAGAAAGGCCCCCTTTACACGTACTAAGTTTTTTATCATCCATTCAAGAAACCCAGATATGTACTATTCTTTTCCACCCTATCATCAACCGACAGACTTGTTTTCAAGTCTTTAGACTATATTTCCATATGGGCAAAAACTTTAATATACCACCCGAACCTCGGCCTCACCTAACACACGGATGTCGGTTTCCCCCCTTTTTTAAAGTTTCGCTTTCCTCTACCTCTTGACCCCCAAAAATGAATAGGAGGATTTTGATTTTTTTTTACCTTTTCATAAACCATAGCAAAGGATTTTCGGTTAATTTCCATAACTAGCACGAAAGAAGTCAAGAAAAAAAATATCTTTCTTAAACATATAAATAAGACAATACAGTAAAATACGTGAAATATAGAATTTATATAGCCAGCAATTATTTTAAGTAAACTATTTTGTAGGACTCTCGGTGTAGTTTTGGATATTTTTGGTATGTGTATGTGTGGGCGTGCACGCGTGGAGGGAAAGGGGAGAGAGAGAAAAATATTTTGGGGAAACAGGGGTAAAGGATACTACAAGAAAAATATTTTTATTTATTATATCGTAAAATAATATCGCTAAAATTTAAATCTCATGAACAAATAATCTTTGGGTAGTGTAGAGGCCTGAGGGTGATTCCTGCCCGATAACACTCCACTACCCCCCCCGTTTGGACCCCAACCAATACCAGTCCTTAAACCACCAATCCACCTCCTTTTCAATAAAAAAGTCGCTTTTTGTTCCAGCAAACCCCGCCAGCGTCACCCGCAAATCCAACGTACCTAAACCGGGTTTCCCCCTACGATAATTCCAGCGCCCCAAAACCCCCAAGGATTTGACGCCTGCTGCGCTGCGGAACGAGAGCAGTTTCCAGGTCTACTCCAAAAGGGAAGAGTTGGGGTTTTTCCTCTTGGGAGTTGACGAATAAATCCCAGGACACCGTGGCTGAGTGGTACTTCGATACCGTGAATGTGACCCGTTTGTTTAGTACATAGACAATGTTTTTTTTGTCTTTGGGGAGGAAAACAAATTTGGGTCGGGGTGGTCCCTTTTTTCAGGAAGACGCAAAAAAACGATATTATGGTTACTACTGGAGGAGGGAAATGGGTGGGGGCCGACAATGTCCGTTCAGGAACATTTAAAATGTATACTTTCTCGTGATTTCGGGGATGACCAAGTACCATTTACATGTAGTACTTCTCCACTCTGCATCCGAAAAAGGCACCCTCACGCTGTCAAAACAAACCGGCATTCCGCCCACGGAGGGACCTCCCCCTGATGGTGCACCAAATGATCCTGTGGTGCTGCAAATGCAAACGGCGACGACCGTTTGCAAAAAAACCCTTGAAAAGAAGAAATAAGATCATCAAAGAAAAAATACCTAAATTTTTTTATAACTTTTATATAATATATGGTAAAAATCTGTAAGGCATCCCAAATTACAACGAACTCCCTGGGAATGACTAAATGTACGAGATAGAAGCGCCTTATACATGCTTTTCTCGACGACCTTTAGCGTAAACCTGTCCGCAATGGAAAGTCATCTTGACCTGGTAAAAAGGAGATCTGCTTTTGATTGGGCCCCAAAGGGAAATGTCAGAAGAAATTTTTTTGGTGAGAAGAGTTTATTTTTTACTATCATTTTTTTGGAAAAAAATCATTCAAAAAGACGAAATATATAAAAACTCATGAGAACTAAATTAACCCAGAAACAAAATTTTGCACCGCCACGAGCAT
>NC_051407.1:7812635-7812700 GCF_015228065.2 Penaeus monodon
ACAAGATATATAATAAACACATATATATTAATATTTTAATTTTTATAATATTGATGCTTATTGTA
>NC_051407.1:7814746-7814883 GCF_015228065.2 Penaeus monodon
AAATATATGTGTTTTGATGAGCTGTTATCTTTGACTCTTGTCCTTTCCATGTTCCTGCTGGCCTGTCTTGGACAGGTCAGACCTTCTCCAGAAGACAAGAATTTTCTGTCGCTATTGCCAATCAGTAGTCCAACAAA
>NC_051407.1:7815296-7815776 GCF_015228065.2 Penaeus monodon
TAAGGCCCTGTGTCTTTTTCAGTGATTAATAAATTACGTATAGCATACATATGCTGTTGTCAATCCATTGTTTTCTGTGGATTGTTTACTGTGGATTAACGCCCTTTCTAGTATGACCTCCAACGTAACCTGCCCACAAAACACAGTCATCTTCTGCCACTGATTAATGTAGTTTTACCTTCAAGATAGTTCGGAATTCATTTAAAATTCCAAGAAAATCATATCATCTCCAGTCGTTAGTGTTTAAAACTGATTGGTATTTAAATGTCTGATAAAAGTTACATAAGATCTTTGGTATTAGAGTTGACCCACTCGAGTGGGCGATGTAGGTCGAGAACGAAAACCAGGTAATCTTAGACATATAGCTTATGTTTCGTCTGAGTACGAAGATATAAATCATCTGAAGACGAGCTGTCTCTTAACTCATTAAAGTCTTAGATATTATAGACACAAACTTTCTCAGCACTAACATATATGTGC
>NC_051407.1:7815936-7816892 GCF_015228065.2 Penaeus monodon
ATAATTTATTAATATATATTATATAATTTTATAAAAATGATGTAGATAGATAGGAAATGATAGATAGATGATGTAGTAAAAAATAGTAATTAAATATATGATAATAATATATCTTATAGTTGTATGTATGTATGTGTATTATATATATATATATATATTTTTTATATTTTATTTATTTTTTTCTTTATATATTAATTATTTATATTATTTTTATATTATACAATTTTATTTAATATAGCTATAGGTGTTTTTGCAAAATTTTTGTACGAGGTGGGATTTAAAGTTTCACGTATTCCCTCCCGTCTCCGCCCTTCATAAAGATTCCTCTTGTGATTGGGCTTTCCAAAAAAAAAAAATCCACCCGCTAGAGTACTGCATTATATGGAATACATTTATGTACAAGATACATATCAACGCTATTGCCGTAGACCAAGTTAACATGATGCATTTTAAGAAGAGACATTTGAAAACCACTTATTTCTTTCAATGATGTAACTAAAATCTACTTATTAAACGCATTCATATAAATACTTTAGGGTTTTCTGACAAGTAAAAGGGAATTGCGATCCTCTTTTTAAATGAGTTTTAGAATTTTTTGGACCCCGAGATAAAAAAAACTATTTCAATCCGTTCTCTACCGGTTTTAAATGAACTTGACTTTTTTAGTCTTCAACCCAAAAATTTTTTTCACGTTCCTCGCGCTTCAGTGCTGGGTCAGAACTGGTAGTAAATATACTGGTTCACTTGGCAACGGCACCTTGATTTAAAAATACACATATCGTAAGTTCCTACAAATCCATGTAAAATATAAATTAATGTGGCGCTAGTGGAACTGGAATATTTTATTGCAACAGCAAGAAAACTTTTCATCTTATTTTTCCCAAAATTTCTTACCAAATGGGGCCCTTTAATCTTACTTTTTTTCAATATGAAAATAAAAAAGGCTCGTAAGACGT
>NC_051407.1:7816972-7817096 GCF_015228065.2 Penaeus monodon
GTACGAAAGTATACCATATCATTTGTTAATATCACTGATTCTTCATGCTTAATAATTATTTCCCATGAACAAGTTTTATGTTCTGTATTGATAAAAAGTAATTCACCCCCCCCCCATATATATA
>NC_051407.1:7817178-7817617 GCF_015228065.2 Penaeus monodon
GGGTTTTGTGGTTTTGTGTGTTGGGTATATGTTTATATATAATATATAATTTGTATGTGGGGTGTGTGTGGGGGTTGTATTTTTGGTGGTGCGTGTATAGTTTATATTACTTTTATTTGTATGTGTGTGTGTTTTGGTGTAGATATTATACACCTTTTATAAAAAATTCTAATAAACTATATGCATACCTATATCTACACACAAATATGGTTTGATATAAGGATAAATCATTCTCTTGGTGAGATGGTCCGGTTAGTGCTCCTCTAACATCGCCATAATATTCTAACCCGGGACTACCTAAATCTGCTACATTTCAGATATAACTCTCTCCTTGTTCTCCACCGGCTCTACTAATATCGCCGATGCCACCGAGGACCACCAGCGACTGCGCCAGAAATGAAAACAGTTCTAAAGTCTACTCTACTCTACTCTAGAGTCT
>NC_051407.1:7817697-7819028 GCF_015228065.2 Penaeus monodon
TAAAACCTTTCATTGAATACAATACTTGAGTTATTAGTATATGACCAAATTAAGTTATTTTTTGCTAAGTATACGATGGGTTTCATGGCTGTAACTGTGCATGCCAGATCTGGGTGACTTCAATATTAAAACAATATTTCGAGTATGACCTCCAGTGAGGCAAATTCACAAGTGATATATTCATCTTCTGTAGTATGGTTGTTTTATATTCATGATTATGCAATAGGGGAATGGAAGTTTTTTTTTAGGATTACATTTTTTTATAATATTACAATAGATGTAATGACGATGATCTCGTGAGTCGTGATCTAAATTGTATGGCTCATCAAGGACTTCTGATGCTCTGTTATCTCCTAATGTTGAATGTGAGTAATCATTCCGATATACATTTACCTCTTCCAAAAGCATTCGCTCCAGCAGAGAGGGAGCTGTTATCTTTGTATCTTGTCCTTCCCACGTTCATGTTGTTCTGTCCTGGACGTGTCAGACCTCCATAAAACAAGAATTTTCTATCATTGTTGCCAATCAATAGTCCAACAGTAAATTCTTTTTGACTCTTTCACCCCTATCATCTTTTGCGAGGTTAGCTCTCATTGCTGCAACCTTGCCGTAAAGCCTCCCCTTGTTTTTTTTTTTTAATGAAGACCTATGCCATTCCTTGCTTTTCTTTTAATAGACATTACTTTGGTGAGAACGATGTCAGGCTCCCCAAGCATGACTCTCAGCATGGGACACATAAAACGACCTTTTTGTTTTAACAAAGAAATGGGCATTCTACATGCAAACTAGATTGTATTTTCCGGCCGCTGATACCATGCCCATACACTAGTGTAACAATTTTATATAAACAAACTGCCTCATTTAGAGTAGCAGAAAGGCCTTCTTTACACGTACTAAGTTTGTTATCATCCCATTCAAGAAACCTAGTATATGTACTGATTCTTTCCACCCTATCATCAACACGACAGACTTGTTTCTCAAGTCTTTAGACTATATTGCCATATGTTGGCAACACTTCACATATACCACCCGAACCTCGGCCTCACCTAACACACGGATGTCGGTTCCACCCTTTCTTAAAGTTTCGCTTTCTCTCTACCTCTTCAGACCAAAATATGAATAGGAGGATTTCTGATTTATGTTTTACCTTTTCATAAGCCATAGCAAGGATTTTCTTGAGTTAATTTCCATAACTAGCACGAATCAGAAGTCAAGAAATTAATATCTTGCTGTAAACACTATAAATAAGACAATATCAGTAAAATACGTGAAATATAGAATTTATATAGCCAGCAATTCATTTCAAGTAAACTATTTACGTAGGACTCTCG
>NC_051407.1:7819081-7820401 GCF_015228065.2 Penaeus monodon
GAGGGAAGGAGAGAGAGAGAAATATTATTTGGTGAAACAGGGTAAAGTGATACTACAAGAACTATATGTGTATTTATTATATCAGTAACATAATATCGCTATAATTAAATCTACATGTAACCGAAATTAATCTATGGGGTAGTGTAGAGGCCTGAGGGTTGACTTCCATGGCCTGATAACACTCCACTACCGCCTCCGTTGGCACCCAAGCCAATACCAGCTCCATTAACACCACCCAATCCACCTCCATTTACAATAACAAAGTCGCTTTCTTGTCCTCCAGCAACACCGCCAGCGTCACCAGCAACTCCAACGCTACCTAAACCGGCTTCTCCACCTACGATAATTCCAGCGCCTTCAAGACCTCCAAGGATTTGACCGCCTGCTGCTGCTGCGGAACTGAGAGCAGTTTCCAGGTCTACTCCAATGGGAAGAGTTGGGTTTTCTCCATCTTGGTAGTTGACGAAGTAAATCTCAGGATCAGCCTGTGGCTGAGCTGGTACTTCGATCACTCGCTGAACTTGTTGATCCTGTTTGTTGAGTACATAGACAATGTTGTTTTGTCTTGGTGGAGGAAGAACAATTGGCTCGGGTGCTGGTCCTTCCTCAGGAAGACGCACAAAAACGATATTATGGTCTACTACTGGAGGAGGAAGGCTGGGTGGTGGGCCGACAACCTGCTCCTGTTCAGGAACATTAAACATGTATACTTTTCTCGTGATTTCGGGGATGACACAAGTACCATCTACATGTAGTACTTCTCCATCTCTGCATCCGAAAATGGCACCCTCACCGCTGTCAAAATCAACACCGGCATCTCCTGCTCCATCGGAGAGACCTCCACCTGATGGTGCACCCAAATCGTATCCCTGTGGTGCTGCAAATGCAGCGGCGACGACCGTTAGCAACAAACCCTGTGAAAAGAAGAAATAATGATCATCAACAGCAAATATACCTAAATTATTTATAACTTTTATATAATATATGGTAACTCTGTAAGGCATCCAACTTACAACGAACTCCATGGTGAATGACTAAGTGTACGAGATAGATAGCGCCTTATATATCAGTGCTCTTTCTCGAGCGACCTTGAGCGTAACCTGTCCGCAATGGATAAGTCATCTTGGACCCTGGCTAAAACAGGAGATCTGCTTTATGATTGGCCCAAGGAAATGTCAGAAGAAATTTGTTTGGCTGAGAAGAGTTTATTATTTACTATCTATTATTTATTGGAAGAAATCATTCAAATAGATCGAAATATATAAACACTCATGAGAACATAAATATACCCAGAAACAAATCTATGCACCGCCACGAGCA
>NC_051407.1:7821507-7821729 GCF_015228065.2 Penaeus monodon
ATGACCATATTCTATTCAGACAAAATCACCATGGCAACTATAATGCAAGAAACACTGTCTATTAGAACACCAATACTGATCAAAATGGAATTGACTCCAATATACACAAAAGTTACTTATTTCCCCAAGAATAACGATAATGACACAAGATGTATGTGAACGAGTAAATATTTAGAATGAAATTTTCATTAATTCGAGAACATTTATTTCAAAGACTTGGAG
>NC_051407.1:7821766-7821954 GCF_015228065.2 Penaeus monodon
GGAAGTATATCATCCTTCATCTTCATTAGATTTCACAAATATCTCTATTCTTCACTCTTTAAATAGAACTTATGATTTAAAAACGATATAAAAGAGAGCGGTTCTGTAAATGCAATAATCGTTCTGAAAATAAAAGTTATTAAACCCGATCATCGCTGTGTAAGTAAAAGTAACAAAGCACTTAGAAA
>NC_051407.1:7822160-7822249 GCF_015228065.2 Penaeus monodon
CAGTTTATTTTTCACGATTTTTGTAATTATCATTATTATTTGGAGGAACCAAAATATCAGACTTTCTCCCTCTAAAGCTGTATATTCTA
>NC_051407.1:7823837-7824038 GCF_015228065.2 Penaeus monodon
CTAGGAATAAAAGTAACGCAACACTTTTTTATTTCGATTTATTTTGAACGTAATGCAAATAACATTGTGAAGAATATTGTATGTCTTTATTTCATGTGTACCTTTCGTAGATTAGTAATAAATTATGGCGTGTTGTACAGGCCTGAAGGTCTGCTTCCTTGGCTTGAATGAAGTCCACTGGCGCCTCCTTTGATACCCAAG
>NC_051407.1:7824090-7825150 GCF_015228065.2 Penaeus monodon
AAGTACTTCCTCCTTGTCCTCCAATAACACCACCAGTAGCTCCACCAGCGCCAACAAAGCCGGCTTCTCCACCTACAGCAGTTTCAGCGCCTTCAAGACCCCCGAGAACTTGACCGCCTGCTGCTGCTGCGGAACTGAGAGCAGTTTCCAGGTCTACTCCAATGGGAAGAGTTGGGTTTTCTCCATCTTGGTAGTTGACGAAGTAAATCTCAGGATCAGCCTGTGGCTGAGTTGGCACTTCGATCACTCGCTGAACTTGTTGATCCTGTTTGTTGAGCACATACACAATGTTGTTCTGTCTTGGCGGAGGAAGAACGATAGGCTCAGGTGCTGGTCCTTCCTCAGGAAGGCGTACGAAGAGGATGTTGTGCTCTACTGCCGGAGGAGGAAGACTGGGTGGAGGACCGACAGCCTGCTCATGTTCAGGAACGTTAAACAGGTATACTTTTCTTGTGATTTTTGGAGTAGCACAAGTACCGTCTACATGCAGGACCTCTCCATCTCTGCACCCGGTAATAGTACCCTCCCCGCTCCCGACGTCAGCACCGCCTGCATCTGTTCCTCCTGCCAAAAGACCTGCACCAGCGGAGAGAACTCCACCTGATGGTGCACCCAAATCGTATCCTTGTGGTGCTGCAAAAGCAGCGGCGGCGACTGTTAACAACAAACCCTGTGGAAAAGGTAGTAGTAGTACTAGTCAAATATATTCCATTTGCTTTGCCTAAGACATTCAATCATGATATTTAAATTAAGGCACAGTAATTCAGTTGGACAGTCGCCGAACTTACAATGAACTTCATAGTGAATGGCTGAGTGTATTAGATGTTTAGCGCTTTATATATCATCGCCCTTTCTCGTGCGACCTTGAGTGTAACCTGTCTGCAACAGACAGTCATGATAGAAGTATTCTGCATGCTATTGTATAAATGATGAAATCCAAAGAAGAACAAAAACTACATATTTTATCTAAACAAAATCTTTAAGTTTCTGTTCGATAAAGGTCATTAACTAAAACCGATTAATTTGAAGATTCAGACACATTGCTCCATGTAAGCACACG
>NC_051407.1:7825386-7826105 GCF_015228065.2 Penaeus monodon
TATAACCTGATTATTTGACATCCCAGGTAGTAGGATATTAGTCTAGGCATCCGTGATGAGTGATTACATATATGGATTTTTCTTGGTTTTCAGTAAAAATGTTAGAAAGAACTAATAATTAAAAATATGACAATCACTCCCCCATAGTTTGTAGCTGCTTCATATTGGAGATCTGACAGCGGTTTTTCTTTTTTTATTGTTTACTTTTTTCTAGAATTTGTAAAACGGCAAAGAAATCGTTGTATTATTCGACTGTGTGTTTTTCTCCCATATAGGAGAGTGAAAGAGTGATAGAGCCTTAGGGGGCTGGGGATCTGCGCTTTATAGCCCCATATCCTATCTTGTACAGTTGTTCAAAAGGGAATTAACCATGTCAGCTATTTTATCGGTGGAAGAAACACGGTCTTTGTGTATGCACACCGACACAGATTAATATTGAATTGATACAACAGTACTTAAATAAGAAATTATTTTCTTCATAACCATAACGTCACTAGGAGTAAGAATGCGAGTGAAGATTCAGAATGAAGATTTGGGTAAAATATTCAAGAAGAATATATACAGAGATTTCAAGCTGCTGGAATGAAATAAATGAAAATAATGAAAACATAAAGATATCTTTTATTTTCATCCATTTTAGTAAATCCAAAAACATCCTTTATCATCAATTTATTTTGTTCTCTTCTCATGCAAAACCTATAAAATAGAAACGATATCAA
>NC_051407.1:7826442-7826507 GCF_015228065.2 Penaeus monodon
TTATCACAAGTATTAGAATTATGAGTATTATTGGCTTATTCTTAGATTTTATTCAATATCAGTAG
>NC_051407.1:7826541-7826633 GCF_015228065.2 Penaeus monodon
CTATGTATATTATGTGTGTATATCTCCTTGTAATTGACCGTGAATATATGTCTTCTTGTGTCTCTCTCTGATTCTCCCTATATAAAGATAGG
>NC_051407.1:7826695-7826995 GCF_015228065.2 Penaeus monodon
CATAAATACATAAAATAGTGTACATATAACTTATGTTTTGCAGTATTGGAGACTTCAAAACTGGAAAGTATATATTATGAATAAGTAGTATGAAATATTTATCATTACAATTAACATCAGGAATATAGAAACATAATGTTTTTGATAAATCGATATATTTTAGACATAATATATATATTGGGGCATCGCTACTATACGTGGAACAAGCGAGAAAAAAATTATTATGGTGCATTATACAGGCCTGATGGTGTGCTTCCTTGGCCTGAATGAACCCCACTAGCGCCTCCGTTGAAACCCAAA
>NC_051407.1:7827057-7827902 GCF_015228065.2 Penaeus monodon
TCCTTGTCCTCCAGAAACACCACCAGCAGCGCCACCAAAGCCGGCTACTCCACTTGCGCCTTCAAGACCTCCGAGAACTTGACCGCCTGCTGCTGCTGCGGAACTGAGAGCAGTTTCCAGGTCTACTCCAATGGGAAGAGTTGGGTTTTCTCCATCTTGGTAGTTGACGAAGTAAATCTCAGGATCAGACTGTGGCTGCGCTGGTACTTCGATCACTCGCTGAACTTGTTGATCCTGTTTGTTGAGCACATAAACAATGTTGTTCTGTCTTGGTGGAGGAAGAACGATTGGTTCAGGTGCTGGTCCTTCCTCAGGAAGGCGTACGAAGAGGATGTTGTGTTCTACTGCTGGAGGAGGAATACTGGGTGGCGGACCGACAGATTGCTCTTGTTCAGGAACGGTGAATAAGTATACTTTTCTCGTGATTTCGGGGATTACACAAGTACCATCTACATGCAATACCTCTCCATCTCTGCATCCCGTAATGGCACCCTCACCGCTCCCGAAATCAGCAGCGCCTGCTCCTCCTGCCAAAAGTCCTGCTCCATCGGAGAGACCTCCACCTGATGGTGCACCCAAATCGTATCCTTGTGGTGCTGCAAAAGCACAGGCTGCAACTGCCACCAACAAGCCCTGTGAAAAATATTGGTCATTAGTAGGGACATTTTTTTTTTTTATCAGGAACTTCAATAGAACTGCACAATATATTTAATTTCGAAGACACTGAACGTACGATGAACTTCATTGTGAATGTTTGAGCATCAGATATAGCTACCGCCTTTTATATGAATGCTCTGTCTAGTACGACCTTGAGTGAAACCTGTCCGCAATTGACAGTCATCTCG
>NC_051407.1:7830460-7830660 GCF_015228065.2 Penaeus monodon
TAGGAATAAAAGTAACGCAACACTTTTTTATTTCGATTTATTTTGAACGTAATGCAAATAACATTGTAAAGAATATTGTATGTCTTTATTTCATGTATACCTTTCGTAAATTAGTAATAAATTATGGCGTGTTGTACAGGCCTGAAGGTCTGCTTCCTTGGCTTGAGTGAAGTCCACTGGCGCCTCCGTTGATACCCAAG
>NC_051407.1:7830712-7831752 GCF_015228065.2 Penaeus monodon
AAGTACTTCCTCCTTGTCCTCCAATAACACCACCAGCAGCTCCACCAGCGCCAACAAAGCCGGCTTCTCCACCTACAGCAGTTTCAGCGCCTTCAAGACCCCCGAGAACTTGACCGCCTGCTGCTGCTGCGGAACTGAGAGCAGTTTCCAGGTCTACTCCAATGGGAAGAGTTGGGTTTTCTCCATCTTGGTAGTTGACGAAGTAAATCTCAGGATCAGCCTGTGGCTGAGTTGGCACTTCGATCACTCGCTGAACTTGTTGATCCTGTTTGTTGAGCACATACACAATGTTGTTCTGTCTTGGTGGAGGAAGAACGATTGGCTCGGGTGCTGGTCCTTCCTCAGGAAGGCGTACGAAGAGGATGTTGTGCTCTACTGCCGGAGGAGGAAGACTGGGTGGTGGACCGACAGCCTGCTCTTGTTCAGGAACGTTAAACAGGTATACTTTTCTTGTGATTTTTGGAGTAGCACAAGTACCGTCTACATGCAGGACCTCTCCATCTCTGCACCCGGTAATAGTACCCTCCCCGCTCCCGACGTCAGCACCGCCTGCATCTGTTCCTCCTGCCAAAAGACCTGCACCAGCGGAGAGAACTCCACCTGATGGTGCACCCAAATCGTATCCTTGTGGTGCTGCAAAAGCAGCGGCGGCGACTGTTAACAACAAACCCTGTGGAAAAGGTAGTAGTAGTACTAGTCAAATATATTCCATTTGCTTTGCCTAAGACATTCAATCATGATATTTAAATTAAGACACAGTAATTCAAGTCGCCGAACTTACAATGAACTTCATAGTGAATGGCTGAGTGTATTAGATGTTTAGCGCCTTATATATCATCGCCCTTTCTCGTGCGACCTTGAGTGTAACCTGTCTGCAACAGACAGTCATGATAGAAGTATTCTGCATGCTATTGTATAAATGATGAAATCCAAAGAAGAACAAAAACTACATATTTTATCTAAACAAAATCTTTAAGTTTCTGTTCGATAAAGGTCATTAACTAAAACCGATTAATTTGAAGATTCAGACACATTGCTCC
>NC_051407.1:7832001-7832729 GCF_015228065.2 Penaeus monodon
TATAACCTGATTATTTGACATCCCAGGTAGTAGGATATTAGTCTAGGCATCCGTGATGAGTGAGTACATATATGATTTTTTCTTGGTTTTCAGTAAAAATGTTAGAAAGAACTAATAATTAAAAATATGACAATCACTCCCCCATAGTTTGTAGCTGCTACATATTGGAGATCTGACAGCGATTTTTCTTTTTCTATTGTTTACTTTTTTCTAGAATTTGTAAAACGGCAAAGAAATCGTTGTATTATTCGACTGTGTGTTTTTCTCCCATATAGTAGAGTGAAAGAGTGATAGAGCCTTAGGGGGCTGGGGATCTGCGCTTTATAGCCCCATATCCTATCTTGTACAGTTGTTCAAAAGGGAATTAACCATGTCAGCTATTTTATCGGTGGAAGAAACACGGTCTTTGTGTATGCACACCGACACAGATTAATATTGAATTGATACAACAGTACTTAAATAAGAAATAATTTTCTTCATAACCATAACGTCACTAGGAGTAAGAATGCGAGTGAAGATTCAGAATGAAGATTTGGGTAAAATATTCAAGAAGAATATATACAGAGATTTCAAGCTGCTGGAATGAAATAAATGAAAATAATGAAAACATAAAGATATCTTTTATTTTCATCCATTTTAGTAAATCCAAAAACATCCTTTATCATCAATTTATTTTGTTCTCTTCTCATGCAAAACCTATAAAATAGAAACGATATCAAACAAAGACG
>NC_051407.1:7833540-7834120 GCF_015228065.2 Penaeus monodon
ACTTATGTTTTGCAGTATTGGAGACTTCAAAACTGGAAAGTATATATTATGAATAAGTAGTATGAAATATTTTTCATTACAATTAACATCAGGAATATAGAAACATAATGTTTTTGATAAATCGATATATTTTAGACATAATATATATATTGGGGCATCGCTACTATACGTGGAACAAGCGAGAAAAAAATTATTATGGTGCATTATACAGGCCTGATGGTGTGCTTCCTTGGCCTGAATGAACCCCACTAGCGCCTCCGTTGAAACCCAAACCAATACCAGCTCCATTAACACCAACTAATTCACCTCCATTTACAGATCCAAAGCCACTTCCTCCTTGTCCTCCAGAAACACCACCAGCAAAGCCACCTAAGCCGGCTACTCCACTTGCGCCTTCAAGACCTCCGAGAACTTGACCGCCTGCTGCTGCTGCGGAACTGAGAGCAGTTTCCAGGTCTACTCCAATGGGAAGAGTTGGGTTTTCTCCATCTTGGTAGTTGACGAAGTAAATCTCAGGATCAGACTGTGGCTGCGCTGGTACTTCGATCACTCGCTGAACTTGCTGATCCTGTTTGTTGAG
>NC_051407.1:7834186-7834423 GCF_015228065.2 Penaeus monodon
TCTGATTACCTGGATAATTACAGATATTACCTGATTAACTGATATCCCAGGTATTATAATATTAGTCTAGGCTTCCGTGATTAATGACTGGATGTAGGAACGAATATTGGAGTAAAATATTCATTCACAGAAAAGAAAAAAAAAATAGATTCTCAAGAAAAGATAGTTTTAAAATATTTTTTTTAGAAAGTAAAGAACTAATAATTGTAAATCTCACTCCCCCAGAGTTTTTAGGTC
>NC_051407.1:7834454-7834669 GCF_015228065.2 Penaeus monodon
ATAAAACTGCAAAGTATTTGTATTTTTCAAATACTTTGCATTGTATTTTTCCATTGTGTGTTTTTCTCCCATATACGAGAGTGGAAGAGAGAAAGAGAGACTTAGATCCTTAATCATCAATTTATATTGTTCCCTTCTTATACAGAACCGATATATAAAAACTGTTATGAAACATACACATCTATATCTATATCTGTTTCTATATAGCTATTTAC
>NC_051407.1:7834928-7835029 GCF_015228065.2 Penaeus monodon
ATAAAATATATAATATATATAATATATGTTTAAAGAATATTCATGATATTCATATTATTGTTTATTCTTAAGTTCTATTAAACATCAGTAGCTCACTAGTA
>NC_051407.1:7835275-7835500 GCF_015228065.2 Penaeus monodon
GTATTGGGAGTTCAAATTTGCAACCATCAGGAATATAGTAACATAACAATTTTGATATATCGATATATTTTAGACGTAATATACATTGCACTGTAAGAAATGTTGGAGCGTCGTTATTTTATGTGCTACTAACGAGAAAAAAGTAATTATGGCGTGTTATACAGGCCTGATGGTGTGCTTCCTTGGCCTGAATGAACCCCACTAGCGCCTCCGTTGAAACCCAAA
>NC_051407.1:7835562-7836395 GCF_015228065.2 Penaeus monodon
TCCAACACCACCAGCAACGCCACCTAAGCCGGCTACTCCACTTGCGCCTTCAAGACCTCCGAGAACTTGACCGCCTGCTGCTGCGGCGGAACTGAGAGCAGTTTCCAGGTCTACTCCAATGGGAAGAGTTGGGTTTTCTCCATCTTGGTAGTTGACGAAGTAAATCTCAGGATCAGCCTGTGGCTGAGCTGGTACTTCGATCACTCGCTGAACTTGTTCATCCTGTTTGTTGAGTACATAGACAATGTTGTTTTGTCTTGGTGGAGGAAGAACGATTGGTTCAGGTGCTGGTCCTTCCTCAGGAAGGCGTACGAAGAGGATGTTGTGTTCAACTGCTGGAGGAGGAATACTGGGTGGCGGACCGACAGATTGCTCTTGTTCAGGAACGGTGAATAAGTATACTTTTCTTGTGATTTCGGGGATTACACAAGTACCATCTACATGTAGTACTTCTCCATCTCTACATCCGGCACCCTCACCGCTACCAAAATCAGCAGCGCCTGCTCCTCCTGCCAAAAGTCCTGCTCCAGCGGAGAGACCTCCATCTGATGGTGCACCCAAATCGTATCCTTGTGGTGCTGCAAAAGCAGCGGCTGCAACTGTCACTAGCAAACCCTGCGAAAAATATCAAACATTAGTATAAACTTTTTTATTTTTATCAGTAGAACTGCACAATATATTTAATTTCGAAGACACTGAACGTACGATGAATTTCATAGTGAATGTTTGTACATAACATGTAGCTACCGCCTTTTATATGAATACTCTGTCTAGACCGACCTTGAGTGAAACCTGTCCGCAGTTGACAGTCATCTTGAAATCTGGTTAAAAGT
>NC_051407.1:7839581-7840794 GCF_015228065.2 Penaeus monodon
ACAAGGCTGCTGCATTACAATGATATTTCCCTTATATATAGTAGGTAGTACAGGTAAAACATTATGGAGTATTGTAGAGACCTGAGGGTCTGTTTCTTTGGCCCGATTGAACTCCACTGGCATTTCTGTTGATACCCAAGCTAACACCAGCTCTATTAACACCACCTAATTCACCTCCATTACAAGTTCAAAGCCACTTGAACGCCTGCTGCTGCGGAATTAAAACAGTTTCCAGGTCTACTCCAATGGGAAGAGTTGAGTTTTCTCCATCCTGTAGTTGTAGTAAATCTCAGGATCAGCCTGTGGCTGCGCTGGTACTTCAATCACTCGCTGAACTTGTTGATCCTATTTGTTGAGCACATAGACAATGTTGTTCTGTCTTGGTGGAAGATGAACGATTGGCTCAGGTTCTGGTTCTTATAGAAGACGAACAAAGAGGACGTTGTGTTCTACTGCTGGAGGAGGAATACTGGGTGGTGGGCGAACAGCCTGCTCTTGTTCAGGAACGTTAAATTGGTATACTTCTCTGGTAATCTTGGGGATAACACAAGTACCACTTTTCCATCTCTGCATTCAATAATGACCCTCTCGCAGCTGCTTAATTCAACGTCTACTGCACCGGCTCCTAATGCTGGAAGTCCTCCAGTGGAGTGTCCTGCCCCTGATGGTGCACCTAAATCGTACCCCTGTGGAGCTGCAGAAACAGCTGTTCCGATGTTTAACAAGAACCCCTGCACAAAATAAATGTTATAATTAGTATATGGACACACTATACACACATATAAATATACATATACATAGAAGCAAAACATAGATAAGCACATTATAATGTCATGTTTTCTTTATAAAAAGACTTCACTTCAATATCCAAAAGGTTATGTATTACACAACAATACATAACATGCAACGAATTTCATGGCAAGTGTTTAAATGCATGTATATAGTTTCGCCACTTTATATATCAACTTCCTTTCTGCATTGACCTTCGTTATAACCTGTTGATGTTTGACTAAGTCATCTTGGATCTCTCGGTATCCACTATTGTTCTACGAAAAGATTGACAAAGCTAAATATTCGTGCAGATAACCACAAAAAATAAAGGAGAAAGAAGAGACAGGACTGATCAGTATGACATAAAACAAAGAAAATAAAAGAGTGTAAAATAATAGCTGAAATAATGATTTATTTGAAAATGATACCCAAAGTATTTAAT
>NC_051407.1:7841645-7841793 GCF_015228065.2 Penaeus monodon
TTATTTTTTATATTTATTGCATCTCTTCACTTCATTTAATTATAATATCATTTTTAAGGTATGTTGTATAATTAGAATTCTTAACCATAATGAATTTTTAGATTCTATATACATATTAAATCATCTGAATAAATTTTAATTGGTAATG
>NC_051407.1:7841825-7842089 GCF_015228065.2 Penaeus monodon
TGTTATTATTATAAGTTATTATCATATATTAAAACTATATATATTTTTAAAATGTCAATAGATTTAATTAATCTAGTATTGTGTTCGTCTGTTGTGTTTTTTATGCTATTTAACTAGAGAATCAGTTGTAATATTTATAACAATTAAAAGCAATACAAAAATAGTTTTATTTATGATGTATACTGATCCATAGCTGTAAAATGACAGTATTTGTACATTCTTGTCTTCTCATTCTATCAATGTACAGCAATATTAATTTGTTTT
>NC_051407.1:7842373-7842872 GCF_015228065.2 Penaeus monodon
TGATTCTTGACTATGTTAAATTTTATAATCAACACAACCATAATTACAGAAACTTGCACATTATACTTAATCTCATCTAGTCTGTAGAATATACTGCATTCCTTAAACGACTCTCTCATCAATATTTTATCATCAGTACATATCTATCATTAATTATTATTGTATACATATATAAAATATAGAGAAAATATATAAATTATATACAAATTTAATTTTAATATTATAATGAAACAACATTAAAACATTTATTCAACTTACTAATCATATTATATTCATACATAGAATGTTTGCATATAATTAACGATACTGTTTTATGATTTTGAATCATTGACGATAATCTAATGAAACTAAAATATGCATACAACTTTTCAACAATTCAATTATAATAAGAATTCTCAAACGAAACGAGATTTGTAAAAATTGCTTCGATATATTAAAAAGGGCATTATAAACTCGTATTATATGTAATATACAATTGATAAAATTTTTTTTGAAAACA
>NC_051407.1:7843014-7843366 GCF_015228065.2 Penaeus monodon
ATACTCATAAATTTTATACATATTTTAGATGTATATACATACAAATATAAAATAAGTTAGGTTTATATTGTTAGATAAAACCATATTAGAGGATTGATACATCAACTTACACCATAATACCTACATATGAATACATATATAACATTAATCAAGGTGCAATAAATTTAGCGATTCTATTATTGACAGCTACAACACAGCACTAGCAGCGAGTATACACAACACACAGAAACAGCTACATTTCAACTATTCTCGAAAACATTAAACACAACATCTTTAAAACAACCAACAACACTACATTATAAACAGGATCTTAAGTTATTCTATTATCACAGCATTACATGTATATGCTATG
>NC_051407.1:7843445-7844218 GCF_015228065.2 Penaeus monodon
TTAATATTTTTTAATAATAAATACAGCTAGTTCTATATTACTATAACAAAGTACGCAATGTGTATGTTGTGGTATACTATGTGAATGGCATCAAAAAAACCCATACGTACAATTAACACAAACATCAAATAATAATAAACACAAATGTCAAACTGAAATTATCGAATAGGGCATAGAGGTAATATGCAATAAAATTATAGATATGCATATATCAATCATCCGAACTTAAGATAACAAAAAATGAACATGCATCAGATTAATAATACATGAAATGTAATAATCTATCGAAGTAATATTGTATAATAATAACTACTAATATCAAATAATATAATTGAAGATCAATTAACTACATTATACTAATCATGTATCTCATAATAGATATTTTATGATCAGCACATACTAATATATAATATTATATTTTATATATATTAGTAGATAATAATATATTGATGACTATATTTAATTATCATAATATCAATGTATAATCGAGAGCGAACAGGTAGTAAACTACAAATAAGGAGCTGTGTATCACATAAAGTATGTAATTAATGGTAAATACAACAATACATAAATAATACAATTCAGAGATGATTATCAAATAGAAAAAAATGTCATACACACTATTCACATCATTATAATCAACACATTACAAATAGAAACAACTAAATTTGCACATTCCATAAAGATATAAAAGGCATTAAATACTGTAATATCAAGTGATGAAATGAAATCTTCAGATGTATTCCAGTAATGATGCATTAAGTTTATGACAC
>NC_051407.1:7844360-7844610 GCF_015228065.2 Penaeus monodon
TAAAATGTCAGTAGTTATTTTTGTTAGATAATATAGTTAATAATAATGAATATATATACATAAAATAGTAACACGTAATCACAATGCAACAAAAATGAAAATAATAATATCAGGATGATATCACAATACACAATACACTAACAATACATACAACACACACAACATAAACACAATCAAAAAACAGAACACCACATAAAAAAAACAAAATATATACTTAATTCACAGCAAATATATCACTATAGATATCGCA
>NC_051407.1:7844696-7847340 GCF_015228065.2 Penaeus monodon
ATGAAACAGGTAGTAACTAACAGTATATCTGTTATCATGGCTATAAATATAATTGACTTATGGGTATATGTATAGATTCATGAATTAAACAATATGTGAATAACAAGTATCAATATGATAAAAATAATATGTTTCACTATAAATTTCATGAATATAATAAGAATCGAGGATTAATACTTAATTAACGGCAAAATATGCAAATCATGATAACGGCCAAATTTCATATTGTAAGTTATAATGATAGTCAAATTGATATCATATATTTATAATGAAATAATAATACATATATAAATAATATATATATAATATATATAATATATAATGAATAATAATAATATCAATATATATACAATCATGGTAATAATAATATAATAACATTTATAATGTAATAATAGATGTGATAAATGAGTAATTGGAGTACAGCATAAACAGTATATACATATATAATAAATATAATATTATGTATATACACATAATCAACATTCTTACAATTATAAATCAAAAAAATTAAACAATGCAGAAAATGCTGTACAAAAATACTTTATAAGGTTCTGAGTATAGCAAGACTAGGGACCGCAACGAATCCTTGATTTAAACAAATATAATATACACGATATAATACTATAGTCATAAAAGGACTCAATTCTATAAAACATATACCGAACAATATAATATACTCTAGTATGACAACTGAATAGAATATATAATAATGATCAGTACATGTAATCAAAAATACTAATAGAAAATATAATAATGAATAATATAGTAATGATGTATGATCTAATAAAGATAATTGATCATGATATAATAAGTAATATATAATATAAAAATAATGGATAATAGATAATAACATAATGTATAAATACACAGTAAAACATTAATAGAACGAGAATAAATTCAGACATGACACTGAAACGATATGATATGATATGATCAATAAATATAATAATAACGTCAATATACTAACTAATATACAATATTATAATATTAAAATAGAAAAAGTATATCTGTATTTGACATTACGTATATTGTGACAGATAGAATATGTCATTAAACTATGGATAATACGTAGGTTAGACTAAATTTTTTTCATCTAAATCTAGATATATAAAGATATCAGATAGAACGTGTGGAATAATTTGGTAAATAAGGGCCGGAAGATCCTGAAGGCATACACGGAACTATCATAGATGCGACACCTGCCATTGGATGATGAATAGAGACGTAATTGTGCACACTAATTCCCATAATAGACATACATAATGTCATAATATAATCATGTATATGTTTGCAAGTGATTTAAATAGTAGATGAAATGATAATAACTATTATTACTCATTATAATTACACTTAATACATACTCCTACAATGTGAATGAAATATTATGATTGACATATTGGAAAAAATGGTAGACTTAAGGAATCTTATTACGGTGTGTAATAATGATAGGACAGAGTCCGAGAAATGACATTTTATTACTTTTGATCAACATAAGGATTTGAATACGCGAAGTAGATAGTACATATGTTCATGTATCCGATCACTATCTATAGTTCACAACAAATCTACAATTAGCACATAGAGGATTCGACCGGAAATGCTCTTAATACAGTTATTCAAGTTATACAAATATCATGATATCAATTAGTATATTAAAAACTAACTGCTATGAATATTGTACTTTAGATACACACCTCTTCATCATGTAAGAATAACATGTAATGATAATATGGCACCGTCTTTCCTAAAATACGATTATAGTTCAATATAAATAGTGGATATGTCACTGATTAAATAGGTTTGGAATCAAAGAAAATCGTATACCATTTATGCAATGTAAAATGTCACAATACTCAATTGCAATATTGACTACATTATTGCTAAATATTGCAGTGTTAGATTTGCTTTTATATAGTAGGTCGGGACAGTAGTAACTATGGTTTGAATGTCTACACTTTAGGATGCAGCTCTAAGTAACGACCGCTATTGTTGGTCAGGTTGTGTTGGAATGCCAGTGCTGCTGAACCAAATCACCAATTGCAAATAATCTTCAAAAATACTGATTTTATTCTTATCACATATCTCATAATATGAAAGAACTTTATGACTTATTTCAAATATCTAATATAGAATAGAAATATCACTTGAATATTAGGAGATTTTGTATATATATACACGACTTTCAGCTTTGTATAAATATACTATTGCCTGTATGAAGTATTAGTAGGTTGAACTTGTATTCTTGTGTAACGTCTATGTTGAATGTATGATATTATACGTAGATGCCTGCTAGTGTAACATAGTTTAATCATAGATAAATCTATAGACATACCATATTAGATTGAACATTATTACATATAGAATATAGACTGATTATGATGTAATGTTGTACTCATGTATATGTATTAAAATGATAATGAATTAGTTAATTACAGTGCTTGATATCAGTTAATAGATTTGAACATGTGATTGATATCATGTGATCTGTGATTGAGTATGATTTTTATTTCGTTTTACTCAATAACATTCATGCAATATAGTCATACTATATATTGCCATCTATAATCTCATCAATAATATTTATATATAAGTCTGATATAGATATATATATACATACACCTGAATATCTATCTATCTATCCTAT
>NC_051407.1:7847397-7847635 GCF_015228065.2 Penaeus monodon
AGACCTACTAGAATATTATACATCTTTACTATCATCAATACATTAAATGCAAGTTAATTATATTTTTCGCAAAAATTATAATATCTAATATAAATTTAAAAAATGAACTAATATGATTATATATTATATTTATATGATGTTATATGAATGTATGTATAGTATATATACATAGTATATACAGTAATAATTATATAATTTAAGGGCTGCTTGAACAAATAATTGACACAACATAAAGTTA
>NC_051407.1:7851807-7852488 GCF_015228065.2 Penaeus monodon
AAATCAGTGGATTGTAAAATGAATATATATTTTTATTAACAACATTTTTATGCGCGTTTCTTTGTTGGGTGGTGCTGTTTTCCTTCATGTGTTCATGGAGTTCTATATAGCGTTGATGGACCATCAGTTCCGCTACCAAATCCGATGGTAACTTCATCGCTGTCATCCCCAATCACGAAGCCTCCGTTAAAATGGCCTCCACCGTGTCCTCCGGCAGCACCTGCAGCTCCACCAAATCCACCAAGGCCTCCGGCACCACCTAGGACTTGACCGCCCGTTGCAGCAGCTGCACTAAGAGCAGTCTCAAGGTCGACACCAATGGGAAGAGTCGGATTTTCTCCATCTTGATAGTTGACGAAGTAAACTTCAGGATCGGTCTGAGGATGAGCTGGTACTTCGATCACACGCTGACCCTCTTCAGTCTTCTTGTTGAGAACGTACACGATGTTTTCAGTCCTCGGTGGAGGAAGAACGATGGGTTCAGGTCCTGGTCCTTCTTCTGGTAGCTTTACAAAGAGAATATTGTGATCAACACGAGGTGGAGGAATACTTGGTGGAGGACCACTGGGTACCTTAGGTTGTTCAGGCACATTGAAGACGTACACTTTTCGATTAATTTCTGGGGTGACACAGGTACCATCTACGTGAAGAACTTCACCCTCCCTGCATCCTGCTGAAAAG
>NC_051407.1:7852535-7853085 GCF_015228065.2 Penaeus monodon
TGAGTGTCCAGCGCCAACTGAGAGTCCAGCACCGGCAGAGTGTCCAGCACCAGTAGAATGCCCAACCGCTGCTTGGAGTGGAACACCGCTAGAGTGTCCAGCTTGACCTGCCTCTGGGGCAGAATAGGACTGGAGCGCTGCAGACGCTGCTGCCACCAACACCGATACAACCTAGGATGGAAAATGGTAGTGAGTTTGCAGTTCACTTTAAAATCACATGATATATGTTTTGTTTTCTTCATTACTTATCCAGGATTTTGGTTTCAATTTGAATTCGTTTACTTTTTTCTTCATCACACCAGAATTGATCCCTTCAAAAAACATTTCAATATAATATAGAATATTTGAATGGCAAGTTAAAACAGATGCTCACCAGAAGCTTCATGGTGGTAAATTGTGTTTGGACAAGCGCACAGCAGCTATATATAGTGCAGTCTACCCGTCGATATGACCTCTTAAGACACCAGTTCTCTGCCAAGGTTAGTGTATACTAGGTTACCTCTCGCTCCCAGTTTATATGTACTTCGTCATTCTCTCAATAAACTGGAAG
>NC_051407.1:7853122-7853272 GCF_015228065.2 Penaeus monodon
GCATACTTTAACCAAAGAGCAGAGTTTAATAAGTTTCAAATATCTGTATTTTTCGGGTAATTACAATGGCTTGAACTTTGTTTAATTTCTCTCTTAATGGTTTTGTAATAAATTTATATTTGTGCGGATCATGATGATTAGAAGGACAAC
>NC_051407.1:7853468-7853645 GCF_015228065.2 Penaeus monodon
AGTTATGATATACTCTAAACGTAGTGGCTATAATATGAATGACACCGGAGATGGTAAAGTCAAAATAGTATACAAATACTAAAAAAGAAAAAAAAAATGTAATAGTGTCGCAATATTTATGGTAGTGATTATAACATCAATATTGATAATCATTATGAAATTTGCATGGGAACTAAA
>NC_051407.1:7853822-7853950 GCF_015228065.2 Penaeus monodon
ATGTCTTACGAAAAAAATAGTATCAACGGTAAGTAGTTTAAATATATTATTAAAAACGGTTAGGGTGAGTGTGCTGTTAAACAACCTAAAAATGGTAATGGCAATGGCTACAATAATTATGAAAACTA
>NC_051407.1:7854289-7854996 GCF_015228065.2 Penaeus monodon
ATGTTCATCAGATTAGGCCAACCTTCCGTCTCATAAATTACAAAATATTCAAAAGGGGAATAATAGTCAATATTACGACTACCTGTGTACATAACAGTTTCATTATTATTCCTTTTTATAATCAATATAAATATACTCCATCACCATTCATATATTTTAATATTGGCACAATTTTTATGCGATAGTCTGTTTGCTTGAGAGACTGGACAGGTTAGATAAAATCTAAGGATGGGTGATATCTCTAAATTTTAGTAATCGGGATTACTGATTTATTTTTTGAATGTGATATATTGGTTATTGATTTCTCTTTTCGATTACTGCTCTGTTTCTTTGTCGGAAAATTATATTGATGGGATGTGCAACCACTATAAGGAGGAATGTCAGTGCGAAGGTGGGAGGAGAAGAAGTAGGATTATGGCGTGGTGAAGGAATGGCAATGCTGGTGGAATTGCAGACCGTTGGTATGGTGGAGGAATGGTAGGGTGAAGTGGCAGAGGGGATGGCAGGGTGACGGTGTGTTAGAAGGGTGGCAGAGGTACTGTGCGGTAGAGGAGTGGCTTAGGAATGTGGTGGAGTGTTGGAAGAAAGGTGGTATGACGGAGGAGAGGGAGTGATGATGTGATAAGAGGAAAAGCATGGTTGAGGAATGGCAAATTGGTGGTGCGTTGGAAGAATGACACGCTAAGGTGGGGATAGAACAATACATC
>NC_051407.1:7855066-7855874 GCF_015228065.2 Penaeus monodon
TCTATATCTATCTACCTATATAGTTCAAAGATTGAACAATTTTGCATATAAACTGCAGAATGGCGATGTTAACCCATTAAATCCGGTCCTGGTTTGACATAGGCATGGCAGAGTGATGGTGTGGAGGAGAGATGGCAAGATGATGGTCGAGTGGAGGAGTGACATAACTATGATTTGGTGGGGGGAAGGCCGAGTGATGGTGTGGTGGCAGGATGGCAGGATGATGGTGTGGTGAAAGAATAGCAGTAATGATGTGCTAGACAATAGCAGTGTGATGGTGCCGTAGAAGTGTAATAGTAATAGTTTGGCGGGAGTAATGGCAGATCGATGGTGTGATGGAACTAACTGTGCTATGTAGGGATGGTAGGGTGATGAAGAAAGCATTCAGAGCACATGAAATTATTTTTAAATTTCCTCCGAGCATTATAATTTCTGATAACTAAATTTTAAAAGTAACCATACGTAATCGATTACGCCTCTCCCTAAATATGAAGCAGAACTTGCATATCTGCAATCTCGTCTCCAGCATGTACATCCAGGTAACAATAAGAACAGTAGGCTGTAACGTTTACAAATATTGTAATAAAAGAAATATAATACACCTTAGCTAAAAAGTAATCAAGTCTAACCGTAGTGAAAAACTAACGTTACGGGTTGGACAACGTGCTCAAACGATCAGGTGTATTTGCCAAAGGGTCGCTTACATAAACATACTATCTCCCGGTTTCCCGTTACATAAGAAGGCATAAGAAATCCATGTTTATAAAACCGCTAGTAATTCACTTTAAAAGTATAAATCCTTCATTGG
>NC_051407.1:7856439-7856535 GCF_015228065.2 Penaeus monodon
CAGTTCATAATATAACAACCACATAGTGATATATGGGCAAAGCTTATGCTAATAAGTCGTCCATAAGCTGTTCGCAAGTATTCATTTAAGAGTATA
>NC_051407.1:7856610-7856864 GCF_015228065.2 Penaeus monodon
GTTATGCGTATGCTCATAGATAGAAGTTATAATATTACTTATTTATATATATTTTAAGTAAACTATGCATCTTTCCGGTTTGCTGTTTTTGTGTCGACTGCATTGGTGAGCGGCACTAAACAATTGATGCAACTCCTGATTAACAAAAAGACAAGACACCTATATTTTCTTTGCCATTGCTGATGTGGAATTACTTGAAACACACATGATACTGGCAATACTAAGATGTATATACCAAAACAATTCACTTAAAA
>NC_051407.1:7857619-7857985 GCF_015228065.2 Penaeus monodon
TGGGCGAAGCCCAGTACCATCCTCCGAGAGAGTTGCTAGTCTGTGGCAGATCTTGTTTTACTCTTCTGTATATGTTCCATACTTGTATGTGGAGTTGATTGCTTATTCGCTGCCCTACATATATTCCTTGATAATATCGAATGACCTCTAAGACACCATCGCGCCTTGAAGCTTCATCTGCAATAATCATGGTGGGGTCGCGCAGGGCGAAGGCAGGATCTTCCCTGTTATTTGTCACAGACCTAGATCTGAATTCTCCATGCTGAATGACCAAAATGGTTACTAACTTCAGGTTGAGGGAAATGTGCAGTGAGGGCATAAATTTATAATGCAATTGGGAATGGGGTTGAGTACTTCGTCTAGCAA
>NC_051407.1:7858219-7858678 GCF_015228065.2 Penaeus monodon
ATCTGAAACGATGCCAATTTCCTGGTACCTGCATACTGTCACGCCCGTCAAAGAACCCTCTTCGGCCAGCCTACTTACGTTCGGGCATAGAAGGAATCTTCTTATCTCCAGCAAACCTTTTCCCTCACCTTTTATCTTTCATGAAAATATGCTGTCCTGCAAAAAGTTTTAGTTTTCCTCTTTACGCTGGTATGACTGGCAGTTTTCCCAGGGGTCTGCAACGGCAAGTCTTCATATGATGAAAATCAAGTTCATTGTAAGGAGGCAGTGAAAGCTCTGGTGTGTATTTCATATTGCATTTAATGAAAACGTCGAAAACGGCACACTGCCAGCGCCTTGTCAGTTAAAGGCACGAATACCGGAAAGTTTGTAAGGTCAATCGATCTAATATCAGCGGACTGCTGTCCTATTCGTTCCGGAAGCTGCATGACCTCAGCGAGCTGAGAGCCGCGGGCTGGG
>NC_051407.1:7861177-7862087 GCF_015228065.2 Penaeus monodon
ATAAAAAACAATACATATTCTTTGTTTTTTTATTACTCCACAATCTGTGTCATGAAGAAGAGCGTATAATTGTCGATTTAATTTTTATGATAGCATATCTATTTAATTCAAATACATATTTTTTATTCGTATCTCTTCCAATGGTATAAAGACCTGAAGGAATAACCGTGATGAACGGAGATGTAGCCTTCGCATTTTTAACAGAGGAAATGCTGTTAATCTTCCTTCATGTCCACTAATGATGCTTGTGCCTACATTAAGCTCACAATGTTCTCCGAAAGCACCTGCAGCTCCATCATATCCACCAAAGATTCCAGCAACATCCCGGCTCCACGACTCTTCACAACAGCACCTACAGCTCCACCAAGTGCTCCGGCACTGACCGCTCGTTGCATCAGCTGTACTGACAGCAGTCTCAAGGTCGACACCAATGGTAAGAGCTGGATTTTCCGTCATTTTAGATAACGAAGTAAACTTCAGGATCGGACTGAGGACGAGCTGGCACATCTATCTCAGGATGACGCACCTGTCTTCTTGTCGAGCACGTTCACAGTGCTTTCTTCCTTTGGTGTAGGAAGAACAATGAGTTAATAACCTGGCCCTTTTTTCCTGTATCTTTACAAAGAAAATATTGTGATCAGCTCGGGGTAGAGGAATACTTGGTGGTGAACCACTGGGTCCTGTAGCTTGCCCAGGTACTTTAATCTTTCAGTTAACTTCTGGGATGACTTCACCTTTCTTGCAGTCAGTTCCAGTTGAGTATCTAGCACCAGCAGAATGACCAGCTGTAGGTAGCGGAACATCAAAAGTGTCAAACTTGCCTTTCTTCTGGGGTAATACAAGTCTGAAGAGCTGCTGCAACCACGAAGATCGCAACAGTACTTTTTAAAATTAATATGATTGTACAAAG
>NC_051407.1:7862385-7863539 GCF_015228065.2 Penaeus monodon
CGTTACTTTAAATTGACGTAATCTGCAGAAAGGCCCATATATTGTATTCCACCGTGACCCATACCAAGGCCTCCGACGGTTCCAGCGGATCCACCAAACCCACCATGGCCTCCAAATGCTCCGGCTCCTCCGAGAACCTGACCACTCGTTGCTGTGGCTACTATGAGAGTAGTTTTAAGGTCAACACCAATAGGAAGAGCTAGATTTTCTCCGTCTTCTTAGTTGATGAAATAGACTTCTGGGTTGGATTGAGCATGATCTGGTACTTCGATCACACGCTGATCCACTTCAGTCTTCTTGTTGAGGACGTACACAGTGTTTTCTGTCTTCGTTAAAGAAAGAATGAGGGGCTCAGGTCTTGGTGCATCTTCAGGTAGACGCACAAAGAGGATATTGTGGTCAACACGAGGTGATAAATGGCAGCTGGACCAAAAGGCTCCCTAGGTTGTATACCTTTCGATTAATTTCCATCTACGTGCAGGACTTTACATACTGCCGCAAAGCGAGCACCATTAACGTGTCCAGCGCTAGATGTATGTCCTGCACTAGCAGAGTGGCCACTTGCAGCAGTGGCCAGAGCCAGCTGAATGTCCAGCTCCTGTAGGGATGTCCACCTTGCCCTGCATCTGGGTCTGAGTAAGTCTGAAGCGATTCAGACGCTGCAGCAACCAGCACTGGCAATATGATCTGTGAAGATTTTCAAATTCTATTCTTATTATCTAAGTCTTACATAATGCCTGGATATTGCCTATTGTATGCTGTGGCTCCGAAGATATGATTAGCTAGGATATTTGATACAAACTTTAATAAGATGTAGTAGTATATATAATGTTTAAAGTACGAAATGTAGACGGTAAATACGGTAACTATATATTTTTTTTTCTGTGTTTGTGAATAGTCTCTGTGCAATCTTGCTTAACAGTAGTTTCATATTGCATACTGCACGAGGCCATAAACCCTGACAACTCAAGAAAAGGGAAATCAGGCGACGCGTTTTTGTGTAAATACGTTTCACAAATGTTTCATCCAGCAAATACGTGTTCCCGTATTAGTTCATCGATAATTACATGCTGTAATATGTGCCAATGTATCTAATGTCCCCTTTTATACCGGCTGTCTGCAAGTTGCTGTATGAAGAATCTCCATTCACCAGG
>NC_051407.1:7864768-7864863 GCF_015228065.2 Penaeus monodon
ATGAAATGCGTAACATACTGTTTATCATTCTGAACCTTGTCACCATCATTACATTTACGATGATGACAAACATAATACCCATAAAATGAGATGAT
>NC_051407.1:7865402-7866928 GCF_015228065.2 Penaeus monodon
CCGCAGTAACTTTTGCTGATTTATATTAGGGTGTTCCATACACGCCAGAAGGTGTAGGCGCGATAATCGGAGATGTAGCGAGAACACCACTGATAATTTCATGGCTATCGTCAAAACCACTGACTAGACTTCCTCCGGCAGCTTCTACAACACCACCAAACCCACCGTAACCACCACCAAAGCTCCAACAGACCCACCAAATCCACCATGGCCTCCGGCAGCTCCTACGCCACCACGAAGTCCACCATGGCTTTCCGTAACACCTGCGGCTCCACCAAGCCCACTATTGCCTCCAGCAGCACCTCCGGCTCCACCAAATCCACCATGGTCTCCCGCAGCCCCTACATCTCCACTAAGTCTACCAAAGTTTCCGGCAGCGCCTGAAGCTCCACCAAATTCTCCGGCTCCACCGAGAACCTGCCCAATCGTTGCAGCGGCTGCACTGAGAGCAGTCTCAAGGTCGACACCTATGGGAAGAGCTGGATTTTCTCCTTATTTGTAGTTGACGAAGTAGACTTCTGGGTTGCACTAAGGATGAGCTGGTACTTCGATCACACGCTGACCCACTTCAGTCTTCTTGTTGAGGACGTACACGATGTTTTCTGTCCTCGGTGGAGGAAGAACGAGAGGTTCAGGTCCTGGTCCTACTTCAGGTAGACGCAAAAAGAGGATATTGTGGTCAATACGAGGTGGAGGAATGACAGGTGTTGGACCACGAGGTTCTCTAGGTTGTTCAGGTACGTCGAAAACATATATCTTTCGATTAATTTCCGGGATAACACAAGTACCATCTACGTGCAGCACTTCACCTTTTTACATGCAGCCGCAAAGCCAGCACTATTGTATGTCCAGCACTTGCAGAGTGTCCAGCTGCAGCAGAGTGTAAGGCTACAGCAGAATGGCCAGCTCCAGCAAAGTGGCCAGCGCCAGCTGAACATCCGACTCGTGTAGGAGGGGGAACATCACCAGGGTGTCCATCTTGCCCTGCTTCTGGGTTTGAGTAAGTCTGGAGCGCAGAAGACGCTGCTGCAACCAGCACTGGCAATATGATCTGTGGAGATTTTCATATTCTGTTCTTATTATCAAGTCTTCCATAATACCTGGACATTGCCTATTGTATGCACTTAGGCTGTATCTCACGTAGTTATGATAAGCTAGGATCTTTGATACAAACTTAAATAATATGTAGTAGTATGTATCATTTTTAAAGTAGGAAGTGTAAACTAGAAATACGGTAACTTTCAAAAATCCTTTGCTCTGTTTGTAAATAATCTCTGTGCAATCTTGCTTGCCAGTAGCTTCTTGTTAGATTACTGTACGAGACCATAAAGGCTTTAGCTTTATATATTGTTCACATGTAGCTATGACCTTCACTCGTTTCTCTCTAGGTCAGGGTCCCCTCTCACCTGATTCCTTTCAAAAGTACCTAGTTACTCTGTTCACAATTTCATATGTGTAAAAGAAATCATTTCAATAGTTGTTAGATTATTCATAAAACAATGTTGAACCTCCTGCTACATGTCTCA
>NC_051407.1:7867091-7867244 GCF_015228065.2 Penaeus monodon
CATGTATTTGTGTAAATACGTTTCACAACTGCTACAACCGAAATTATATGTCCCCAGCGAATTAAATTGATTGATAATTACATGCTATGTACCAACTTATTGATTTTATACCAGCTATCTGTATGAACGTAGTGATATGTATTCACCAGGTGG
>NC_051407.1:7868305-7868477 GCF_015228065.2 Penaeus monodon
TTACCTCGCCCCCTAATTATTACTTCAACGTTAGCATATCATTATCATTGTTATTAATATTTTTTCACCATTTCTATTAACGAAATGAGAGACATACTGTTTTTCATTTTGAACCTTGTCACCATCATTACAGTGATTATGATAACAAACATAATATCCTTAAAATACGATG
>NC_051407.1:7868901-7868970 GCF_015228065.2 Penaeus monodon
GCAGAACTTTCCATATATTGCAAGTTCTGCAAAGTAGGATGAAGGGAATACATGTAAGTATCCATCGTT
>NC_051407.1:7869105-7870671 GCF_015228065.2 Penaeus monodon
ACTACCGTAAATTACTTATGCTGATTTGTATCAGGGTGTACCATACACGCCAGAAGGAGTAGACGCGATAATCGGAGATGCAGCGAGTACACCACTGATAATTTCATGACTATCATCATCATCGAAACCACCACTGACTAGACTTCCTCCGGCAGCTTCTACAACACCACCAAGTCCACCGTGGCTACCACCAAGGCCTCCTGCAGCTCCAACAGACCCACCAAATCCACCGGCAGCTCCTGTGCCACCACCAAGTCCACCATGGCTTCCTGTAGCACCTGAAGCTCCACCAAATCCACCAGGGCTTCCAGCAGCAACTCCGGCTCCACCAAATCCACCAAGGCCTCCGGCAGCATTTGCAACTCCATCAAATCCACCATGGCCTCCGGCAGCACCTGCAGCGCCACCAAATCCACCAAGGCCTCCGGCAGCGCCTGCAGCTCCACCAAATCCTCCGGCTCCACCAAGAACCTGACCACTCGTTGCTGCGGCTGCACTGAGAGCAGTCTCAAGATCGACACCAATGGGAAGAGCTGGATTTTCTCCGTCTTCATAGTTGACGAAGTAGACTTCTGGGTTGGACTGAGGATGAGCTGGTACTTCGATCACACGCTGACCCACTTCATTCTTCTTGTTGAGGACGTACACGATGTTTTCTGTCCTTGGTGGAGGAAGAACGAGAGGTTCAGGTCCTGGTGCGTCTTCAGGTAGACGCACAAAGAGGATATTGTGGTCAACACGAGGTGGAGGAATGACAGGTGTTGGACCACTAGGTTCCCTAGGTTGTTCAGGTACGTCGAAAACGTATAACTTTCGATTAATTTCCGGGGTAACACAAGTACCATCTACGTGCAGGACGTCACCTTCTTTACATGCTGCCGCGAAGCCAACACCAGCAGTGTGTCCAGCACCAGATGCATGTCCAGCACTTGCAGAGTGGCCAGCTGCAGCAGAATGGCCAGCTCCAGCAGAGTGGCCAGCAGCAGTTGAGTGCCCGATTATTGAAGGAAGTGGAACACCACCAGAATGTCCATCTTGCCCTGCTTCAGGGGCAGAGTACGTCTGGAGCGCTGCAGACGCTGCAACAACCAGTACTGGCAATATGATCTGTGGAGAGATTTAAATGTCATCCTGATTATCAAAGTTTTATATAATACTGGATATTGCCTATTGTAAGCACAAGGATCCTATGGTTCGGAAAGAAATGATAGGTTAGAATTTTTAATAAAAATATAATGCATTAGTATGTTCTATGAAATAATATTATTTGAAGTATGAAGTCTAAATCTTAAATACGATAACTATCAAGAATCTATTGTTGCGTTTGTAAATAACCTCTGCGTAAGCTTGCTTACCAGGAGCTTCATGATAAATGGTTGTACGAGTCCATGAAGACTCCAGCTTTATATACCGTTCACCTGTAGCTGTGACCTTCACTCGGTCCTCTCTAGGTTAGGGACTTCTCTCACCTTATTCCTTTATATCATACTTGGTAACTTTGTTCATTGAGCTATATGTGTGAAAGTTATCATTTCAATGGCTGTTAATTATTGATGAATCCACGTA
>NC_051407.1:7870735-7870915 GCF_015228065.2 Penaeus monodon
GCTGTCTGTATTCTTAAAAACACACTGTAATAATTTTCAGGCTAATGTCAATAATAAATCTAGCATCAAAAATAGTATTACGTAAATCTAATGGATTTGGTTAATTCACAACCGCACTCTAAAGCATGTCCGGATGTCTGTACATTCTTGTACGAACGCAGTCATATACATTTACCAATG
>NC_051407.1:7872972-7874640 GCF_015228065.2 Penaeus monodon
GTCTCACGAAACAGTTTCATTTACAAAATAATGAACAAATGATTGGTAAAAATAATAGAAAAATGTGTACTAATCGGCTTTATTTCTTTAATAAAATTTGTATTACAACAATATAAATATATTTTTGATACTTTATTTCACCCTCGGATCATCGTGATTTGTATCAGGGTGTACCATACACACCAGAAGGAGTAGGCGCAATAATAATTTCGTGGCTATCATCATCGAATCCACCAGTGACTAAGCTTCCTCCGGCAGATCCTGCGACCCCACCAAAACCACCGAGGCCACCGTCAAGGCCTCCTGCAGCTCCTGCACCTCCACCAAGTCCTCCATGGCCTCCAGCAGCACCTCCGGCACCACCAAATCCACCAAGGCCTCCAGCAGCACCTCCGGCTCCACCAAATCCACCAAGGCCTCCAGCAGCACCTCCGGCTCCACCAAATCCACCAAGGCCTCCGGCAGCGCCTCCGGCTCCACCAAATCCACCAAGGCCTCCAGCAGCACCTGCAGCGCCACCAAATCCACCAAGGCCTCCGGCTCCACCAAGAACCTGACCACTCGTTGCAGCGGCTGCACTGAGAGCAGTCTCAAGGTCGACACCAATGGGAAGAGCTGGGTTTTCTCCGTCTTCGTAGTTGACGAAGTAGACTTCAGGATCGGACTGAGGATGAGCTGGTACTTCGATCACACGCTGACCCTCTTCCTTCTTCTTGTTGAGCACGTATACGATGCTTTCTGTCCTCGGTGGAGGAAGAATGATGGGTTCAGGTCCTGGTGCGTCTTCAGGTAGACGTACAAAGAGGATATTGTGGTCAACACGAGGTGGAGGAATGACAGGTGGTGGGCCAATGGGTCCCCTAGGTTGTTCAGGTACGTCGAAAACGTATACCTTTTGATTAATTTCCGGGGTAACACAAGTACCATCGACGTGAAGAATTTCACCGTCTTGGCATGCTGCCGCAAAGCCAGCACCAGCAGAGTGTCCAGCGCCAGAAGCGAATCCAGCACCAGCAGAGTGTCCAGCGCCAGAAGCGAATCCGGCACCAGCAGAGTGTCCAGCGCCAGAAGCGAATCCGGCACCAGCAGAGTGTCCAGCGCCAGAATCGAATCCAGCACTACCAGAATGTCCGGCTCCTGTAGAAAGTGGAACACCACCAGTGTGTCCAGCTGCCCCTGCTCCTGGGGCGGAGTAAGACTGGAGCGCTGCAGACGCTGCAGCAACCAGCACTGACACTGTAATCTGCGATGGAGATAGTAATAGTTTTCACTTTACTTCATGTCTGCTCTATGCGTAAAATTATGAACCACAAAGATAAATTGATCTACGTTTTTTAAACCTAAATGCAAGGTAGTATTATGCATCACAGAATAAGAAGATATCTTAACGTATGAAATATGAAAGCAAAGATCTTTTGCTGTTTTTCTAATTCTGCATACTCCCAGGAAATCCTTCCTTACCAGGAGCTTCATGTTGGAAGACTGTATGCGCCCTAGCAGTCTGCAGCCTTTTATACATCCGCTCACCTCTGGTTCTGACCTTCACTCCTTTGCCCGCTGATTTCCTTTGGGTTAGTGGACCATTCCCTCTCACCTGGTTTATTAAAAAGTACTTAGTCACTGTTTACTGTATAATGAATAGTATATAAGTCGATTAGGAAAATTGCG
>NC_051407.1:7874889-7875085 GCF_015228065.2 Penaeus monodon
TGTGTACCTGCACGGGTACTCTCGTTCAAAGATAATGATATTGGCTGGCACGCACATGCACACAAACACAAATGCAAACAAAGGCCTTCACTCATTTATAGAAATTGTTCTCATAGAAACACTTTTTAGCCTTAATAATTATATTAGAAATATACGGACATAAACCTAAAAATAAAAAAATATTTTTGCTCAAATA
>NC_051407.1:7875423-7875497 GCF_015228065.2 Penaeus monodon
AGCCTTTATATAATTTGAATTTCTTTTATTGTTGTTTCATTGCGTCTCATCCGTTACTACGTTTGTTAATGTTC
>NC_051407.1:7875659-7876249 GCF_015228065.2 Penaeus monodon
TTAAATTCGATACAACAAATAATAGCTAAAAAATTGCGGACAAGCTGACTTAAGTATTCCTTATGAAAGCCTATATTTTCCACTTCTTAATGTATAATGTATAGTATATCTCCTGACTTTTTATTCTGCATACTTTTATACCATTGGATGGAATCTACTTTTGAGTTTGATTTTTTTTTTTTAACAATATGATATTTATCGGTACATCGCTAACCTTAAGGTAAAAGTTCATACATTATTATTTTTCCAGAAAACCAGTAAGTTAACTTTGTTAGTTATTTTACCGAAAGCCACTCACACACTACAACTCTGATCAAAATCGGGTATTGATGAATATTATAGACCGTATATGGGTCATATTAAAATAATGATCCTGGTAGCTTAAAAGTAAGAATGTAATTCGCCACAGATAAATATTAAAAACAAAAATGATAGCATGCACCAAATCTGAATATTAATCAATATTACTGAAATATCTAACGGCCTCCATTTTTTTCAGTTCCTGAAGTCAGTACAACGATGCCGATATTATGGATTGTGTTTGTCAATCTTTCGCTGCCGATTTCAAAATGTTGATAACTGGAGTGTAT
>NC_051407.1:7876306-7877999 GCF_015228065.2 Penaeus monodon
CCAAATTGATTTCATAGATTCATGAAAGCTCTTTCAAGTTCTCTATGTGTTTGTATATGAGCATTCTTCATCTTGTGTGTGAGAAACGTATTTAGAGTTAATTACAATATTTTTCATTGTGTTCCTTAATGCATAGCTAGATATATAGTTCCTGGTAGTTATTCTATTGGTTCTGATATAAAGCATACATTATGAAACACTTTAGTAACGCAAGGATATAAGTGCATAATCGCCATCCCTGATGAGAACTCAAGTCTCTACCCTTCAGGGCGATCTTCCAAGGGAAAGAGGTTTGAAAACAACCTACAACAGGATCGTACAAGATTCTTTTTTTAAGGGTCGTGTGGTCCAGTTAGTTTGGTACAACTCACGTTAGGTAATAAATTGATTGGTAGACATTCAAGTTCTTGTCAAGGAGGATAACTATATAACATTCAAAGTAAAATCGTATCAGTAAATAAAAATGATCGCCAACACCCCTCAAACAATATATATATTTTTAAATGCATCCGATATTTTAGGTGTATGGTGACTTAACATATATCTTTGAATATAAGAAAACAGCCTGTTCAAATAAATACTTTATTTTAGAGAAAATATAAACTATTAGTAGGAAAATATACAACGTAACTATAAGAAAACTTAACTATTAGTTGAAAGAATGAAAACAAGTTATTTTGTAAATAGAAAATATCAAGCATAAACTCCTTTTCTCTAAGGGAGCGAGTACTGCCTTGAGGGCGAAGTGGCCACAACTGACGAGCTGCCATGGGCCTCCCCGGAGTGTCCGTCATCGAACTGAGGACCTTGAGCAAAGCCGCTGAAATCTTCGCCACTATCGCCAGAGAAGCTAACACCAAATCCATCAGCTCCACCGCCAAGACCACCGGCCCCGCCAAGTCCGCCGGCTCCAGCGCCAAATCCGCCAGCTCCAGCGCCAAGTCCGCCGGCTCCAGCGCCAAGTCCGCCGGCTCCGCCAAGTCCGCCGGCTCCAGCGCCAAATCCGCTGGCTCCGCCAAGTCCGCCGGCGCCACCAAGTCCGCCATCCCCGCCAAGTCCGCCGGCTCCGCCAAGTCCGCCGGCGCCACCAAGTCCACCAGCTCCAGCACCGAGACCAGCACCACCACCAAGTCCACCAGCACCGCCGATAACTTGCCCTCCGGCCTGAGAAGCTGCGCTGAGAGCTGTCTGGAGATCAACGCCGATGGGAAGAGCAGGGTTTTCTCCTTCTGCATAATTGACGAAGTAAATCTCAGGATCAGACGGAGGATGGGCAGGTACTTCAATAACACGCTGCTGTTGTTCATCCTGCTTGTTAAGGATATACACAACGCTTTCTGTCCTTGGTGGGGGAATAATGAATGGTTCAGGGGCAGGTCCTTCCTCAGGAAGATGAACAAATAAGATGTTATGATCCACTCGAGGAGGAGGAATACTTGGGGGTGGACCGACCGGCGCGGGAGGGAGGGCAGGAGACTCGTATACATAGACTTTCCTGGTAACAACGGGGGCATAGCATTTCCCGTCAACATGAAGAACCTCTCCCTCTTGGCAGCCTCCGGCAGGACCTCCAATCAGGAACCCCTCACCGGAATCCTCAAAAGACCCATGTCCTCCGCTGAAAGAGGTTCCAGCAGCTGCAGGGAGAGGAACACCAGGCCCAGGCTGCCCAGGAGTAGGCAGATTGTAGCCT
>NC_051407.1:7878398-7878751 GCF_015228065.2 Penaeus monodon
TTATATACTCACTGAAATCTGACCTTCCTTCACAAATTTTGCAATAATGGCGGAATTGGGAAACTTGTATATTTCCTCTTACGACAAGAGTTTAGATTTTGATAGAATTTAGTTTCATAATAGTATTGATTAACCTGAAAAATCGTTTTCTATGGTGTTGCAAGCATTTCTTACGTTAATTCATTATCCACTAGTTAGTATTCCATTTAAAAAAATGATAGCTGAAATATACATGTAAAAAGAAAAAAAATTGTTTGGTTTGGCCTACCTTATGAGTATCCAAATACGTATGAGTTGATATTTCTGTCTATTTATATAAGTAGATCACAAGCATCCACACGTACGTGCACTTA
>NC_051407.1:7878873-7879484 GCF_015228065.2 Penaeus monodon
ACCTTTTCGTAACCTTCTTATTGTGTAAGTATCTCACGGAATTCTCTCTAATGTATGCCTTATATAAATCACCTTGGCTACCTTGAAAAACTCGTTTCTAAGAAAGCCTCACTTCAAGTGTAATTCCAGACTCCACTCACCAAGAGCTCCATAGTGAATAATGGCGTGAGTGTGTGTGGCAGTTAGCTTTATATACACTCCAGCACGCACACTCCTCCCTGACCTTCACACTCCCAGCCCGTGACCCCGCCCGTCCGCCCCGGTTACTAGTCTGACCCTTCTCTCACCTAGTTTGCTAGGAAATCCTTAGTCATCATCTGAGTCCACCGGAGAAAGAGAGGGCGGAAAAAATGGTCCGGATATTGTTGGAATTACATAAACTAGTTACCTGGCAATCCACTTCCACACAAGACCGGTTTGGTCTCGTTTCACAAGCGACCTCTGTGTCGTGTTACCCGAGTTACCCGAGGGAGGAGGCTGGGTACGCTGAATGTGGAAGGTCAATAGGCAGTGTCACGTCAGAACATGTTTGTTTTGTCAAACTTTTCTTAAATAATGCTGCCAGGTGTGGATGGATGTTCTGTTAGAAACTAGGAAAGTAGAATAAGGCC
>NC_051407.1:7879609-7880096 GCF_015228065.2 Penaeus monodon
ATGTACTCTCAAATACATTGGTCTACATACTTTTTCACTGAGTTTCCATATTCTAGTCTTTTCACAGGAACATTTATGCTATCATATTAACAATACAAACTTTCTTATTTACTTAGGCGACTAAATTAAGTAAAACAAAACTAGCTAATAATTAACCATAAGATATATTTATTTTTGCATACTTTTAATCTTGCCTGATGTGCTCAAAAGTATGTCAGTAAATATATGTTTATGCCTTCCATTTGCATACACGTATTGAACTAGTAAAAAAGGAACTTCATTCCATGTAAGGATAACAACTTTTTTTTTATAAATAATTTTATGTGCGTTTCTCAATATACGATGCCTGATGTTGTCAGACAGATATTTCTAATACATGACATAATATTTCCGACTCCAAATCCGTGATAGATGAACCGAACTGATTTTAAAATTCGTGAACTTTCGGTTTCATTTCGAAAGACTTTAAGGGAGGAAATGCGCATAC
>NC_051407.1:7881625-7881698 GCF_015228065.2 Penaeus monodon
TTTAAAATTCGCGAACTTTCACAAGATGTTAAGGAGGAAATGTATATCCGGCCTCTTTGTCGTTTTGCATCTT
>NC_051407.1:7882406-7882572 GCF_015228065.2 Penaeus monodon
ACTCCCTGCGTTCCAGTCTCACCCAGTCTGTTTCTGACAGTATAGGATATGTGTTTGCATAATGTATGCAATTTTTTGTATACACGAATATAAAAATAACACCACTGATTTTGGAAAATGGTTACTCAATATATTTTTGATGAAATCTTTGGCAGATAAAAATCAG
>NC_051407.1:7882642-7882992 GCF_015228065.2 Penaeus monodon
TATGAGGATCTGATTGGTAAATTCCCCAATGGCTGGACTCAATGTGGAAGCGTTCCAGCATTCGACATTTTTTTCTTAAAGTGAAAGAGAAAATATGATACCATGGAAGTGAAGGTAAACTATAACAATTCTGATCTCTGCTATATAGACTAAAATATGCAGACTGCTAATGAATAGACATAACTAATGATTAAGTGAATACTCAAACTTGCTGTCAGAAGATGATGGGATTAATACTTTTTTTCTGTATATTAAATCATTCTCCTTTTACATGCAATGATTTTACTTTCTCCTTGTCAAAATGAAGAGTATATCCAATATGAACTTTTATTCATCAGTCTATCTACGAG
>NC_051407.1:7883833-7884225 GCF_015228065.2 Penaeus monodon
ATGGCAACTCGAGGAGGATCCGGGTCACTCTTTTTACGTAGGATGGCAAGGACGACTACAAGACACGCCCACAATTTCGCGTGGAAGATCTCTCCTCATTTATCTAAACGGGGGAGGGCGGGGCGAATAAACTTACGACATATACCAAAGGAAACAGATAATAATGTTAAATAGATTGGAAACAATATGTTATATATTTGAAAGAAAAAATACGTGTTCTTTTTCGAATGTGCAGCAACCCCACAATCGCCTAGAGCAACGGCAGAGGCCAGGCGTGTGTGAAACCAGCCCGGAGCGTGGCAGTCAGTACGGGATCAGACTGTCGTGCAGAACGCTTTGGGGAACCTTCACGATACCGGCTCTTCAGCAATCAGTTACAACCTATGAAGTCA
>NC_051407.1:7884413-7884497 GCF_015228065.2 Penaeus monodon
AAAATGGATGGTGGTTGTATATTCTTGTGTATATATCTCTCATTCGTTTTCTCATCCTTACTTGACTCTCCCACTCGCAAAAGA
>NC_051407.1:7885574-7885908 GCF_015228065.2 Penaeus monodon
TATGCGTATCTTACCAGTCCTATATACTTAGTCTTAAAAAAGGTACGATTTTTCATTGTTGGACACCTAACAATAGAAATATTAATTTTCTTTAAATCGTGTTAGAAGAAAAACACCTTACATTTATGTAAATTCTGTTAATCTTTGTATTAAGTAACGATTCCTACGTTTATTGGCTGCGTGAATACATTATAATTTTTTTCCGTTATTGTTACCATGCCGATGATATATCGGCTGACAGAAGCTATCTATCTAATTTGTTTTTAACAGTTACAAATCGCTTCTACCAGCTTAAAACAAAACAAAATGTAAAATGTAGTTATGTGCTTTAATA
>NC_051407.1:7887193-7887859 GCF_015228065.2 Penaeus monodon
CTGATAAACTTCCATGAAGTTTCTATGAAACGATCGGGAAATAAGCTTACACACACATATAGAGGCTATAAAAGCTGAGCATTCCACGATCAGTTTATGTAAGTGTTTGAAGCTTTCACTTCCTTTGTTCTTAGTCAGTCGTTTGCATAAAGATGTGATTTCGTAGCTACTGTATGTATTAAAGTACCTTTCAAGTAGTGATGTTATACTTTTAAATTCTTAAGAGGACTAGCACGGGAGAAAATATATCACCAGTTTGAAATCGTACACGCAAATGGTAATGAAAATCGTCTTTACTAGCGTATAGATTTTAGAAATAGGTAGACTACTTTTTCACTTACACACAAAGATGCATGTATACATGTAGATGCTTACCTTTCTTTTAAAAAGTAACACCATGATTCGTTAAGTGTTTATTGAGCAAATTTGTCTTTTCAGTCTGATTCATAACAAAACAAATCCCCACGTGTTCAAAGCCTGATCCTGAACTTACAACATACGCATATATCCTTGACATGTCTTCCTTCTTAGTATGAAAACTAGGGCAATCATTGTGTTATAAAAGTAAGACTGTGACAATCATTTTGCTTGAGAATGAGTTTGCAGGAACCGGTATGCTTCCGCATACCGCCGTTTTCTTTGATGCTCGGGAACTGCACATTAGCA
>NC_051407.1:7888214-7889893 GCF_015228065.2 Penaeus monodon
CCATGAACAATAAAAAAAAAATCACAGTACTTCAAACTGTCGGCACTATCTTAATATATCCTGTATCAGCGCTTAATGTAATCTTATATAGTAAAACTAGTGACTAATTAGTGTGACATCTTGTCCAATGCAAGCGCCGACGATGTAAGGTAGGAAAGGTGTGGCTGACACTAATGAAGTTATCTATTTAATGTGATTCATGTGCGATAAGTGTTGAGCAAATAAATAGCGGTAAGTGTGAAGTTTCATTAACAAACAGAGACTGAAATCATAGGTAGCTTCAACAAAGCAGTCCTGGTCAGGTTCAGTTCAATTTTTCAACATATATCACGTAAGATTTAAGTCCTTCCTCTACGATAAACACACTGATATATAGATATACAAACACAGGTATATTTATACATTGCGGTGAAAAGGATACAGAAACAAACAAATATCAGACTTACACTACGTCGACACTTCCCACTAAGGAGCAGAATATATATTAACACTGGGTGGAGGGCCAAAATCACTTGTAACACTAGCCACTTTACTATGAGCAAAACTACTGTTAGCATCTCCTCTCTTGCTAATTCCTAAGTCATCACTCACGGGACCGCTTAGTAATGTATCATGTAAACCAATACTAAGTTCAGCATTGTTTATATTTTCTAAACCACCAATAATATGACCACCTGTTTCCGTGGCACCACTAAGGGCGGTTTTAAGGTCCACGCCAATAGGCAGGGTTGGGTTTTCTCCTTCTTGGTAGTTAACGAAATAAACATCAGGAGCCGTTGGCGGAGCTCCTGCAACCTCGATCACTTGCTGTCCTAAGTTTCCTCCTTTGTTTTTGTTAAGGACATACACAATGCTTTTCTGGTTTGGTGGAGGGATTATAATGGGTTCACTTTCTTCTCGTTCGGGAAGACGTATAAAGATAATATTGTGATAAGTCTGTGGCAATGGGATGTTAGGTCGGGGTTTCTTGGCTTGCTGTGGGCGTTTCGGTGCATTGTAAACAAATATATTGCGCGTGACTATTGGAACAGCGCAAGTACCATCTACATGCAGGATCTCACCATCTCTGCAAATTTCAGCTGAAGTTTCAGATCCATAGGGAATGTCCTTGGCTTCGGTTTGAAACACTGTATCAGCAGGTATTCCATATTCTTGTTCTAGTGAAGTTCCGGCAACACTTGAGAGTTCAGGATCGGGAAATGAAGGTAGACCGTATTCTTGTGGCACTGCATATGTCGCTGCAGCAAGCAGAAACATAGAAACCAGTATCTGGAAAATACATGTATTATATATTAACAAATATTTACAGAAATGTAATGTCCTCGATCCTTTCCAACTATAGCAGTAAAGGTAAAACTTAAAATAAAGAATCATTTGATGATGTATCTCGAGATATGATTATCTGAGCCTAGTATAATATTTTGAAAATATTTTTGACAAATTGCATTACAACTCACCAGACGTATCATACTTAATAGCTAAAAATCTACGTCTACTTTTGCTACGAGTCTCACCCTATATACCTCCGATCTCTCTCTAGATTCGGAGCACTACCTCTATGCTCCGCCCTATAGTTTTAACACTTCCTATACATTGTAATTAAATAAACACACAGTCATCGTAGAAAGTGAGATGCAAAGCACTATCCACATCTACATCTCAATCTAAAATGAAATGGT
>NC_051407.1:7889922-7890053 GCF_015228065.2 Penaeus monodon
CATTGCAAGAGAAAAATAGTGAGGAAGGAGAAATGGTGGAGAATGTATAATAGCCATCATAATAAAATGGAGAAAAACAATAATGAAAAGAAATATAAATAGATAAAGTTAAGTAAGAATGATATTACTGA
>NC_051407.1:7890230-7890307 GCF_015228065.2 Penaeus monodon
GACTTAGTGATGCTGCAATAAAAGTTTCTGCCAATGAAAGGGAAAATAAAGGTCACAAAGTTTTTTTAATTAACCAC
>NC_051407.1:7890473-7890709 GCF_015228065.2 Penaeus monodon
TTTAGCCAAATCAGCAAACAGAAAAGTATTTTTTCCATTTTCATTTCCCGTTTCTTTTCTTCTCAGACACGTTGTACCCGTCTGCCCTAGAATGACAATGCATAGGTTTGTTTTTCTTTCCATTCCATTGTGGAAAGCAGGTACTTTTCTCCTTTTTGTTCTAAAGCAGTGATGAAATTTGCGTGTTCCTTTCGTCTACATTTATGTATCTTAACTGCTTGCTTGATGTACATGTG
>NC_051407.1:7891415-7891654 GCF_015228065.2 Penaeus monodon
GTTCACAACCGGAAATTTGTACAAAGCGTTAAATAAATTATGTGCTATTGCAGAGCGATAGGGCTGTTTGTCATAGTAACATTATATCTCCAGTGAAAGTTAACAAACGACACAGAAGCGGTATTCATAGATTGTTAGGCATTACGGCTATCCACGCACTTTATATTACACTACTGGATCACTTCCTGTACCGAAACAACAAGCTATACATAATGCGTGTGTAGCCATGAAAGTTTCAG
>NC_051407.1:7891740-7891939 GCF_015228065.2 Penaeus monodon
GCCTATATAGTATCATTATGTGCTTGTGGTGATTTAATTATCGCCCAGTTTCGTAAGGTATAGCAGGCCCCAGTCGTGCGTTTCGAAGATGACTTTGTACATAAACCTGATATCATAGAAAAAAAACATGAAGTGACATTTAAAAATATTTGAAGTTCTTGATCCTCTTCATACTGATAATGATGCATAAACTATCTCC
>NC_051407.1:7892163-7892245 GCF_015228065.2 Penaeus monodon
TTCACTTTTCTTGCCAGTTTTGTCTGTCTACCTTTCCCTATTTCAATGTCTGCCCTGTCTCGTTTCGTATGTTATTTTTTTT
>NC_051407.1:7892769-7893783 GCF_015228065.2 Penaeus monodon
CTTTTATTTAGCTTTATTCCTCCTTATAAAACACTATATAATTGGAGTTAAAATCTACTTAAAGGCATACAAAATCAAAGACACACTTATCTATTATGCTAGTGCTGAGATAGGCTCCTTAACTAATTACTTAAGTTTAGTTATGCCTGTCTATTTGTATGGGAACGAAGGAGAGGAAAATATAGCGTAGTCATTTGAAATGATATATATTTGTAGAAGAATCAACAATAAAACAGTAAAAAAATAGCAGTACATTAAAATTATAAAGAATTGATGACCATAATGGTATCATCTGTGAACTTGTCCAGGTAAATATTTGCCTAAGGCCCGGAATAAGTGTTACTAGGAGGGCTGTAGTCTCCACCTGGGGCTCCACCGCCTGAGCCTCCACTGAAACCACCTCCTGAACCGCCTCCGAATCCACCTCCTGAACCGCCACCGAATCCACCTCCTGAACCGCCTCCGAATCCACCTCCTGAACCGCCTCCGAATCCACCTCCTGAACCGCCTCCGAATCCACCTCCTGAACCACCTCCAATTCCACCTGCGCCTCCACCCAATCCTCCACTTCCTGCCCCACCAGCGCCGCCGATAACCTGGCCACCGCCGTCAGCAGCGGCTTGGAGGGCAGTCTGGAGATCCACACCAATGGGCAGCTGGGGATTCTCACCATCGGCGTAGTTGACGAAGTAAACCTCAGGATCGGAAGGAGGAGGAGCTGTCACTTCGATCACCCGCTGGCCTCCTCCGCCGTCGTTCTTGTTCAGGACGTAGATGATATTCTCCTGCCTTGGTGGAGGAACGATGACGGGGTCAGGTCCTTCGGCTTGCTCTGGAAGGCGGACGAAAACAATGTTGTGCTCGACTTTCGGCGGCGGGATGCTCGGTGGGGGACCGCTTGGCTGCTGAGGTTGGTCGGGAGCGTCGTAAACGTAGACGTTTCGCGAGATTATAGGTCTGACGCACGAGCCGTCTACGTGTTGAACCTCTCCATCCCTGCATCCTCCTCCATAT
>NC_051407.1:7893824-7894242 GCF_015228065.2 Penaeus monodon
ACTGGAGAATCCACCACCTCCGCCGCTGGAGAATCCACCACCTCCGCCGCTGGAGAATCCACCACTTCCGCCGCTGGAGAATCCACCACCTCCGCCGCTGGAGAATCCACCACCTCCACCGCTGGAGAATCCACCACCTCCACCGCTGGAGAACCCACCGCCTCCACCACCGCTGCTACCGCCGTGAGAAAATCCAGGTCCAGAAGGCGAGGACAGAGAGTACCCCTGAGGGGCTGCAAGGGCCACGGCGACGGACGCCGAAAGCAGGACCTGTGAAATTTTAGAACAGAAAGCAAAATCTTAGTAAAACTCAAACAAAGGAGTGGATTAAACTGAGGAGTGCATCTTTGTTCATATTTTAATAAAAGGACTAGTGTAAACTATTTGCCAGGAATTTTTTTTGTGTAAATGGTATGAA
>NC_051407.1:7894307-7894833 GCF_015228065.2 Penaeus monodon
TCTTATTGTTACATTCTTCATATAAGAAAACTAACGTCTACAGACTACAAAGCAGACAAATGTAAGTCTGATCCAATTGTTCTTATGTAACAGAAGAGCAAAGCTATCGGAGCTACTACTAACCACGAGCTTCATGGTGGAAGACGATGTGTTGCTTGGACGCACAACGGTTTATATACAGCTCTAGGTCCACCGAGTCAGGCGTCACCCCCCGCCCACACCGACCACCGAAGCCCCTTCCCTCTCCCTCCCTTGAATAATAGGCTAACTTGTTCAGCCAGGCTATCTGCCGCACTATTACGTGGCACTTCCTGATGGTACTTTTACACGGGGGAGAAAGTCATGAAATTCTATTGATTGTTTAGGAAGATGGACACACTTGGATCCTCAAAAAGGAAGCTTGTTTGCAACAGTGATCCTGTTTTGCTCATGAAACCTTTCCTTTTTTTCAGAAGGGTGCAGGGGAGTAAAGTCAGGAAGTGATTATATGACCTCATTGAAAATAGATTATTGATTTGTTGTAAAC
>NC_051407.1:7897839-7898354 GCF_015228065.2 Penaeus monodon
TAATTTTTTTTTATGAATCATAGGTAAAATGTACGTAAAATGAAGGAAAGAAAACTCGAGCTAATATGAGGCCAAGATGATTAGTGTTAAGTGTGGAAGAGTTTAAGTTATATAACTCTGACAGAAATAAATTGTCCAAAGATAACCACATTGCATAGACACATAAAAATGCTGAGTCACCACAATAAAGTAAAAGTTTTCCTTTCACAGCAAAAAAGCATACCCAAGTGTCCAGAGTTGGATCATTAATGTAAATTTTTTCGGGTGTCTTGTGCCACTTTTTCCACAATAAGATGAGTTTCTAGTTCATGTTTTTGCTTTACTTTGCTCTACTTCCTCGATTACGAAACTATGTAGCCAGCATCATCTTGAACCATTCGAGAAATGTGAACTTTCAATTAAAGTAGTGGTTTAAAGTAATCACACTAGAACAGTGAAGTCACGACCTGTAAAAAAGCAATAACCTTAAAAGAAAATAATTATCTGTATCGTATAGTATTTTTTCATGATGGTGT
>NC_051407.1:7899835-7899910 GCF_015228065.2 Penaeus monodon
GCTGCGCAGGCTGAAAATGCAGTGAAGACGTACGCTTGCTGACTGGCTGTTCAGTGCTTGTATGTATGCAAGCGG
>NC_051407.1:7900238-7900424 GCF_015228065.2 Penaeus monodon
GCTTCACTACTTGAATTTATTACTTTATCCCGTCTTCAACTGTAATATTCCCTACTGCATCTTGTACTGTTCTTTGTATTTTTAGCTATTTACATGGTATTTATATTTATCTGATCATTTATTAAATTTACTTTACATTCTGTGACATCCCAAAGGGTCAAATTTCCAGTAGGCTATCTCAAAGAA
>NC_051407.1:7900803-7902589 GCF_015228065.2 Penaeus monodon
ATTACCTTTGCAATCATAGTTAACATTATTTGGTATAGTCTAATAAATTTGTGAAATCGGATGAGAATTAATGATTCAAATTTGTAATTACAATATGCAAATCAACCGTACCATAATTCTGACACTAAAATACTGACAACCTGCGGTGGGAAATGAATTCCTGATATTATTCTGTTGATTGTCTTTCGGGTGCTAGCTCACACAAAGTGCACTTATTTGGCATTGCCACTAGATCCTTATAAGTGGAATTCCTTCTTTGCTTAGATTATCCAAAATAAAAACCCTGGGAAGTCTTATACGTGGAAAAAACTGATGGTGATTATGGTATATATTATGTTCAACTACGTCATTAACAGGAATGTTATTTATATCCATGCATCCACTCAACAACTTTTAAGTAAATTTTTTAACGCAGTTCCATTCTCTTGCAGTAGCCCAAATTCCTAAGGATAAATACAACTCATCTTGATTGCTTAAAAGACATCAAAGAGGACTGTATGAAGAGAAAGAATATATAGATATCTTTATTGTATTGGCCATCGCAAGAACAAACAACATATAACAAAACTTAATAATACTGAACGTCCATTCTGGCATTAAGATAAATTTAGGAAAAGATTTTGGAAAAAGATCTTCAAGATGGAGGGCCGTAGAGACCACTACCTGACCCTCGTCCGCTTCCTGAACCGCCGCTGCTACCACCAAAGCTACTAAATCCACCTGCACCGGAACCACTTCCACCAAATCCACCAGCGCCACTTCCACTACCGCCAAATCCCCCGGAACCGCCTCCGAATCCTCCAGCGCCACCGGAACCGCCTCCGAATCCTCCAGCGCCACCGGAACCGCCTCCGAATCCTCCAGCGCCACCGGAACCGCCTCCAAATCCTCCAGCACCACCACCGATTCCTCCTCCGGTACCATCGGAACCTCCGATGACCTGACCACTTGCTTCAGCAGCTGCCCTGAGAGCAGTCTGAAGATCCACTCCAATAGGAAGGGTTGGATTTTCTCCCTCTTCGTAGTTGACGAAATACACCTCAGGATTTGAAGGAGGAGCAGCTGTCACCTCGATCACGCGCTGACCTCCGTCACCTCCGCTCTTGTTCAGGACGTACACAATGCTTTCCTGTTTTGGTGGTGGAACAATGATGGGTTCGGGTCCCGGACCTTCTTCAGGAATGCGTACGAACAGGATATTGTGATCAACCCTCGGCGGCGGAATACTTGGTGGTGGTCCGCTTTCCCCTTGAGGCTGTTCGGGAGCGTCATAAACGAATACATTTCTAGTAACGATGGGAACGACGCATGATCCATCTACGTGCAGGATTTCTCCTTCTCTGCAGGCTCCTCCGGAACCTCCGCCCCCATAACCTTGTCCAGATGAAGAACCTCCGACACTTGAGAATCCATTTCCTCCACTGCCTGAAAATCCACCTCCAATGCTGGAGATACCACTTCCTCCACTACTTGAAAATCCACCTCCACCGCCTGAAAATCCACTTCCTCCAGAGAATCCTCCTCCTCTTCCACCTTGAGCACCATGGGAAAATCCTCCTCCAGAGGGCGCTGCTAAATTATAACCTTGAGGATCAGCGACAGACGTAGCGACTACAGCCAAGGAGAGGATCTGGAGGAAATGCACTGTTATATATTTTGAATGTGAAAATAATACCAAAAAATAAACATATAGTTTCTTTAGAATATGATATCAATGAATGCTGTCCACTTGGTACTAAATTTAATAGATAAAGATAACAGTAATAACATTTTAGTGTTTTCTTTA
>NC_051407.1:7902875-7903454 GCF_015228065.2 Penaeus monodon
TGTCTATGTTGATTAGCACTGCACTTCCAAACGTGTATGGTGATTTTTATCGATTAAATATAGGTGTGGAATCTGTACCAAAGAAAAGGAAATTATTAAAAGGTGCCTTCTAACCATCAAACACGAGACACATTGAATGGAACACTTACCAAGAACTTCATGGTGGAAGAGTCTACCGGCCTGAAGTGCATATCACCTTATATATTACCAGATTCTCCGCTCAGCGCAGTCCCTTTCCCCTTCCATTTCAGACTTTCATACCCGTGTATGAAAAAGTGCTCGAGAAGAAAGGTGCTAGTACTGTAAATGGAGCATCCACTTCCCATTCATACACAAGCACACATTAATACCTATATGCGTACTGTACGTGTATGTGGGAGCTGAATAACTACTCATGTCAGTAAACATATATATGAATCAAGGTTTTTCGAAACTGGGAATATACTGGTATTAAGACAATGATAAATTCTCAGCAAACAAAAAAAAACAAGATTTAAACTAAGAAGTATCAAAGCGGGCAAAAGGAAAGCGTGAGTGCACCAGGAATTTTTAAAAATTCATGGTATCTTTCTTCCTTAT
>NC_051407.1:7903484-7903864 GCF_015228065.2 Penaeus monodon
CACTTATTATGAATATCATCAATTCAGTTACATGAGACAAGTAGATATTTGGTTGGAGGCAGGGACCCTGGAATCGTCACCAAAACTATTACTACTTCATTTTCATTCTTTACTTGGAAGACCACACACCCTTCTCCCTATTTCCTTTGTCACGAGGCCTGCTGAAACTGTCATTATAAAATCTGTTGGTTTCCTGATTGGTTTCCTTTCCGTCCTCGATTTCAGCTTTTGTCAGAGGCTCGTAGAACCAGTATTTGGCACTTTTCAGCTTGGTTCATAAACCTGTAAGTCTAAGATATACAGGATATTAAGATATATCAAAATTGCTTATACTTCCAAGCGTTCCTAACCGTTTATAATACATATGAGACTATCTTCTG
>NC_051407.1:7903978-7904059 GCF_015228065.2 Penaeus monodon
AACACACGCCTATCTGTATCTCTATCTGTCTAACTATTAATAGCATACCCCGTCATAGATGGGAGTGGAAGTATCTATCTG
>NC_051407.1:7905029-7905442 GCF_015228065.2 Penaeus monodon
ATAACTTTTGATTAGATAAATGTAAGAAAGTAATGCTTCTTTAGACTGCCTATCTTTGTCCATTGCATGACAAGCATCTTATAAAATCAACAGTTTCCGTCTTTGGTAACCAGTCACTAACCTCTTCCGCGTAACACAGACGTTCGGATTCTGAAATGAGGTTAACAGACTTTTTGCGCGATGCAGGAAACTGAATGAAATTAGATGACCTCCGACAGTGATATTCATGTAATTAAAAGTTTAGTAGGATATAGGTTGATATTATTTTCGTAATAAGTGCTTTGATATAACAGTATTTTCCTACTGACTGTAGCCACTTTTTATGATAATATCAATGACGCTTAATCTTTACACATTTTGGTACTCGGAATACAAGGGATACAACCTGAAGTGAGCCTTTATATGCCGGAATC
>NC_051407.1:7905514-7907048 GCF_015228065.2 Penaeus monodon
ACACAGGATCCCGCCACATAGACTCATTTGATTTACTTTTCGTTCTTAATTGAATTTTGTGCATTCATATTTATAGAACTGAATGAAATTAACATAAATCATCTTATCTTTTGGTTAAAACATCCGTTCAGAATTGGGTGTTCAAGATGGAGGTCCATAAAGACCATTACTTGACCCCCTTCCACTACCGGCACTACCACCAAAACCACCAGCACCAATTCCACGTCCACCAGCTCCTCCACTACCACCAAAACCACCAGCACCAATTCCGCTACCGCCTCCGAATCCTCCAGCACCACTGGAAATTCCTCCAAAACCAGCAACATCGGAAGCTCCGAGGACCTGACCACCTACTTTAGCAGCTGCCTAGAAGGTTGGATTTTTTTCGTCTTCGTAGTTGACGAAATATACTTCAGGATTTGAGGGAGGAGCAACGGAGACACGCGCTGTCTCCGTCACCTCTGCTCCTGATAAGGACGTGAACAATGTTTTCTTATTTTGGTGGTGGAATAGTGATGGGTTCGAGTCATGGATCTTCTTCAGGAATGCGTACGAACTGGATATTGTCTCGACGGCAGTATGCTTGGTGGCGGTCCGCTTTCCCCTTGAGGCTGTTCGGGAGCATCACAAAAGAACACATTTCTTGTAACGATGGGAATGACGCAAGATCCACGTGCAGGATCTCTCCCGGAACCTCCGCCCCCATAACCTTGTCCAGATGAAGAACTTGCGACACTTGAGAATCCTTTTCCTCCACTGCCTGTAAATCTACTTCCACCGCTGGGGATACCACTTCCTCCACTACTTGAAAATCCACCTCCACCGCCTGAAAATCCACTTCCTCCAGAGAATCCTGGAGGAAATGCACTGCTATATATTTTGAATATAAAAATAATACCAAAAAATAAACATATTGTTTCATTAACCTTGTCCAGATGATGAACAACGACACAGGATAGTCATTTCTTCCACTGCTTGAAATCCACCTTTGCCGCCTGAAAATACCTTTCCTCCAGTGAATCCTCCGCCTCCACCACCAATGGGTCTTCCTCCTCCACCTTGAGCGCCATAGGAAAATCCTCTTCCGGAGGATTGTAGATTGTAGCTTTGCGGGAAAGCGATAGGCGTAGCGACTACAGCCAAGGAAATGACCGGCGGAAAATTATGTATTAACTTATTTTTGTTCATATAAGTATGTGTATGTTGACTTTTATTTATCAAATATAGGCATGGAATCTGCATTGCAAAAATAAACAAATAAAATGTATATACATTAGATGCAGTGAAAGTTCCAGTCACTAAAATCTTCATGGTGGAAGAATCTACCGAAATGAAGTGCGCATTACCAAATATACTACCAAATTATCCGCTCTGCAGAATCCCTTTCCCCATACATTCCAAACGTTCCTACCTGGATATGAGAATGCGGTCGGTAATAAAGATGTTATGTTTCGTATGTGTATCTGAGAACCGAAACTACGGTAAATTACACAAGGCATTGAATGTTGATGTGTGCCACGATTCTCGATCATAG
>NC_051407.1:7907118-7907820 GCF_015228065.2 Penaeus monodon
TACTATTTATGCACAATACTTAACTTCCGAATAATCTCGCTTGGTGTCCCTTCCATCCTTCTCGTACTTTCTCAGTGATTCACTAAATCAAAGTTTAGCACTTTACAACCCGAACCATAAATCTAAGCAAAACTTATAGAACTATCTTCTAGTAAGGGTGCACTAAACCGTTCATAGAACAAAGAGATCCTCACAAGGGATAATCTCTTCCATAATATAGTGTGTTGCATGACCAACAACAGAGGTAAGCGAGAAAGTCATGCTAGCAGGTATGGGAAGGATAGTGAGTAAACTAGCTAGAGGGAAAAAAATATCGTTATTAAGAATTATTGACAAAAAAATAAAAAATCTTGCAATGACATCTGCCAGTACCATCACGATCATTACAATCATCATTATCGTCGCAAGCGTTATTACAAAAATCCAGTACATAAAACCATCAGTTACTGTTATTGTTATTCCTTTGGCATTATAGAATAGGATTTAAATATTCTGTTATCTTTATTACCGTTGAAATATACGCTCGGAATCTGTCTGAATAGTTCTAATAATGACTAGTTCGATAATACTAATAAGAGTAATGGCAATCATAACACACTTCAGAAGTATCTTTGAGTGTTATATAAAAAAGACCATAGGCATGATGATTATTTAAATAATCATAATTATGAAAATATTAAAAGGTCAACTGAATTATATGTG
>NC_051407.1:7907915-7908598 GCF_015228065.2 Penaeus monodon
ATTTTTTTATATGATTATTACATTTATTCATTTCTGTAATATACCTGTGATATGATTTGATTCTTGTTTATATGAAAAGGATTCCTCTTGACAACAGATAGTCTTTCGTTGATTTTCGCGTATCTTATAAGGGAAATCGTCAAGACACAATATTCACAGAAAATAATTTTTCACTAAACAGATCTAAAAGTAAACCCTGTTCAGAATGCCCATCTTTTGTTCATTACATGACGAGCAACTCTGATCGGCAGCATCTTCCGGCTTTAGTGACCAGTCATCTTAACCTCCTTCCTGCAACACAGACGTCCTGGATTTGAAGGTAAAGTAGACTGACTTGTTTGGCAAAGCAGGGAATGGAATAAAATGAGAAGAATCGATACTGATATACAAGTAAGCAAAAATTATGACATGATTTGCGCTAATGGTATTTACCGGTATTTAACAGTTATCCTTTTGACAAGAAAAAGAAGCATCGATACCATAACTTATGTATATTTATTTTTCTTCATTAATGAACATATACATTATTGCTAAATTATTAAAGAAAACAGTGTATTGTCTGTCCTTTGGTGAAATATCAGTGCCAGGGTCGAGAAAATATAGAGGACATCGGATATTAGCATCTTCGTCGTATTACTAGCTAAACCCCTAAAACCAGACGTGCAACGTCATAACAATAACTA
>NC_051407.1:7908640-7908795 GCF_015228065.2 Penaeus monodon
ATGAAGGGTGTTATTATTTAACATTTTACTCAAAAACAAACTATTACTTGAAAAAATGTCTGGCTAACTCGCGGAAATGGATTCATTAGCCCCACGGTGACAAGGTATGTGTACACTCATAACCAGTATGGAAAAAGGCATGTGTTTAAGTTTTA
>NC_051407.1:7909089-7910512 GCF_015228065.2 Penaeus monodon
GCAGGAATGATCCATTCAAATTTGTGCATAATTATTCCATGCATGAATTTACACAATTCGTTAATAGAAACATTGCTTATATATTAAATACAAAATACCGCCCACACTGTTATTATTTGTATAGGAACTTTTTAAGAAATAAAATTTATGTGTTCATTTTATTTATCATTACAGAAACAAGCAACAGCTAACAAAACGAATTAAATTTGGATGAAATAAAGATGATTCCATCTCTCTTTTTGGTATAAAACTCTATTTAGAAAAGGATCTTTAAGATGGAGGACCATACAGACCACGGCCTGAACCCCTTCCGCTACCTGTACTACCACCAAAACCGCCAGCGCCAATTCCACCAAGACCAGCACCACTACCACCAAAACCACCTGCACCACTTCCGCTCCCACTAAATCCTCCAGCGCCACCGGAACCGCCTCCGAATCCTCCAGCGCCACCGGAACCGCCTCCAAATCCTCCAGCACCACCGGAACCGCCTCCGAATCCTCCAGCACCACCGGATCCGCCTCCAAAACCACCACCGATTCCTCCTCCGGTACCATCGGAACCTCCGATGACCTGACCACTTGCTTCAGCAGCTGCCCTGAGAGCAGTCTGAAGATCCACTCCAATAGGAAGGGTTGGATTTTCTCCCTCTTCGTAGTTGACGAAATACACCTCAGGATTTGAAGGAGGAGCAGCTGTCACCTCGATCACGCGTTGTCCTCCGTCACCTCCGCTCTTGTTCAGGACGTACACAATGCTTTCCTGTTTTGGTGGTGGAACAATGATGGGTTCGGGTCCTGGACCTGCTTCAGGAATGCGTACGAACAGGATATTGTGATCAACCCTCGGCGGCGGAATACTTGGTGGTGGTCCGCTTTCCCCTTGAGGCTGTTCGGGAGCATCATAAACGAACACATTTCTTGAAACGATGGGAACGACGCATGATCCATCTACGTGCAGGATCTCTCCTTCTCTGCAGGCTCCTCCGGATCCTCCGCCCCCATAACCTTGTCCAGATGAAGAACCTCCGACACTTGAGAATCCATTTCCACCGCCGGAGATTCCACTTCCTCCACTACTCGAAAATCCACCTCCACCGCCTGAGAGGCCACTTCCTCCAGAGAATCCTCCGCCTCCGCCACCAAAGGATCCTCCACCTTGAGAGCCATGGGAAAATCCTCTTCCGGAGGGCGCTGCTAGATTATAGCCTTGGGGGGCAGCGAAAGCTGTAGCGACTACCGTCAAGGAAATGATCTGTAGATGTATTGTCATTATTTTATTTTTGAATATGAAAATTATACTGAAAGTCAATGCATGGTAATGTAATGTGATCCATTTGGTAATAGCTTTACAAGATAATGAAAACGGTAATATTTTCCTTTAATGCATCGGCTCTCAGTCTGGAGACCATGGCCCCCAGGGG
>NC_051407.1:7910688-7911118 GCF_015228065.2 Penaeus monodon
GAATTTGAAAAGGTACAGACACTGAACTGTGCCATGGATATTATTACATAGTGGTCGAGGGCCATATAATGATAAATTTCAGGAACCACTGCTCTAATAAATGCTATCTGTCTCTCTATGTAAGTGTGTGTGTATGTTGATTTTTATCAGTCAAACTTAAGTAAGGAATCTGAAGTAAAACATCTAATACATTTAAACACGAGGTGTAGTGAGAGCACTACTTACTAAGAACTTCATGGTGGAAGAATCTACCAACCTGAAGTGCACATCATCTTATATACTACCAGTTTCTCCGCTCGGCAGAATTCCTTTCCCCTTCTGTTTCAGACTTTCATACCTGGGTATGAAAATGCGGTCGGTAAGAAAGATGATACCTGTAAAAATCTAGTATCCACCTAACAAAAAGCCATAAAAAGCTACATACAGACAC
>NC_051407.1:7911156-7911319 GCF_015228065.2 Penaeus monodon
CTTACACGTGTACACAGAGAAGAAACTGTAGCACAGAACAGAATGGTTAAGTGACAGGAAATAGCACAAGGCAGTAAACGATGATGTGTTCTACGATTTTGAATCATAAAAATGATGATTAACAACAAAATAAAATCTTTCGATGATGGTTAAATGTACCTTG
>NC_051407.1:7911761-7912419 GCF_015228065.2 Penaeus monodon
CCGAAACCACCGATTACTCTAGCCGCTCCGCTACCGAAACCAGCAGAACCCCGAACCTCTTGACCACTGCCAGTCTGTAGATCCACTCCGCTTGGAAGGATTCTCTCCCTCAGCGTACTCGACGACGTATGCTTCAGGATCGGAAGGTGGCGGTTCTGTATCGATCCCCTTTTGGCCTTCTTCAGGCTGTTTATTGAGTATGTACACGACGTGTTCCTACCGTGGAGGAGGGACAACGATGGGTTCTGGTCCTTCTCCTCCTTCGGGAGTTCGGATGAACAACAAGTTAGTCTCCACGGTTAATGCTGGGATGAAAGGTGGAGGACCAGCTGGTGTGGTGTTCTTGGCACATCATAGACTAATACATGACGGTTGACTCTTGGAGTAACGCATCTACCGTCCACAAGTAGCACATGTTCTTTGCTACATCTCTTTGTGAGTAAAGATGGTCCGGAAGGTAGATTCAAAAGGTGACCTTAGGGGTTTGCAACAGCACCAACTTCCACAGTGAAGATCATGATCTGTAAATTTAATTAAAGCAATGATTTATTCCATACATGTATAGAATATTTCTTGCTTGCTTGCTCTTAATCTTCTTCATAAATATAGTATTATTATGTTCCCGTGCTCACCAGAAGATATATATACACTGTATGTG
>NC_051407.1:7912789-7913284 GCF_015228065.2 Penaeus monodon
TGTAAATGTCTCTACTAATAATTAACCGTTCACAAAAGCAGTTTTAGCCGGCCATTTTAGTGTTTTAATTGTTATTCTTAGTTATTTCGTTTATTTTATTTTTACCTTTTATGTCTTCAGTCATATTCCGTATAATTCTACTTACGTGTTTTATTATTTTGGCTTTGCTTTCATTTCCCTTTTACCCTTGCTTTATGACCAGGCTTTCATATCACATTTACGTTAATAAACATTATAGACTACAGATTTTATGAACGAGTTGGCGAGTATTACCGCACGATAACATTGCCTCGCCACGCTACGTTCGCTCCCGCATTACCAAAAGGTAAATTTAAGTCTGCCAGTTCTGTCACACATGAGCTCGAAGCACACCAGATTTCAAAACCCTTCACGGGGCCATGCTAACGATTTTATACATAACACTATTATAATCTTAATATATTAAGTATAGGAATAAATAATGCGAGAATCGCATGAGAGACAAGTATAGTTCTC
>NC_051407.1:7915382-7915636 GCF_015228065.2 Penaeus monodon
TCTAGGCTTTATAAAGGAATTACGCTGTGGACGTGGACCGTAGTCTGTATCACGGATGTAACAAGATGCGGACGTCGAGAAGCGTACCTATCTGTGAAAGGATTAACAGGAAAGATTGCACTGTATTCCCTTTGATAAAATACCAATGTCAGAGTCGAGAGAATACAGTGCACATCACATATGAGCAACTGCATCTTACTACAAGCAAAAACCTTGAAACTAGCCTTGCAACAGTACATCATCGACAATGACTG
>NC_051407.1:7915675-7917458 GCF_015228065.2 Penaeus monodon
ATTACGTTCTTATTATTAATTAACTCAAAACATCAATCTAAGAATAAAAGTGCTAACCCCCCTGATATGGTTTCAATACCCCAACGAGGTCAATTATCCCCCGTCTGAGATCCACTGCTGTAGAACATGATGTTACTCTCAGGTATTATTTAACTTAGTTACTAGTTCTAAAATACTCTGCCCCAATAATTCTATGGTCAATAATTCTATGCTCCGAAGATATACAGGTATGAATGCATTTTTCGGTTGTTAATTCTCTCAAAACTTAATAGTTTTGGTGGTCTCTTTACTACTCAGATCATTATATAAACAAGAAAGTGAAAAGAAAACGGGAAACGATATGGCTAACAGCTAGACTTTAGCAGTGAAATAATTAATTATTTATTATAGCAATAGTGATAGGACTAACGATAATTATGCGTACATTTCTCACACGGAGATATAGGAACTCATATAGTAACTTTTTAGAAAAGGAAGAATTTACATATTAATTTTATTTATCATTACAGAAACAAGCAACAGGTAACAACATAAACGAAAGTTGGATGAAATAAATATGATCCATCTCCCTTTCTGGTATAAAACTCCATTTAGAAAAAGGTCTTTAAGATGGAGGACCATACAGACCACTGTCTGAACCACTTCCGCTACCTGCACTGCCACCAAAACCACCAGCTCCTCCACTACCACCAAAACCACCGGCACTACTCCTGCTGCCACCAAATCCGCCTCCAAATCCTCCAGCACCTCCAGAACCGCCTCCAAATCCTCCAGCACCTCCAGAACCGCCTCCAAATCCTCCAGCACCACCGGAACCGCCTCCAAATCCTCCAGCACCACCGGATCCGCCTCCGAAACCACTGCCAATTCCTCCTCCACCACCACTGGAACCTCCAATGACCTGACCGCCTGCTTCAGCAGCTGCCTGGAGAGCAGTCTGAAGATCCACTCCAATAGGAAGGGTTGGATTTTCTCCCTCTTCGTAGTTAACGAAATATACCTCAGGATTTGAAGGAGGAGCAGCTGTCACCTCGATCACGCGTTGTCCTCCGTCACCTCCGCTCTTGTTCAGGACATAAACAATGCTTTCCTGTTTTGGTGGTGGAACAATGATGGGTTCGGGTCCTGGACCTTCTTCAGGAATGCGTACGAACAGAATATTGTGATCAACCCTCGGTGGGGGAATACTTGGTGGTGGTCCGCTTTCCCCTTGAGGCTGTTCGGGAGCGTCATAAACGAACACATTTCTTGAAACGATGGGAACGACGCATGATCCATCTACGTGCAGAATCTCTCCTTCTCCGCAGGCTCCTCCGGAACCTCCGCCCCCAAAACCTTGTCCAGATGAAGAACCTCCGACACTTGAGAATCCATTTCCTCCACTGCCTGAAAATCCACCTCCACCGCCTGAGATTCCACTTCCTCCACTGCCTGAAAATCTACCTCCACCACCTGAAAACCCACTTCCTCCAGAGAATCCACCTCCTCCACCTTGAGCGCCATGTGAAAATCCTCTTCCGGAGGGCGCTGCTAGATTATAGCCTTGGGGGACAGCGACAGACGTAGCGACTACAGCCAAGGAAATGATCTGCAGAGAAAGAGGTATTATTATTCTATTTTTGAATATCAAAATAATACTGAAAATCATTACATGGTAATGTAATGCAATCCATAAAGTAATGAATTACAGAAGAATGAAAACGGTAAGGGTTTCCTCTAGTGCGTGGACTCCCAATATGGGGGCCATTGCCCCCAGGGTTATCCTGTATTTTCTGATGGGGGG
>NC_051407.1:7917610-7918539 GCF_015228065.2 Penaeus monodon
AGATGACAGATACTGAACGGGGCCAAGTAGATTATTATATATCGGGACAACAGAATGAAAAAGGTTGAGAAATACTGTTTTTTATGAATGTTCTCTATATGCAAGCGTCTGTGTGTGCGTTGACTTACATTAATGAAATTTAGGTAATGATTTTGTAATGATATAACTAATACATTTCAACACGAAATGCAGAGAGAATACCACTTACTAAGAACTTTATGGTGGAAGAATCTACTGACCTAAGGTGCACATCACAGTTTCTCCGCTCTGTAGAATCCCTTTCCCCTTCTATTTCAGTGTGTGTTGAACTTTATTAATCAAATTTAGGCCAGGAATTTGTAATAATGCATCTAAACACAGCGGGGAGAATATTACTTACTAGGAACTTCATGGTGGAAGAATCTACCGACCTGAACTGCACATCACCTTATATACTACCAGTTTCCCCGCTCTGCAAATCCCTTTCCCCTTCCATTTCAGACTTTCATACCCGGGTATGAAAATGCGGTCGGTAAGAAGGTTGATACATTTAAAAATCTGGCATCCACTTGACAAAAAGTCACAAAGATCTACATACATACACCTACGTATGTGTATGTATATCCTACACACGCACTCAAATAAGATATTTCTTGTGCAATTGAGAACCGAATGGTTAAATGACCGGTAACTACATAAGAATCTGAACCTTAATGTGTCAAGCTATTTTCTGTTTTTTTTTCAGAGTTATTCGTTGAACCATAGTTTAGCATTATACAACTTGGATCATAAAATTGGTTCGTTGTAAACACAATCTATATAATATGAAAATGCTCAGATTTTCTTATACGAATGCAATAAACCTTTTAAAGAATGCAGGGGAGACTCCTTTCCATAATACTGGCTGTTGTATGATTAGCAATACAAGCAAGTGAAGTCATGCAGGAAAG
>NC_051407.1:7918815-7919666 GCF_015228065.2 Penaeus monodon
ATGACCACCACTATACTATTACATTACGATCATCCTAATCAGCAATATTATTACCAAAGTACCAGCATACCTAATGATCAGTTTTTGTTATTGTTAGCACTTTGTCACCTAACGCAGCAGCAAATTTCAAATAATCAATCTTTATCATCCTGAAATGGAATTTAAACATGTTATCTTCATTACCGCTCTAATATTCGCTTGGAGGCTGTTAAATGCTTCCGTTAATGATTATCAGGATAGTACTATTAAGAGTAATTATAACAAATCAGAATTATCACTTTCTTTTATATCAGTATTATCATCTGTTTAATAATGTTTATTGTGTACTTCGGTAATTATTAAAATAAGAAAAGCATATAAACAGGACATGATTTTGTGTTTCCTATTTTTTTTTATTCGTTTTTTGTTATAGGATTAACATAATTGTTATTTATTTTTTTGTCAGCAAATGTTTTTTATGATTTATTTATTTATGATAAAATAATTCCTCTTGAAAGACAATGAGACAAACTTCTTACGTCTTTTTAAGGGAAATCTTTAAAAGACGATATTCACATGAAATAAAATTTGATTAAACATACCAAAATTAAAAGTAAACCTTCTTTAGAATGCTCCTCGTTGATCATTACATGACTAAAAGACTACATCTTCCGCCTTTGGTGACCAGTCATCTTAACCTCCTTCCTGCAGCATAGACGTCCTCGATTCGAAGGTAAATTAGAATGACTTGTTCCGCAATACAGTGAATGGAATAAAATGAGATGAAACTGATATTCATACTCAAGTAAATGAAAACCGCATTTTTTTTTACGCTAATACTATTATTATTATTAATGTTACTTCAGAAGTTA
>NC_051407.1:7921933-7922310 GCF_015228065.2 Penaeus monodon
GTAATTGTAGTTTTCTAAGATATTTTCAAACATGTGGAGGAACAAAATTTTCCCAACAATAAGGGTTTGGTCCATGTACAGCCATTTACAATCCAGTGATGACATTCCCTACAAGGGCTTTCTCCATTCATAGCCATATAAAAATCCAGTGAATAATTTAGCCTTTATAAAGGAATTACCTTGTGAACGTCGAACGTAGTCTGCATCACGGGTGTAACAAAATGCGGTCGTTGAGCAGCGTTGTATTGCCTGTCCTTTGATAAAATATCATTACCAGGGTTGATAGAGAACAGTGCACATCGCATATGAGTAACTGTATCATAATACAAGAATGAACCTTGAAACCAGGCCTGCAACAGTACACCATCAACAATGAC
>NC_051407.1:7922371-7923042 GCF_015228065.2 Penaeus monodon
ATCAATTATCAAAAAATATTAAAAAAAAGCGTTAATCCCCTGACATGGCTTCATTACCTCGAGATTAATGACACCCTGTCTGAGGACCAATGTAGTGGAATATGATGATACTCCCAGGTATTCTTTATCTGATATGGACGGCGAATGATCGTCAGATTTAATTATTCAAGGAACTTCAACTGCTAAACAAAGTTCTAACTGAAATGGGGCTAAATTCATCAGAATCTGGGCACTTTAAAATACTCTGTACCAAGGCATTTGGTAAATAATTCTATGTTACAAAGATAAATAGGTACGAATGTTTTTTTGTTTTTTTTTCGGTTGTTAACTCTCTCAAAACTCTCATATGCATGTATATATAAAAGGAAAAAACAGGAAACCTCATGGCTAACAGCCAGATTTTGACAGTTAAATAAAGAAGGTAACGGTACAATAAATAATAGCAATAGGGATTGGACTATCGGTAACTATGCATACGTTTTCACACCGAAGTTAATCACATAGGAAAATGTTTGAAAAAGAAAAAATGGTATGTTCATTTTATTTATCATTACAGATACAAACAACAGGTAACAAAAAGAACGGAGGTTGGATGAAAAAAGAAGATCCATCTCTCTTTTTGGTATAAAAGTTCATTTAGAAAAGGATCTTTAAGATGGAGGACCATACAG
>NC_051407.1:7923253-7924055 GCF_015228065.2 Penaeus monodon
ATGACCTGACCGCCTGCTTCAGCAGCTGCCTGGAGAGCAGTCTGAAGATCCACTCCAATAGGAAGGGTTGGATTTTCTCCCTCTTCGTAGTTGACGAAATATACCTCAGGATTTGATGGAGGAGCAGCTGTTACCTCGATCACGCGTTGTCCTCCGTCACCTCCGCTCTTGTTCAGGACGTAAACAATGCTTTCCTGTCTTGGTGGTGGAACAATGATGGGTTCGGGTCCTGGACCTTCTTCAGGAATGCGTACGAACAGAATATTGTGATCAACCCTCGGCGGCGGAATACTTGGTGGTGGTCCGCTTTCCCCTTGAGGCTGTTCGGGAGCATCATAAACGAACACATTTCTTGAAACGATGGGAACGACGCATGATCCATCTACGTGCAGGATCTCTCCTTCTCTGCAGGCTCCTCCGGATCCTCCGCCCCCATAACCTTGTCCAGATGAAGAGCCTCCGACACTTGAGAAACCATTTCCTCCACTGCCTGAAAATCCACCTCCACCGCCTGAGAGGCCACCTCCTCCAGAGAATCCTCCGCCTCCATCACCAAAGGATCCTCCTCCTCCACCTTGAGCACCATGTGAAAATCCTCTTCCGGAGGGCGCTGCTAGATTATAGCCTTGGGGGGCAGCGACAGACGTTGCGACTACAGCCAAGGAAATGATCTGCAGAGAATGATGTATGTTTTTATTTTTGAATATTAATAATACCGAAAATCAATACATTGTAATGCAATTTTAATCCATTAGGTAATATGTGGGCCAATGCCCCCAGGGGGATCGTACGATAATTCCTG
>NC_051407.1:7924205-7925528 GCF_015228065.2 Penaeus monodon
GAGATGACAGACACTGAAAGGGGCCATGGAGATAATTACGTATTGGCCAGAGAATGAAAAAGTTTGGTAACTACTGCTTTAATGAATACTGTCTGAGTCTCTGTATGTGTGCCTTTCTGTTTGTATGTGTTGTCTTTTGTTAATGAAATTTAGGCGAGGAGCTTGTAATAATACATCTCATATATCTGAACACTGGGATACAGTGAGAATACCACTTACTAAGAACTTCATGGTGGAAGAATCTACCGACCTGAGGTGCACATCACCTTATATACTACCAGTTTCTCCGCTCTGCGAATCCCTTTCCCCTTCTATTTCAGACTTTCATACCTGGGTATGAAAATGTGGTCGGTAGAAAGATAATGCCTTTAAAAATCTAGCATCCATTTGACAACAGATTTTTATACATACACATACTTATGCGTATGTGTATATGAGATATGCATCTTATACGGGCACACAGATAAGAAATTTCTTGTGTAATTGAGAACCGAGTGGTTAAGTGATGGGAAAATACACAAGGCGCTGAACGGTGATTGTGTCCTGTGACTTTCAGTTATACAAATGATAAATAATAAGAAAATGAAATTTATCAATGATGGTTAAATGAATCTCGATGTAAGAGCATTATAAATGCACAATACTGGGTCCCTTTCACCCTTCTCTTTTTTTTCGGTGATTCTACGAACCACAGTTTAGCATTTTGCAATCAGGACCATAAATTTGGTTCATCGTAGAACAAAATCTATAGGAATATGAAAATACACAAATAATTTTCTGGTACGAATGCACTAACCGTTTAAAGAATACAGAGGAGACTCTTTTTCATAATACTGTGTTGCATGACCAACAACACAGGGAAGCGAGGAAGTCATGATGGGAAGGATAGTGAGTTAAGGGAATTATTGAAGACACTATCGCTAGATTATAATTTTAAAGATTTATCAGATGCATTATTATATATATTTTTTTAACAAAAACAAAAATTATAATTAACACCAGCAATACTATAACATCACGATGATTACAATAACTATTATCACTTTCAATATTGTTACCAAATTATACCACACTTAATCATTTTTGTTTTATATTGTTAGCACTTTGTCATCTGATGCATCAGGTAAATTTAAATAATCAATCTTTGTCGTCATGAAATGGAATTTACATAGCTTATGTTATCTTGACTACCCCTGATATATACGCTCAGAGGCAGTAGGATGGTTCCAATAATAATTATGTGGATATTATTATTATCAGTTATTGCAGTTATAGCACACATTAGAAGTGTCACTTAATGTTACATCCAAAAGATCATCTGGT
>NC_051407.1:7925591-7928029 GCF_015228065.2 Penaeus monodon
AACATGTGCCCTAAACACTTTACATTTCCGTTTTGTTTCTGTTTCTTTTTCGTGTGCGTGTGTGTTATGAGATTAATATTATAATTTTATATTTTTTCAACATGCTTTAGAGGAAATCTTAAGTCATGATACCTTTTATGGGGATTTTTTTAAGACATGATATTCACATGAAATGAAAGTTGATTAAACAAACCTAAAATAAAAGTAAACCCTCTGTAGAATGCCCATCATTGTTCATTACATGACTAAAATACAGCTTCTTCCGCCTTTAGTGACCAGTCATTTTAACCTCCTTCCCCCACCACCGACAAATGAGATAAAAATGATTCTGATGTTCAAATAATTAAACATTATCGTTTGATTTACGCTAATACTCTTATGATAATTGATGTTGAATTATGAATTACTGCAGAGTTCTCAAACATTATGGTATTGTTACCCCAGGCAGTGATAAATCAATTACCACTACCCCTACCTAATACGTCTTCGATTGTGTGACGTTACTGTAAAGGAAAATGTAGGAATATTTTAATTGTAATACATTTATTTATGTATGAAACTTATTTTACTTAAAAAGTAAAAAAAGAAAGAAAAAAGACAAGTTACTTTAAATAATGTTCTTACACTATTAATAGGAAACATGGTATTGTCTGCCCTTTGATAAAATATCAATACCAGGGTCGAAAGAGAAAACTGCACATCGCAACTGTCTTATTACAAGCAGGAACTTTGAAACCAGCATTGCAACAGGGCGTCATCAACAATAATGTTTTATTTATATACTTGGTATTCGTTCGTTTATTATTTATCAGTTAGCTAAAAAACTAAAAATCTTTTAAGATTAATTATCCCCATTTATACTCCCAGTTATACTCTTTAACTGTTATGGACGACGAATGATCACTAAATTGAGTATAAACTGAAGTGGGGCTAAATTCACCAGAACCCGGGCACGTTAAAATACTGCCCCACAGTATTTGTTCTATGCTCCAAAGATATACAGGTATGAATGCGTTTTTCGGTTGTCAAATATCTCAAAACTGAATTATATTGGGTGATCTGTATGCTATTTAGATCCTTATATAAAAAAAATGAAACAGATTCCCCATGACTAACAGCACAGACTTTAATAGTGAAATAATCAATGATAACGATACAATAAATAACACTAGTAGGAGCAATAATGGTAAGACTAGCGATAATTATGCATACACACTAGGAGACTTGAAAAGGAAAATGATGTGTTCATTTTATTTATCATTACAGAAACAAGCAACAGCCAACAAAACGAATGAAAGTTGGATGAAATAAACACGATCCATCCCTCTTTTTGGTATAAAACTCCATATAGAAAAGGATCTTTAAGATGGAGGACCATACAGACCACGGCCTGAACCCCTTCCGCTATCTGTACTGCCACCAAAACCACCAGCGCTAATGCCACTCCCACCAAGATCGCCAGCGCTATTTCCACCAAAACCACCAGCTCCTCCACTGTCACCAAAACCACCAGCTCCCCTTCCGCTACCACCAAATCCTCCAGCACCACCGGAACTGCCTCCAAAACCACCGCCAATTCCTCCTCCACCCCCACTGGAACCTCCAATGACCTGACCGCCTGCTTCAGCAGCTGCCTGGAGAGCAGTCTGAAGATCCACTCCAATAGGAAGTGTTGGATTTTCTCCCTCTTCGTAGTTGACGAAATATACCTCAGGATTTGAAGGAGGAGCAGCTGTCACCTCGATCACGCGTTGTCCTCCGTCACCTCCGCTCTTGTTCAGGACGTACACAATGCTTTCCTGTCTTGGTGGTGGAACGATGATAGGTTCTGGTCCTGGACCTTCTTCAGGAATGCGTACGAACAGAATATTGTGATCAACCCTCGGTGGGGGAATACTTGGTGGCGGCCCGCTTTCCCCTTGAGGCTGTTCGGGAGCATTATAAACGAACACATTTCTTGAAACGATGGGAACGACGCATGATCCATCTACGTGCAGGATCTCTCCTTCTCTGCAGGCTCCTCCGGATCCTCCGCCCCCATAACCTTGTCCAGATGAAGAACCTCCGACACTTGAGAATCCATTTCCTCCACTGCCTGAAAATCCACCTCCACCGCCTGAGAATCCATTTCCTCCAGAGAATCCTCCGCCTCCACCGCCGAAGGATCCTCCTCCTCCACCTTGAGCGCCATGTGAGAATCCTCTTCCGGAGGGTGTTGCTAGGTTATAGCCTTGACGGTCGGCGATAGACGTAGCGACCACAGCCAAAGAAATTATCTGAAGGGAATGCAGTATAATACTGATTTAGTTTGATTAGCAATATACTGAAAAAAGGGAAATGCATTGTTTCACTTTTATCAGCTAATGTGCTTCATCTTGTAATAAGTTTAGCTGATAATAACGGTAATAATTTGTATGTAGTTTCTGGAATTAATGAAC
>NC_051407.1:7928179-7928513 GCF_015228065.2 Penaeus monodon
CTTGCTTATAAACAAAAAGTGTCATCAGATTGTTAAATTCAGGTATGAAATTAAAGCTGGCATAAAGTATAGGAAACCATAAAAACTGCCTTCTAATATACCCAAACGCAAGATACGGCGAACTCTTACCAAGAACTTCATGTTGGAAGAATATACCAGCTTGAAGAGCGCATCACCTTAAATACTAGCAGATTCTTCGCTCTGCGGAATCCCTTTCTCCCATTTCAGACTTTCAAAAGAAGGAAAAAAGTCCTCACACAGTATAGCTATGTGCGTACGTGTATTTGTGCTCGTGTTAAGGGTCATGTTCATATTAAACGTACATATAATTAGG
>NC_051407.1:7929112-7929306 GCF_015228065.2 Penaeus monodon
ATTAAGTGAGAAAAAGGACAGTATAAATACATATCTCTTTCATATACTTACATCAAGAAACATTTACATTGATACTTCATTTTCCATGAACTCTTCTTATGGGAGATTAGAACTGCGTAACTATATGACCAAAACAAAATCCTGAATGTTATGAACTCAAACCTATGTGACAAGTACATTAGCGGTACCGTCAC
>NC_051407.1:7930058-7930235 GCF_015228065.2 Penaeus monodon
TCTTTAATCACTCCTATAAGTCGTTGAGCCAAATCAAATATTGGTGCCACTTTGGAGGCTAAAATCCTTTAGTATTGTTTTTACCTTTTTACTACCTCGCCCTCTCCTAGCGTTTATTCTTTCTTCTGTGCATTCTTTATATATTTAGATAAAACTACCCAAAATGTTTCGAAGAAC
>NC_051407.1:7930834-7931087 GCF_015228065.2 Penaeus monodon
AGACATAGACTAGGCAGCTTATTCCCAATGTGCGAAGAAAACACCTTTGACTTATTAGGGTAAGTTTTTGATGTTCATTAGATGACGGGCACATTTAACAACCGGGATCTCCTTAGTGAACGGTATGACGTTGAAGTAGGTGAACTTGTTTTGTAAAATAGGAAATAAAATAAGATCAGTTAAAATGTGCAATACAAATTCAATGATTAAATATGGACATAAGTGAATATTGATAACAAACAAATACTATTGT
>NC_051407.1:7931158-7931813 GCF_015228065.2 Penaeus monodon
CCGATCTTCAGTAAATTAGTAAATATCAAATATTGACAAGCGGTAATGAAATTGATAGAAATTAACAATCAATATTTCATGGTACAAATTTATATTTTGAAGTAGGTTCTTAAGCTGGGGCCAGAAAGACTACTGCCTGAACTTCTTTCCTGCACGATCTCCGCTGCCGCCGAAACCACCAACTCCTCCACTACCACTGAATCCACTAGCTCCTCCACAGCCACCGAAACCACCAGCTCCTCCACTACCACCAAGATCAACAGCACTACTTTCACCAAATCCTCCAGCACCACACTCGATCCCTCTTCTAGCACCTTCAGAGCCTCCGATGACCTGACCGCCGGCTTCAGCAGCTGCCTGAAGAGCAGTCTAAAGATCCACTCCAATAGGAAGGGTTGGATTTTCTCCCTCGTCGTAGTTGATGAAACCTCAGGATTTGAAGGAGGAGCAATTATCATTTCGACCATGCGCTGTTCTCCGTCCACTCCGTTCTTGTTCAGGACGTACACAGTGCTTTCCTGTTTTGGTGGTGGAATAATGATGGGTTCGGGTCCTCGACCTTCTTCAGAAATGCATATGAACAGGATACTGTGATCAACTCTCGGCGGCGGAATACTAGGTGGTGGTCCACTATCCCTTTCAGGTTGTTCGGAAG
>NC_051407.1:7932987-7933151 GCF_015228065.2 Penaeus monodon
GTTATATATTTTCGCAATATCATTTTCATCTGTGTAGTAATGAAAATTTTCTGTGACTATATTTAGCACTCATTTTGTAATCAGTAATACTCTTATTCTAACTGAGGAAATTGCCCATGCTTAGGAAAGTCGTTTCTTTATCCCTTACCTAATCCAGTTGGCTG
>NC_051407.1:7933575-7933683 GCF_015228065.2 Penaeus monodon
GGGGGGGGGGGGTTCTTTGTTCTTTGTTTAAACGTTCACAATTCAATTAGGAGGAAGGGAGTAAAGAAGGATATTACTCACCGTTTTTCAGACAACTCCTTGGTTTCA
>NC_051407.1:7933914-7934134 GCF_015228065.2 Penaeus monodon
AGAAAAATTTGGGAATCTAGAAATTGTGAAAGTAGGATCGATGACTTGTCCAAATAAATCAAAGAAAATGTCAATATATCTTGCACACACTCGGCAGAGGAATAAAGTCAATCCATTCCATGAGCCTAATACCGTAAAGTCATGTTACTCAAATTAAAATTAGGTAAGCCAAAGATTTTCAGGGTTTCCATAGAATAATTAAAAATAAAAAGCCGAGTTA
>NC_051407.1:7935474-7935630 GCF_015228065.2 Penaeus monodon
AGTAGTCCTTTTAACAGGACCATGAATTGAACTGAATTGTTTCCTAGGATTGATTTAGGATGGACTGGATACTGGGTCTAAAATACAGAGATTGTAATTCAGAAGAGACACAGGGCTATTTACAAATCGTCTTCAGCACAAATTTCGAGAGATGGT
>NC_051407.1:7936325-7937070 GCF_015228065.2 Penaeus monodon
AGTAGAGCTTTTATCATGACCATGAATTGAATTGTTTTCTCGGACCAATTTAGAATGGAGATGGAGAATAAGAGTGCTACTAATGATTCTACAACTTAACAGAAAAAATATACACTTAAGATCCTTTAAGTTCATAATTAATACGAGGTGATCATACAACAGTTAAAACCTCCCACAGATTTTTTTTCCGCCAACTATAATTCAGGTATAGAAGACCCAAAGGGTTATTTACAAATCGTCTTTAGCACAAATTTCTAGAGATGATAACTTTTATTTCATGTTTTATGCCTTCCTCCATCTCATTCTAAGTAAATGCTTCTTTTAGAGTATTTCATGCGTCCCTTTGGAGTATAAAAGCGAATATTTGAAAATTAGTTCATTATCATTTTGAGGCTTTTAATATTCTTATTAATAGATTATCATTACATCCCCCTTCTCTCTTTGCTTCACAGCCTTGCCTGAAATCATCTATACAAGGTACACCAGGAATAAACTCAACTTTGCCTAGATCATCTCCCCAATGCCACTTTCATTATGAACTTCTTAAAATCCTCCACCACTTGCATAAACGGACCTGATGTTTCCTGAAATCTCAACCTGCTTGGCAAATTACTTAAGACACTAGTTTCAAGATCGGTGTCAGTAGGATGGTTCTCGTTTCCTCCGTATCCACTGTTGGTGGTGATTTTTTTCAAGAACTCATTATGTTCAATTCCTTTATGTTCATATCGATATTTTCTACTTC
>NC_051407.1:7937426-7937952 GCF_015228065.2 Penaeus monodon
TCCGGACGTATTGCACAGCCTGACAAATATGTAAAGGGGAAGGGGCACTGGTTCAAAATACTTCTTATTATCTTATATAAATCTTGACCGGTTACCTTCCTTACACCTCTACTGAAAAGGCATTAGACCATGTGGGTTCACTCGCCGCCTACATTACATAGCATTTCTTTATATACATTTGTGTATATGTGCAAAAGGCAGAATGTTTAGTCAGGCCTATGACACTACAGTTTAAAACCAGATTTATAAATTATCATAAAGAATGAGGAAATAGAACTTTAAGAAGTAATAAAAAGGTTTTCAGGATGGTGGAGACGATTCTGTAGTTAACCAGGAAATCTCCTCATGATTTCGCTTTCATTGTTTAGACTACAATAATATTTTTTGGCAGAAAGTAGATTGAAAAGGAATTAATAAAACAATGTAACAGGCTTCAAGAATAACAACTATAAACAAAATAGTATCAAAAATGAAACAGAAATGGCAATGAGGATAATATTAGGCAATATAATAATATGGATAAGAT
>NC_051407.1:7938612-7938914 GCF_015228065.2 Penaeus monodon
TGCTCCTATAAATACACATTTAAAGCTATTTATTCCTCCTTAAAGTTAGGTAATACCTACCAAAAATTACCTACATTTATAAAATATTATCAAAAACTTTGGGTCCCACAAACGTCATATTACAGACGGTAAGTCAATCGTCGGGTGTCAGACCTAAAATAAACCTAAAAAAAAAATACAAGGAGAGAGTAGACTGTCATTACTTTCCCTACAAGAGCATCACATGGGAGAAGAGTCAGCACCCATGGTTGGAGCAATCAAGTGATCAAGATTGGAGTAGGTCTCTCAGATTCAGGTTTGTG
>NC_051407.1:7939813-7940037 GCF_015228065.2 Penaeus monodon
TGTAAACTAGGGGAACACGTGGGTAATCACTGAGTACAGATATATGTACAGACGTTATTAAAGAAAAAATATACAAATAGTTATTAGGCTGAGGGCACTACGTGGTAGCTTTCCGCACCTAAGAAACTTCTGTCAGTCAGTTGTATCTCTCTCCAGCTAGAGATTATCAAGATAGAAGAAGCATTATTGGACTCATCTAGTATGGCCCTAGTAATACCAGCTGG
>NC_051407.1:7940359-7940704 GCF_015228065.2 Penaeus monodon
GGCACAATTATCCATTTGTCTTTTTGTCACTATATCCGTACATTTATATTTTACATACATAACCTTAATAAATAGTTATTGTTTGCTGAAAAGTATGTATGTTTTGTTACATAGACAGATATAGAACGATGAAAAGATAGAAAAGTAGATTTTAGAACAAGGATATAGATATAGCTCTATAGATAAGGAGTATATACGAGACAGATCCATTCATAATACCTAGAGTAATTTTTAATACATCAAAATTATTATTCTGACATTCTGTACTTTGGAAAAGTAATACAAGTTTAAAGTATATTCATTTATTTGAGAATATAAACAAACATGATATTATAACATACTCAA
>NC_051407.1:7940732-7941919 GCF_015228065.2 Penaeus monodon
CAAACGTGCGTGCGGTTCCTTGATCAGGGCCCTGAGTATGTGTTCGAGGGAGCGGGTGGTGGGCCATAATTACCACCAGAACCCCCACCAAGACTACCAGAACCACCGCCAAATCCGCCGCCGGAACCACCACCAAATCCGCCACCAGAACCACCGCCAAATCCGCCACCGGAGCCACCGCCAAATCCACCACCAGAACCTCCGCCTCCGCCGATGACTTGTCCTCCGCCGTTGGCAGCCGCTTGGAGAGCAGTCTGGAGATCAACTCCAATGGGCAGCTGAGGGTTATCTCCTTCAGCATAGTTGACGAAGTAAACCTCAGGGTTGGACGGTGGAGGAGCTGTCACTTCGATCACTTGCTGTCCTCCTCCTCCATCGTCCTTGTTCAGGACGTACACCACGCTCTGTTGCCTTGGTGGAGGAACGATGATTGGCTCAGGCGCTGCTCCCTTCTCAGGAACGCGGACGAATAGGATGTTGTGGTTGATTCTTGGTGGAGGAATATTTGGTGGTGGACCACTTTCTTCCTGCTGTTCGGGAGCGTCATAGACAAATACGTTGCGTGAGATTATGGGAACGACACAGGAACCGTCAACATGAAGAATCTCTCCTGCATTGCATCCTCCTCCTCCATATCCAGATCCTCCACCTCCCCTGCCGGAGAATGCACCACCAGAGATTCCTCCACCACCAGAGAATCCTCCTCCGGAAAATCCTCCACCTCCTCCAGAAAATCCTCCACCTCCTCCCGCGGAGAAGCCACCTCCCGAGGATGGAGGACTATATCCTTGTGGCGCAGCGTACGCTGCAGTAACGAATGCAGCAATCTGGAGAACATTTATGATAACGCACTCATTAGTTAGATAATTATAAATAAGGTTCACTATTACCTTGAATGTTCTTTTTATTCATCTAATGTCAGGGAATACAACTCACCAAAAGTCTCATGATCGAAATAAGTGAATGTCGCGGAAGTATGTTGTCTTATATACCATTGCTTGCGCCAATAAAATGTACACACGCACGCACACGTAGCTTACTTTCTTCTTTACGTTTTTCTCCTAACCATAATAACTTTTTGGTCACCGCTACATTACGTTCTCTTTCCATAAAAAGTTGTACTCTTCAGAGAAAGTAAACAGAGATTATACTGCAGAATCGCTGAATCAAGCATGTAATATTGTTAT
>NC_051407.1:7942244-7942741 GCF_015228065.2 Penaeus monodon
GGGAGGGTACTATGCCATATATTAAGCGACCTCAACACCTCTAGATGTCTTCGTGAACTGGGGCACAGATGTTTCAAACTCGAACTCTGACTGGGGAAAGAGGACCGCAACGGGTTAAGTCCGACGTAGACTTGTAAGGTGAGACCCAACCCTTACTTTTCTGATAATCCTCTGTCTACTTCTCAGTGAAAGGACGTAAATAGCCAGAGTTCTTTGCCACATGCAATACAGAGGTATATCAAAAGAGTATTTTCTCTTAAATGTCAGCCGTATTAATTTTCGGTAGGACACGGAAAAATATGAATATAATAAAAGAAGTATATCAGATTTTAAATTAAATAAAGGATAGAAGAAGAAAGAATTTTAAAATGAGCCATTGCGAAATTAAAACAATTCGTCACTACCATGATGAACATAATGATGAACATTTAAATGTATGCTTCGATGGAATGTTTTTTTGAATGACTATATGGATAAAGGGTTAGATTTGTCCCGTA
>NC_051407.1:7942802-7943023 GCF_015228065.2 Penaeus monodon
ACTGTTCCAGCAGATTGGTAAAGATTTTACTATACATTCTTTAAATATATTGAACTTATACTGTAGCAGGTGAAACAGCGCTCCAGGACCCATTTTTGTTGTTAACCAGTGTTCTTAATTATAAATTTATATTCCCATCCTATGTGGCCTCAAAGCAGGGTCTCTGTAGTCCCTGAAATGATGTGCTCCATCCAGGAAAATCATGCTTCTGTTATGGATAC
>NC_051407.1:7943361-7943482 GCF_015228065.2 Penaeus monodon
TTGTACCTCTCATTACTTTTCTTTGTAAATACGCGAGTTGAATCTGTCTACATAAAAATAATCAAGAGTATCATGTCATAGAGAACGTTATTGGTTTCGGCCTAAACTAATGTATTGTTGA
>NC_051407.1:7944050-7944121 GCF_015228065.2 Penaeus monodon
TTCTATTACATCCTTGTAAATATTGTTTTCAATTCTAAACAACTCATATTCTTTTAGTTTTAACAATTAAA
>NC_051407.1:7944534-7944698 GCF_015228065.2 Penaeus monodon
ATATAGAATCGCATGTCATAGAGAAAAGTAGCGCTTTGAGGCTAAACTAATGTATTTCTTATTATATATACCGAACACACACACATGAAATTATTGGGAAAAAATCTAGAATCTCATGTCATAGAGAATGATATTGGTTTAGGGCTAAACTGATGTATTGTTGA
>NC_051407.1:7945660-7945771 GCF_015228065.2 Penaeus monodon
CTTGAATTTGCCCATACCTAAGGCTCCATGCCTATCTAGTGATGGATTTTCTTTTTTCCATTCATTTTTCTTCGACTCCTTATCGTCTGCCCAAAGCCTTGTTTCTATTAC
>NC_051407.1:7946306-7946388 GCF_015228065.2 Penaeus monodon
CTGTGTAATGCTTCTACCATAATTATTTTTAGTTCGTTCTATTTTTTCAGTTTTATGATTTGTGATTTTTATAATTAATTTG
>NC_051407.1:7946666-7946734 GCF_015228065.2 Penaeus monodon
TTTTGTTTAACATATTGGCGTGCATGATTTATGTATATATGTTTATGTTATTGAATCTAGATGGTACC
>NC_051407.1:7950314-7951387 GCF_015228065.2 Penaeus monodon
AGGTACTGGGTATCAGGATATATCCCAGTCCTAAGAAAAAAAAATCGATTGGAGGGACTGGCAGTTGGGATATATTACAGCTATCTTGAATACTGTGGTCAGAATTTTATCTTATATCTTTCAATATTTCAAATCTTCTTTTTAAAAGATGACGCTCTTATTGTAATGTTACATGGACTACTTAATGATCTTCAATTTTTTCTCAAGAGAAGTAATCTATATTATTCCTGTTTCATCGAAATGCTTAAGCACCTTTGTTCCTAGTATGTTCTAAGTGTACAAACTACTTCGAAATGATACTGACAGGTTTAAAGAAAAGGTTAATAAAGATTGTATTTTACTTGTAAAAATAATAACAAAACTAAACAATACGGACAAGTTAATATCCCCACATAGTAATGACGTAATTAGTCACGTGGAAGAGAAATTAATTATTACCCGCCGCTTAGGGACCAGAATATACACTTGAGGGAGCTGGAGGACTATAGTTACCGCCAAGTCCACTACCACCGCCGGAACCACCGCCAAATCCACCGCCGGAACCACCGCCAAATCCGCCGCCGGAACCTCCGCCAAAGCCACCGCCGGAACCACCGCCAAATCCGCCACCGGAACCACCGCCAAATCCGCCACCGGAACCACCGCCAAATCCGCCACCAGAACCTCCGCTTCCGCCGATGACTTGTCCTCCGCCGTTGGCAGCCGCTTGGAGAGCAGTCTGGAGATCAACTCCAATGGGCAGCTGAGGGTTATCTCCTTCAGCATAGTTGACGAAGTAAACCTCAGGGTTGGACGGTGGAGGAGCTGTCACTTCGATCACTTGCTGTCCTCCTCCTCCATCGTCCTTGTTCAGGACGTATACCACGCTCTGTTGCCTTGGTGGAGGAACGATGATTGGCTCAGGCGCTGCTCCCTTCTCAGGAACGCGGACGAATAGGATGTTGTGGTCGATTCTTGGTGGAGGAATATTTGGCGGTGGACCACTTTCTTCTTGCTGTGCGGGAGCGTCATAGACAAATACGTTGCGTGAGATTATGGGAACGACACAGGAGCCATCAACATGAAGAATCTCT
>NC_051407.1:7951444-7951651 GCF_015228065.2 Penaeus monodon
GAGAATCCTCCACCGCCGGAGAATCCTCCACTTCCAGAGAATCCTCCACCACCGGAGAATCCTCCTCCTGAGAATCCTCCACCGCCCGAAGATCCACCACCACCACTACCATATCCATCGGGTGCCCCGCCCACAAGGACGATACAGAGTGAAGCGATCTGTGGAATAAATGTTTGTCTTTAATATATATATCTAGCAAGATATCGT
>NC_051407.1:7951779-7951940 GCF_015228065.2 Penaeus monodon
AGATTAGAGGAGTTGTAGCTCACCAGAAGCTTCATGGTGGGTGACTGTGCCTATCGAAATTGTTCGTCTTCTTATATACCGAACACCGTTCACATGTACACTATTGCCTTCTCGCGAAAGCCGCTGGCTTCTTAATCTGCGACCATTACTTGGCATCTTGA
>NC_051407.1:7951973-7952181 GCF_015228065.2 Penaeus monodon
AGATAGATCAGATCAAGTGAAAGAAATGTTTTTTTGTCTGTGATTTTCTTTTCCTCTGTAAAAAAAGATGATACGAAACTACTGGTTTCTTCCGCATTGGAAAATTACATAAATGTAGCCCTCTACCGGAGGAAACCAGCGCATGAAGAAGTTAAAGATGTGTAATTTTAATACAAAGCCATATTTTCTATAAGACAGTACTTTTAAA
>NC_051407.1:7952595-7952944 GCF_015228065.2 Penaeus monodon
GAAATCACGTTTTGGCTTTCAAAAATACTTAATCGCATGATAAAAGTATTATAATAAAAAAAATAAGTTGAATCACTCCCTTCAAAAAACGTTTCCACCCGGTAACTATTTGCGTAGTATGTTATAGAATTATTAAGCCATCATTACGGTAAGATAACATGTCATATTAGATGATGTGTGTAGCTTGTAGGATGTATTTCGTGTTCCGAAATTCTGTGAAAACAGGCAGTTTGATAGGATTTTCAGAATATTGAATTGTAGGAGAAAGTGAGGATGATTCTTTATGGAGTACGAACGTATATATTCACATAAATATCACTAGCTATAATATTTACTACTAGATAATATT
>NC_051407.1:7956096-7956820 GCF_015228065.2 Penaeus monodon
CCTACAAAGCCGACACTGACAGTGCTGATTTTTTCCCAAGAACTATATTTTATTTCTTGAGGAAAATCACCTACAACCTGAATAGTTCAGTAATAGAAAATAATTTACGCTTCTGTTATTCAGAAACTTTTATATCATTTCATACACATAAAACTTTATTGACACTCCTCTACCTTTTTATGACTTTACTTTTATTATAATTTTCTACATTACATGTTTAACGTCACAAAAAGAAATTTGCTTACTGTTTAAATTTTCCGTTAGTTATGTGTTTCTCTACTTCGAAATTGGGAAATACAACACATTTTCACTGCTCACCAGAATAATCAGTAGAGCGTTGAAATTTTCCATTAATTATCTCTTAAACCTATCACTGCACATCCCGGCTGGAGTCTCTTTCTATGGGCACACTTGGCACCACACAAAAATGTCAGGTGCAGCAACGGGTGAGCAATGCACAGACGCTGCACGAACACAAACCAACTTAAACCTCGCCTTAATGGATTTTTTCCCATTCGTTCCCCTGTAATTTTCTTCAATACTTGCGTAAAAATAAAACAAACGAATTTTCAAATCCCACCCTCTCAGCCCTAAGCTTGTTACACGAAATCATGCATCCTGCCTCCTCCCACCGGGCCGCAGGTAGCCTCCTCACAAGCCATTCGGCTTCTTGAAACACACGTAAGTCGCCACGACCACATTTTATTGCCCTTGCTAGGGATGG
>NC_051407.1:7957207-7958755 GCF_015228065.2 Penaeus monodon
ATTATTTAATCCACCATTAGTAATACCATTTATATCTATCAAGTGGACCATGATTTTAGACTGCTTCTTTAAGGGTAAGATAATACACATTGTTCTTGATTTTTTTACTTGGAAAAAGTAACAACAACAAAACAGAAAATATAAATACACTTCAAAGTGACGTCAATGATTAACATGACTCAGTCATTTATAAGTTTTTTTACGGTGCAGAATAGGCGTTTGAAGGGGCTGGAGGGCTATAGCTACCACCAAGACCACCGCCTGAACCGCCGCCAAATCCACCACCGGAACCGCCGCCAAATCCGCCACCAGAACCACCGCCAAGTCCACCGCCGGAACCACCGCCAAATCCGCCACCGGAACCACCGCCAAATCCGCCACCGGAACCACCGCCAAATCCGCCAGATCCTCCGCCTCCGCCGATGACTTGACCTCCGCCGTTGGCAGCCGCTTGAAGAGCAGTCTGGAGATCAACTCCAATGGGCAGCTGAGGGTTATCTCCTTCAGCATAGTTGACGAAGTAAACCTCAGGGTTGGACGGTGGAGGAGCTGTCACTTCGATCACTTGCTGTCCTCCTCCTCCATCGTCCTTGTTCAGGACGTACACCACGCTCTGTTGCCTTGGTGGAGGAACGATGATTGGCTCAGGCGCTGCTCCCTTCTCAGGAACGCGGACGAATAGGATGTTGTGGTCGATTCTTGGTGGAGGAATATTTGGTGGTGGACCACTTTCTTCTTGCTGTTCGGGAGCGTCATAGACAAATACGTTGCGTGAGATTATGGGGACGACACAGGAACCGTCAACATGAAGAATCTCTCCTGCACTGCATCCTCCTCCTCCATATCCAGATCCTCCACTATTACTTCCACCTCCAGAAAATCCACCACCACCGGAGAATCCTCCACCACCGGAAAATCCTCCTCCACCAAAGAATCCTCCGCCTCCTCCGGAGAACCCTCCACCTCCACCACTGGAGAATCCTCCTCCGCCAGAGAATCCTCCGCCACCTCCACTTCCACCTCCACTACCGTATCCGTCGGGCGCCGCCCCCGCAATAGCGATGAAAAGTGAGGTGATCTGTAGAAGAATTTTTATATGGATGTATTACTATAGTGTTGAATATGCATTCATTATGTAGCACTAATGGCACTTGTGAAATATGAGATCTACAGTAAACTTCACACTACCTGAAAAATCACAACTCACCAAAAGCTTCATGGTGGGTGACTGTGCCTATCCACTGCGATCAGCTTCTTATATACGGTCTTTCACATGTCCAATACTTGCCCCCTCGCGAAACCACGTGGGCTTCTTAATCTACAACCATTACAAAGCATTTTTTTTTCGTTACAACAGTGCAAGTGAAAGATTTTTAGAAAGATATTAAAACAAGTTACAACGAAACTGTTTATATTTCTTCCATAGCGCAAAATTATATAAATGTATCAAATTTCAGAAAAAAAGGAAATGAAGATAGAAAAGGAATGTTCATTGTTTATTGAAAGAAGGTTAATATAAATCCACATTATGTTTATGATCTTGATGAA
>NC_051407.1:7961606-7961902 GCF_015228065.2 Penaeus monodon
CTACGATGGTGCTAATATGGCATTTTAAATACTACGTACTATATGTTTAAATTGTTGTCTTCATTATCTTGTATATAAATATTGTGATCTACCATTATCATAATTAGATATATCATTGTTACGAATTCCATGTTTAGCTTTGATATAAGAATTTAGAAAAAAAATCACACCTCGCTCTTTGTTACAGCAATATTTAGCGTACGTTTCAGTAATAAAGATTTATGAATCATTAATCCATAAAAACGTGGAAATACAGGACAATACTTATTAATATTTGTATCCATAAGGGAAGAAAA
>NC_051407.1:7961940-7963424 GCF_015228065.2 Penaeus monodon
ATAGTTATATCATACAAAAAAATAGTCATTAACAAATTTTATACATTAAAATAACGTCCAACATCAAATACATTTATGGAGTAGAATATGCATTCGACGGTGCTGGAGGACTGTAGCCTCCACCAAGGCCGTTTCCACCGGAACCACCGCCAAATCCTCCGCCGGAACCACCGCCAAATCCGCCACTGGAACCACCGCCAAATCCTCCACCGGAACCACCGCCAAATCCGCCACTGGAACCACCGCCAAATCCGCCTCCTGAACCACCGCCAAATCCGCCGCCGGATCCACCGCCTGCTCCTCCGCCGATGACTTGTCCTCCGCCGTTGGCAGCCGCTTGGAGAGCAGTCTGGAGATCAACTCCAATGGGCAGCTGAGGGTTATCTCCTTCAGCATAGTTGACGAAGTAAACCTCAGGATTGGACGGTGGAGGAGCTGTCACTTCGATCACTTGCTGTCCTCCTCCTCCATCGTCCTTGTTCAGGACGTACACCACGCTCTGTTGCCTTGGTGGAGGAACGATGATTGGCTCAGGCGCTGCTCCCTTCTCAGGAACGCGGACGAATAGGATGTTGTGGTCGATTCTTGGTGGAGGAATATTTGGTGGTGGACCACTTTCTTCCTGTTGTTCCGGAGCGTCATAAACAAATACGTTGCGTGAGATTATGGGAACGACACAGGAGCCGTCAACATGAAGAATCTCTCCTGCACTGCATCCTCCTCCTCCATATCCAGATCCTCCACTATTACTTCCACCTCCAGAAAATCCTCCACCACCAGAGAATCCTCCACCACCGGAAAATCCTCCTCCACCAAAGAATCCTCCGCCTCCTCCGGAGAACCCTCCACCTCCACCACTGGAGAATCCTCCACCGCCAGAGAATCCTCCTCCACCTCCACTTCCGCCTCCACTTCCACCTCCACTACCGTATCCGTCGGGCGCCGCCCCCGCAATAGCGATGAGAAATGAGGTGATCTGTAGAAGAATATTTATATACTTCTATGAATATAGTGCGTATGCATTCATTATGTAGCACTTATGTCATTAGGTCTTCACTTGTGAAATATTATTCATTCTGAGATCTGCAATGAACTTCACACAACCTGGAAAATTACAACTCACCAAAAGCTTCATGCTGGGTGAATGTGCCTTTCCACAATGTCCACCTTCTTATATACGGAACGTCTTTTCACACGTTCATTACTTGCCCCCTCGCGAAATCACGTAGGCTTCTTGATCTACAACCATTACAAAGCATTTTTTTTTTTTTACAACAGTGCAAGTGAAAGATTTTTAGAAAGATATTAAAACAAGTTACAACGAAACTGTTTATATTTCTTCCATAGAGCAAAATCATAAAAACGTATCCAATTTCAGGAAAAAAAAAAAGGAAATCAAGATAGAATAGGAATGTTGATTCTTGATTGAAAGAATACATATCCATATGTTAATACATAGCAACACTGTTTCTGATACTGATAAG
>NC_051407.1:7965151-7965391 GCF_015228065.2 Penaeus monodon
CAAGCCATATAACTCAGAATTCAATAGAATTGTTTTCTTCATAACATTGTACGAATTACTCAAGGAGCGCATCCATCTTGTAACCACTCACGTAGTATATCATGGAGTTGTTGAGTCATTCTTACATAAATGTAACGTTCAGCGCAGTGTATATTATATCGGTGAGGTTATGGGATTTATGGTTAAAAGAAATTTTGAGGACAAATATTTTCTTAATGTTCAACTTCTACCGAAACACGA
>NC_051407.1:7971986-7972130 GCF_015228065.2 Penaeus monodon
ATCTACGATGGTGCTAATATGGCATTTTAAATACTACGTACTATATGTTTAAATTGTTGTCTTCATTATCTTGTATATAAATATTGTGATCTACCATTATCATAATTAGATATATCATTGTTACGAATTCCATGTTCAGTTTTG
>NC_051407.1:7972162-7973263 GCF_015228065.2 Penaeus monodon
CACATCTCGCTCTTTGTTACAGCAATATTTAGCGTACGTTTCAGTAATATAGATTAATGAGGCGAATCATTAATCCATATTATAAACGTGGAAATATAGGACCATACTTAATATTTGTATCCATAAGGGAAAAAAATATCGATATTTTTTGTTTTTTTTATTTTAACTTGTATATAGTTATATCATACAACAAAATAGTCATTAACAAATTTTATACATTAAAATAACTTCAAGCATCAAATACATTTAAGGAGCAGAATATGCATTCGACGGTGCTGGAGGACTGTAGCCTCCACCAAGGCCGTTTCCACCGGAACCACCGCCAAATCCTCCGCCGGAACCACCGCCAAATCCTCCACCGGAACCACCGCCAAATCCTCCACCGGAACCACCGCCAAATCCGCTGCCGGAACCACTACCAAATCCACCGCCAAATCCGCCGCCGGAACCACCGCCAAATCCGCCACCTGAACCACCGCCAAATCCGCCACCGGAACCACCGCCAAATCCGCCACCGGATCCACCGCCTGCTCCTCCGCCTCCGCCAATGACTTGTCCTCCGCCGTTGGCTGCCGCTTGGAGAGCAGTCTGGAGATCAACTCCAATGGGCAGCTGAGGGTTATCTCCTTCAGCATAGTTGACGAAGTAAACCTCAGGGTTGGACGGTGGAGGAGCTGTCACTTCGATCACTTGCTGTCCTCCTCCTCCATCGTCCTTGTTCAGGACGTACACCACGCTCTGTTGCCTTGGTGGAGGAACGATGATTGGCTCAGGCGCTGCTCCCTTCTCAGGAACGCGGACGAATAGGATATTGTGGTCGATTCTTGGTGGAGGAATATTTGGTGGTGGACCACTTTCTTCCTGTTGTTCCGGAGCGTCATAAACAAATACGTTGCGTGAGATTATGGGAACGACACAGGAGCCGTCAACATGAAGAATCTCTCCTGCACTGCATCCTCCTCCTCCATATCCAGATCCTCCACTATTACTTCCACCTCCAGAAAATCCTCCACCACCGGAGAATCCTCCACCACCGGAAAATCCTCCACCAAAGAATCCTCCGCCTCCTCCGGAGAACCCTCCACCTCCACCACTGGAGAA
>NC_051407.1:7973308-7973816 GCF_015228065.2 Penaeus monodon
ACTACCGTATCCGTCGGGCGCCGCCCCCGCAATAGCGATGAGAAATGAGGTGATCTGTAGAAGAATTTTTATATACTTCTATGAATATATTGCGTATGCATTCATTATGTAGCACTTATGTCATTAGGTCTTCACTTGTGAAATATTATTCATTCTGAGATCTGCAGTGAACTTCACACAACCTGGAAAATCACAACTCACCAAAAGCTTCATGCTGGGTGAATGTGCCTTTCCACAATGTCCACCTTCTTATATACGGAACGTCTTTTCACACGTTCATTACTTGCCCCCTCGCGAAATCACGTAGGCTTCTTGATCTACAACCATTACAAAGCATTTTTTTTTTTACAACAGTGCAAGTGAAAGATTTTTAGAAAGATATTAAAACAAGTCACAATGAAACTGTTTACATTTCTTCCATAGTGCAAAATCATAAAAAAACGTATCCAATTTCAGGGAAAAAAAGGAAATCAAGATAGAATAGGAATGTTGATTCTTGATTGAAAGA
>NC_051407.1:7975841-7976074 GCF_015228065.2 Penaeus monodon
ACCTATCATATACCATGAACAAGCCATATAACCCAGAATTTAATAGAATTGTTTTCTTCATAACATTGTACGAATTACTCAAGGAGCGCATCCATCTTGTAACCACTTACGTAATATATCATGGAGTTGTTGAGTCATTCTTACATAAATGTAACGTTCAGCGCAGTGTATATTATATCGGTGAGGTTATGGGATTTATGGTTAAAAGAAATTTTGAGGACAAATATTTTCTT
>NC_051407.1:7978940-7980636 GCF_015228065.2 Penaeus monodon
ATGTCATTTTAAATACTACGTACTATATGTTTAAATTGTTGTCTTCATTATCTTGTATATGAATATTGTGATCTGCCATTATTATAATTAGATATGTCATTGTTATGAACTCCATGTTTAGCTTTGATAAAATAATTTTAAAAAATAAATAAAACAAATATTTACAGCTGATTCGTTTCGGTAATATAGATTAATGAGGTGAATCACTAATCTATATTGTAAACGTGGAAACATAGGACCATACTCATTAATATTTGTATCCATAAGGGAAGAAAATATCGATATATATTTTTTTTCTACTTGTTTACAGTTATATCATACAACAAAATAGTCATTAACAAATTTTATACATTAAAATATCAAATCATCAAATACATCTATGGCGTAGAATATGCATTCGACGGTGCGGGAGGACCGTAGCCTCCACCAAGGCCGTTTCCAGCGGAACCACCGCCAAATCCGCCGCCAGAACCACCGCCAAATCCGCCGCCGGAACCACCGCCAAATCCACCGCCAAATCCACCAGAACCACCGCCAAATCCGCCGCCAGAACCTCCGCCTGCGCCTCCGCCGATGACTTGTCCTCCGCCGTTGGCAGCCGCTTGGAGAGCAGTCTGGAGATCAACTCCAATGGGCAGCTGAGGGTTATCTCCTTCAGCATAGTTGACGAAGTAAACCTCAGGGTTGGACGGTGGAGGAGCTGTCACTTCGATCACTTGCTGTCCTCCTCCTCCATCGTCCTTGTTCAGGACGTACACCACGCTCTGTTGCCTTGGTGGAGGAACGATGATTGGTTCAGGCGCTGGTCCCTTCTCAGGAACGCGGACGAATAGGATGTTGTGGTCGATTCTTGGTGGAGGAATATTTGGCGGTGGACCACTCTCTTCTTGCTGTTCGGGAGCGTCATAAACAAATACGTTGCGTGAGATTATAGGAACGACACAGGAGCCATCAACATGAAGAACCTCTCCCTCATTGCATCCTCCTCCTCCTCCATATCCAGATCCTCCACCACTACCGCCACCGCCGGAGAATCCTCCACTTCCAGAGAATCCTCCACCACCGGAGAATCCTCCACCACCGGAAAATCCTCCTCCAGAAAATCCTCCGCCTCCTCCTGAGAACCCGCCACCTCCACCGCCAGAGAATCCTCCTCCACCTCCACCTCCACTACCGTATCCGTCGGGTGCCGCCCACGCATTAACGATGAAAAGTGAGGTGATCTGAGGAAAAATTATCAGATGCATTTATCTATATATTGTGTTGTGTGAATTTATTATATAGCACTATGATGGCAGTTTGCACAAACGATGTCTTCACTTGTGAATTGCAATTCATTCTAAACTTGATACAGCTTGGGAGATTACAACTCACCAGAAGCTTCATGGTGGGTGACTGTGCCTATCCACAATGTTCACCTTCTTATATACGGTACGTCTCTTCACATGTTCATTACTTGCCCCTCTCGCAGGATCTCGCGGGCTTCTTAATCTTCAACCATTACAAAGCATTTTAGTGTTTTTTAACAACAGTGCAAGTGAAAGATTTTCTTATAGAACCTTTCTTTTAAAAAAAACTTGCAACTAAACTGTATATCTCGCCCACACTACAATATTACATAAAAGTATCCAATTCTAGGAAGAAAGTAGAAAATCAAGAAATAAAAAAAATCATCCGTCATAGGAATAAATGTAAG
>NC_051407.1:7980786-7980887 GCF_015228065.2 Penaeus monodon
CGTTCATCGCTGTAGCGGGTGCGGTACCCGAAGGATACGGTAGTGGAGGCGGAGGATTTTCCGGAGGAGGTAGCGGTAGGAAGTGGTACCGCTGGATTTTC
>NC_051407.1:7980926-7981981 GCF_015228065.2 Penaeus monodon
ATCTGGATATGGAGGAGGAGGAGGATGCAATGAGGGAGAGGTTCTTCATATTGATGGCTCCTGTGTCGTTCCTATAATCTCACGCAACGTATGTCTATGACGCTCCCGAACAGCAGGAAGAAAGCGGTCCACCGCCAACTATTCCTCCACCAAGAATCGACCACAACATCCTATTCGTCCGCGTTCCTGAGAAGGGACCAGCGCCTGAACCAATCATCGTTCCTCCACCAAGGCAACAGAGCGTGGTGTACGTCCTGAACAAGGACGATGGAGGAGGAGGACAGCAAGTGATCGAAGTGACAGCTCCTCCACCGTCCAACCCTGAGGTTTACTTCGTCAACTATGCTGAAGGAGATAACCCTCAGCTGCCCATTGGAGTTGATCTGCAGACTGCTCTCCAAGCGGCTGCCAACAGCGGAGGACAAGTCATCGGCGGAGGCGGAGGAGCAGGCGGATTTGGCAGTGGTTCTGGCGGCGGATTCGGCAGCGGTTCCGGAGGCGGATTTGGTGGTGGTTCCGGTGGCGGATTTGGCAGTGGTTCTGGCGGCGGATTCGGCAGCGGTTCCGGAGGCGGATTTGGTGGTGGTTCCGCTGGTAGATTTGGTGGTGGTTCCGCTGGTTACGGCCTTGGTGGTAGCTACAGTCCTACAGCACCTTCAAATGCCTATTCTACGCCATAGATATTTGAATCATGTTATATATTGGCGTCATTTTAATGTATAAATATCTTTTAATGTCAAAGTTGTTGTATGATATAAACAAGTTTTAAAGATGAATTATTTTACCTCTAAGACTAAAAAATAATGAATATGATCATCTGTTTATATGTACACAATATATATAAATGATTCGTTTCAGACAGGCAAAACAGGCAATGCTCAATACAGTCACTTTTACTGGTCTATTTTTTTTTCTAAAGTCTATAATGAAACACCGATATACATCATTTCAATAGTACCAGATCACAATATTTATACATTAAAAGGATGATATAATAGTTTTCATCATATAGTAAGTAGCATTTATCATAACATAGCATCACTGCTGGCGATGAA
>NC_051407.1:7982309-7982388 GCF_015228065.2 Penaeus monodon
CGCACACAATCACAACCAGTAAAATTCAGAGTGACCGTATTGAGCATTGCATGTTTAACCCGTCTGATGATCATATTCA
>NC_051407.1:7982414-7983109 GCF_015228065.2 Penaeus monodon
AGTCTTAGGGGAAAAATAATCAATTTTTTAAAACTTGTTTATATAATACAACTTTGACATTAAAAGATATTTATACATTAAAATGACGCCAATACATATGATTCAAATATCTATGGCGTAGAATAGGCATTTGAAGGTGCTGGAAGACTGTAGCCACCACCAAGGCCGTTTCCAGCGGAACCACCGCCAAATCTACCACCGGAACCACCACCAAATCCGCCTCCGGAACCGCTTCCGAATCCGCCGCCAGAACCACCGCCAAATCCGCCTGCTCCTCCGCCTCCGCCGATGACTTGTCCTCCGCCGTTGGCAGCCGCTTGGAGAGCAGTCTGGAGATCAACTCCAATGGGCAGCTGAGGGTTATCTCCTTCAGCATAGTTAACGAAGTAAACCTCAGGGTTGGACGGTGGAGGAGCTGTCACTTCGATCACTTGCTGTCCTCCTCCTCCATCGTCCTTGTTCAGGACGTACACCACGCTCTGTTGCCTTGGTGGAGGAACGATGATTGGCTCAGGCGCTGCTCCCTTCTCAGGAACGCGGACGAATAGTATGTTGTGGTCGATTCTTGGTGGAGGAATATTTGGTGGTGGACCACTTTCTTCTTCCTGTTCGGAAGCGTCATAGACAAATACGTTGCGTGAAATTATAGGAATGACACAGAACCCATCAACATGAAGAACCTCTCCCTCATTGCA
>NC_051407.1:7983173-7983309 GCF_015228065.2 Penaeus monodon
GAAAATCCACCGGTACCACTTCCAGTGAATCCTCCTCCCCCAGAAAATCTACCGCTACCTCCGGAAAATCCTCCACCTCCACTATCGTATCCTTCGGGTACCGCACTGCTACAGCGATGGACAATGAAGCAACATA
>NC_051407.1:7984984-7986569 GCF_015228065.2 Penaeus monodon
ATTGCCAAATTAATTAGATTACTAAATGAAATATATCAGTGAATTAGAGCAAAGCATTTCTGATTATTTGTTAGAAGGGTAAGATAAAATACAACTAATAGTATGATTTAATTACAAATAGAAACAGCAAGTAACAAATCTTTATACATTAAAATAATAAGGAGCATTAATGAATTTCTTCTTCCACATTTATGGTGCAGAATAGGCATTTGAGGGAGCTGGAGGACTATAATTACCGCCAACTCCACCACCACCTGAACCACCACCGAATCCACCTCCCGAACCACCACCAAATCCACCTCGTGAACCACCGCCAAATCCTCCTCTAGATCCACCACTACCGCCAAATCCACCGCCAGAACCACTGCTAAATCCACCGCCAAAGCTGCCACCGGAACCACCGCCAAATCCGCCACCGGAACCACCGCCAAATCCGCCGCCGGAACCACCGCCAAATCCGCCTGCTCCTCCGCCTCCGCCGATGACTTGTCCTCCGCCGTTGGCAGCCGCTTGGAGAGCAGTCTGGAGATCAACTCCAATGGGCAGCTGAGGGTTATCTCCTTCAGCATAGTTGACGAAGTAAACCTCAGGGTTGGACGGTGGAGGAGCTGTCACTTCGATCACTTGCTGTCCTCCTCCTCCATCGTCCTTGTTCAGGACGTACACCACGCTCTGTTGCCTTGGTGGAGGAACGATGATTGGCTCAGGCGCTGCTCCCTTCTCAGGAACGCGGACGAATAGGATGTTGTGGTCGATTCTTGGTGGAGGAATATTTGGCGGTGGACCACTCTCTTCTTGCTGTTCGGGAGCGTCATAAACAAATACGTTGCGTGAGATTATAGGAACGACACAGGAGCCATCAACATGAAGAACCTCTCCCTCATTGCATCCTCCTCCTCCTCCATATCCAGATCCTCCACCACTACCGCCACCGCCGGAGAATCCTCCACTTCCAGAGAATCCTCCACCACCGGAAAATCCTCCTCCAGAAAATCCTCCGCCTCCTCCTGAGAACCCGCCACCTCCACCGCCAGAGAATCCTCCTCCACCTCCACCTCCACTACCGTATCCGTCGGGTGCCGCCCACGCATTAACGATGAAAAGTGAGGTGATCTGAGGAAAAATTATCAGATGCATTTATCTATATATTGTGTTGTGTGAATTTATTATATAGCACTATGATGGCAGTTTGCACAAACGATGTCTTCACTTGTGAATTGCAATTCATTCTAAACTTGATACAGCTTGGGAGATTACAACTCACCAGAAGCTTCATGGTGGGTGACTGTGCCTATCCACAATGTTCACCTTCTTATATACGGTACGTCTCTTCACATGTTCATTACTTGCCCCTCTCGCAGGATCTCGCGGGCTTCTTAATCTTCAACCATTACAAAGCATTTTAGTGTTTTTTAACAACAGTGCAAGTGAAAGATTTTCTTATAGAACCTTTCTTTTAAAAAAACTTGCAACTAAACTGTATATCTCGCCCACACTACAATATTACATAAAAGTATCCAATTCTAGGAAGAAAGTAGAAAATCAAGAAATAAAAAAAATCATCCGTCATAGGAATAAATGTAAG
>NC_051407.1:7986719-7986820 GCF_015228065.2 Penaeus monodon
CGTTCATCGCTGTAGCGGGTGCGGTACCCGAAGGATACGGTAGTGGAGGCGGAGGATTTTCCGGAGGAGGTAGCGGTAGGAAGTGGTACCGCTGGATTTTC
>NC_051407.1:7986859-7987814 GCF_015228065.2 Penaeus monodon
ATCTGGATATGGAGGAGGAGGAGGATGCAATGAGGGAGAGGTTCTTCATATTGATGGCTCCTGTGTCGTTCCTATAATCTCACGCAACGTATGTCTATGACGCTCCCGAACAGCAGGAAGAAAGCGGTCCACCGCCAACTATTCCTCCACCAAGAATCGACCACAACATCCTATTCGTCCGCGTTCCTGAGAAGGGACCAGCGCCTGAACCAATCATCGTTCCTCCACCAAGGCAACAGAGCGTGGTGTACGTCCTGAACAAGGACGATGGAGGAGGAGGACAGCAAGTGATCGAAGTGACAGCTCCTCCACCGTCCAACCCTGAGGTTTACTTCGTCAACTATGCTGAAGGAGATAACCCTCAGCTGCCCATTGGAGTTGATCTCCAGACTGCTCTCCAAGCGGCTGCCAACGGCGGAGGACAAGTCATCGGCGGAGGCGGAGGAGCAGGCGGATTTGGCAGTGGTTCTGGCGGCGGATTCGGCAGCGGTTCCGGTGGCGGATTTGGTGGTGGTTCCGCTGGTAGATTTGGTGGTGGTTCCGCTGGTTACGGCCTTGGTGGTGGCTACAGTCCTCCAGCACCTTCAAATGCCTATTCTACGCCATAGATATTTGAATCATATCATATATTGGCATCATTTTAATGTATAAATATCTTTTAATGTCAAAGTTGTTGTATGATATAAACAAGTTTTAAAGATGAATTATTTTACCTCTAAGACTAAAAAATAATGAATATGATCATCTGTTTATATGTACACAATATATATAAATGATTTGTTTCAGACAGGCAAAACAGGCAATGCTCAATACAGTCACTTTTACTGGTCTTTTTTTTTTTTTTCTAAAGTCAATAATGAAACACCGATATACATCATTTCAATAGTACCAGATCACAATACTTATACATTAAAAGGATGATATAATAGTTTTCATCATATAGTAAGAAGTATTT
>NC_051407.1:7988168-7989127 GCF_015228065.2 Penaeus monodon
CGCACACAATCACAACCAGTAAAATTCAGAGTGACCGTATTGAACATTGCCTGTTTAACCTGTCTGAAACAAATAATTTATATATATTGTGTACATATAAACGGATGATCATATTCATTTTTTCTTTTTTTCTTTTTTAGTCTTAGGGGAAAAATAATCAACTTTTAAAAACTTGTTTATATAATACAACAACTTTGACATTAAAAGATATTTATACATTAAAATGACGCCAATACATATGATTCAAATATCTATGGCGTAGAATAGGCATCTGAATGTGCTGGAAGACTGTAGCACCACCAAGGCCGTTTCCAGCGGAACCACCGCCAAATCTACCACCGGAACCGCCACCAAATCCGCCTCCGGAACCGCTTCCGAATCCGCCGACAGAACCACTGCCAAAGCCGCCACTGGAACCACCGCCAAACCCGCCACCGGAACCACCGCCAAATCCGCCGCCGGAAACTCCGCCAAAGCCACCGCCGGAACCACCGCCAAATCCGCCACCGGAACCACCGCCAAATCCGCCACCAGAACCTCCGCTTCCGCCGATGACTTGTCCTCCGCCGTTGGCAGCCGCTTGGAGAGCAGTCTGGAGATCAACTCCAATGGGCAGCTGAGGGTTATCTCCTTCAGCATAGCTGACGAAGTAAACCTCAGGGCTGGACGGTGGAGGAGCTGTCACTTCGATCACTTGCTGTCCTCCTCCTCCATCGTCCTTGTTCAGGACGTACACCACGCTCTGTTGCCTTGGTGGAGGAACGATGATTGGCTCAGGCGCTGCTCCCTTCTCAGGAACGCGGACGAATAGGATGTTGTGGTCGATTCTTGGTGGAGGAATATTTGGCGGTGGACCACTTTCTTCTTGCTGTTCGGGAGCGTCATAAACAAATACGTTGCGTGAGATTATGGGAACGACACAGGAGCCATCAACATGAAGAACCTCTCCCTCATTGCAT
>NC_051407.1:7989190-7989329 GCF_015228065.2 Penaeus monodon
GAAAATCCACCGGTACCACTTCCAGAGAATCCTCCTCCTCCAGAAAATCTACCGCTACCTCCTCCGGAAAATCCTCCGCCTCCACTACCGTATCCTTCGGGTACCGCACCGCTACAGCGATGGACAATGAAGCAACATA
>NC_051407.1:7991744-7992190 GCF_015228065.2 Penaeus monodon
AGCCTGCGCATTTGATTGCCAAATTAATTAGATAACTAAATGAAATATATCAGTGAATTAGAACAAAGCATTTCTGATTATTTGTTAGAAGGGTAAGATAAAATACAACTAATAGTATGATTTAATTACAAATAGAAACAGCAAGTAACAAATCTTTATACATTAAAATAATAAGGAGCATTAATGAATTTCTTCTTCCACATTTATGGTGCAGAATAGGCATTTGAGGGAGCTGGAGGACTATAATTACCGCCAACTCCACCACCACCTGAACCACCACCGAATCCACCCCTCGAACCACCACCAAATCCGCCTCCTGAACCACCGCCAAATCCTCCTCTAGATCCACCACTACCGCCAAATCCACCGCCGGAACCACTGCTAAATCCACCGCCAAAGCTGCCACCGGAACCACCGCCAAATCCGCCACTGGAACCACCGCCAAA
>NC_051407.1:7992232-7992811 GCF_015228065.2 Penaeus monodon
GTTGGCAGCCGCTTGGAGAGCAGTCTGGAGATCAACTCCAATGGGCAGCTGAGGGTTATCTCCTTCAGCATAGTTGACGAAGTAAACCTCAGGGTTGGACGGTGGAGGAGCTGTCACTTCGATCACTTGCTGTCCTCCTCCTCCATCGTCCTTGTTCAGGACGTACACCACGCTCTGTTGCCTTGGTGGAGGAACGATGATTGGCTCAGGCGCTGCTCCCTTCTCAGGAACGCGGACGAATAGGATGTTGTGGTCGATTCTTGGTGGAGGAACATTTGGTGGTGGACCACTTTCTTCTTGCTGTGCGGGAGCGTCATAGACAAATACATTCCGTGAGATTATGGGAACGACACAGGAGCCATCAACATGAAGAACCTCTCCCGCATTGCATCCTCCTCCTCCATATCCAGATCCTCCACCACCACCGGAGAATCCTCCTCCGGAAAAGCCACCACTTCCTCCAGAGAATCCTCCACCTCCTCCAGAGAATCCTCCACCTCCTCCAGAGAATCCTCTGCCACCGGAAGATCCTCCACTTCCACTACCGTATCCTTCGGGTGCCGCACCCGCAATGGCGAT
>NC_051407.1:7994156-7994704 GCF_015228065.2 Penaeus monodon
ACTCGTGTAACGTTTTGTTTAGTGTTCCAAATCCCGCAGAACGACTCACCAGAAGCTTCATGTCTAGAACTGATGCCTATCTCAAATGCGCGTCATCTTATATACCACCAGTCAGAAACTTTCCTCTGAAAATTCCTTTTCAGTAATGCCTTACCATTACAAGCATTTATGTGTTTTAACCATTAGAGCAAGTGGAAGACCTTTAACCCTTTCTTTAGTTTCATCTTTAGTTGTTTTTGTACGTTTTACGTTTTGGGTAGAGAAATGTTTTATTTAGGGTATTTTCATTCTTTCACATTTTTGCTTAGTTATTATATCGGCTTACATTAAATATGCAAACATATGAGACCGTATATTGTACTTATTTCCTTGCATTTGTTGAATGATGCATGGAGTAATAATGTAATCTAAAAAAAAAAAAAATATTCAGATATTCTGCTCAGTCGACCTCGATATGCCATTATCCAAACAAGTACAAAAAACAGATGCAAAGATATTCCTTCTCTACTTCGTTAACAGTCGCTGCTCAAAAATTCCAACAGAAGAAC
>NC_051407.1:7995294-7995420 GCF_015228065.2 Penaeus monodon
TTTTTAAAATATAGTTGTTAACACAAGGAAATTGTTGCTATCCCTTATTTTTCAACAACGCTTGGGTATGTGTGATAAATCACGAAGTTAGAGGCTATAAATTCGTAAGTAATTTATTATATCGTA
>NC_051407.1:7995490-7996850 GCF_015228065.2 Penaeus monodon
TGCTAGTTATTGCCAGGCGAGTGACAGTGCTACACACACGCATTATTGGTCTTATATTACCTAATGAGTATTGGCATATTCTTTTAAGGTCAAAACAAGGAAAATAAGACAGTGTTAATATATTCAAGTCTGATATTTTGTTTTCCCTCCCCCTGATGCCAAAACTTAGTTCAAGCGTTGGTATAGCGCCAATAACTCGGCTGCCAACGCACGGCCTTCCTCATATCGAAGATGTTCCCATGCTTCCACTTTTCACGATTGCGAATGTTTTGCCGCATATGTTTTGACACGGCCGCTCACACGTGTTCATTTAGGTTGAGATCCGTTCTGGGTGGCTCTAGCAGCAGTGTGATGTCGGGGTATTTGGGAAACAAATTCTGGACAACACGGCTGGTATGGATGGGACATTTTTTAACTAAGATAGAAGGGAACATTCCTAGCCGTTGAAGGGAAAACATACTCAAGGGTTTCAACATATCTGCTGCCAGTAAATTAACCAGGGCCGACATCCGTCAACCTCGTGCATCCACCTAAGCAACCATGCGGTGATTTGGCTACTCCACCTGTTCGCGATCACATTCCCTGGTTCAAATATGTTAAATGATAACACTGTATTAGATACAGAAGTAGACATATGAAAATATTTTAGCGTTCATTTCTATCAAAACAAATGTCTTTCTTCAAAATATCGAGTGAAGGGAAGTTGAAAATAGGAGGGGAGGGGGTGGTGTCGTTACCTACCTGATGCCATACAAACATATCTCGTAGTGTTGGTGCCTTCAGATTTTTTTTTCCTAGCCCTAGATTATTGTTATATCTTAGAAGGCTTGTCTGCATATTGCAAGGCATATTCCATCCTTTTCGGGAATAAGATCATCATGTCACAGTAAATCCATAGAATTTCCAGAACGTCTATTCGATACATTACGACTCAGAACGAGACCAATTCGAACCCCAAAATACCAACCCCTCCGTAACATAAGGATTTGTTCGTTATTGAATGTTTCGACACTCCTTCTAACGATAGTTTTCTGCGTAGCTGTACATATAGCTATATTTACAGATAAATGTTGGCTCAAGAGCTGCTCCCTTCTGAGGACCGAGGATAAATAGGATGTGATCGATTCTTGGTAGAGGAATATCTGGTGATGGATCAGTTTATTCAGGTTGCAAAGGAGTCATAAACATAAGCAACACTCAGTATGAAGAACCTCTCCCACATTCTATCCTCCACCTCAATATCCAAATCCTCCAACACTGGAGAATTCTATGCCTATAATCCTCCACCACCCAGGGAGTGTTCCTCCATTGGCAAACAATTCATCTTTAGATTACAAAGGACATGTAAATCGTTGATTTG
>NC_051407.1:7997246-7997648 GCF_015228065.2 Penaeus monodon
TGAATTTAAGTTATTCTGCTATTGATAAAGAGTTGAGCTGCTCCTGATTGATTCGCATACAGTAGATAAACAGTAACATTTTATATTCTGCATTGAGAAGACACGCATACTGAACATACTACATATCAGTAATCAAATAAGGCCAGTTGATATCCCTAGTATATTCTGTACTTTTAATGGAACCCCATATTCTTTTCCTATGTTGCTCGTCTGGTCTGCCTATGATGACAAAGCGCAAATAATTACAGTTGGTTGCTTTCAACATTTGCTGGCTACAGCTTGGTTCTCGAAGCACTTGCTCAATTTATTAACGAAGCGCTGCTTGGAAAATAGTTTGGTACGAAATGAATATCTGTTTAACAGATATTCAGGCTCTGAATTGATTTGGTAAAAATACATATA
>NC_051407.1:7997669-7997968 GCF_015228065.2 Penaeus monodon
ATAAAATTCAGCTCATTCATTTTCTTTTAATAAATGAATACATTAACAGCTAGGAAATGAAGTATAACAAAAATGTAACAAACCATGGAAAACAATATTAAATACACATCAAGTATCTTTCCAGACTCTATGGTGCAGAATATAAATTTGAAGGAGTTGGTGGACCATAACTCCCACCAAGACCACCCCCGAATCTACCGCGTGAACCACCAAAATCACCACCGGAACCACCGCCAAATCCTCCACCGGAACCACCGCCAAATCCGCTGCCGGAACCACTACCAAATCCACCGCCAAAT
>NC_051407.1:7998055-7999024 GCF_015228065.2 Penaeus monodon
ATGACCTGTCCTCCGCCGTTGGCTGCCGCTTGGAGAGCAGTCTGGAGATCAACTCCAATGGGCAGCTGAGGGTTATCTCCTTCAGCATAGTTGACGAAGTAAACCTCAGGGTTGGACGGTGGAGGAGCTGTCACTTCGATCACTTGCTGTCCTCCTCCTCCATCGTCCTTGTTCAGGACGTACACCACGCTCTGTTGCCTTGGTGGAGGAACGATGATTGGCTCAGGCGCTGCTCCCTTCTCAGGAACGCGGACGAATAGGATGTTGTGGTCGATTCTTGGTGGAGGAATATTTGGTGGTGGACCGCTTTCTTCTTGCTGTTCGGGAGCGTCATAGACAAATACGTTGCGTGAGATTATGGGAACGACACAGGAACCGTCAACATGAAGAACCTCTCCCGCACTGCATCCTCCTCCTCCATATCCAGATCCACCACCGCCACCTCCACCACCGGAAAATCCTCCTCCGAAAAATCCTCTACTTCCTCCAGAGAATCCTCCACCTCCTCCAGAGAATCCGCCTCCACCAGAGAATCCTCTGCCACCGAAAGATCCTCCACTTCCTCCTGAGAATCCTCCCCCTCCACCAGCTGAGGGCGGACTGTATCTGTCAGGCGTCGCGCCCGCCAATACGGCCAAAGTTACCAGGATCTGAAAAATATAATTTATAAGGACTAGATTAGATTAGATTAGCAATTTTTCACTTCTAATGCTTCATTTCGAGCCAGTTATCTTCATTAATGATATAAAATTAATTTCCCATTTTTAGACTATGATCACAGGAAGTAACACTCACCAAAAGCTTCATTGTGGGATGTGATACCTAGCTAGAGGTTGAACGTCTTATATACACGTTCGTCGCCCGGCACCCCGACCCTCCCCTTGACCCTCACCACAAAAGAATGATCTACAAACTTAAACGGCAAATTGTCACCACTGTAAAACACAATCCTAAAAAAAAATGCGCTCC
>NC_051407.1:7999858-8000332 GCF_015228065.2 Penaeus monodon
CCTGCCTTCTCCTACCAATTACATATGATCAATAATCACTAAAGTAAGTATGATGAAAACAACAGATTTGAGATAATAACTCTTCCTTCTCCGGTATCTTCCTGTTTTCTACAGGTTAGATCTTAATATTTTCGTTATCTCAATTTCGGTTACGTTTATTTTTTTGTTACAAAACATTATTGCCAAGATAAATACATGATGCCGAAAAAATAATGTAGAATAAAATATAGCTAACCTCCATATCTTATCAATTTTATGCGATTGTAACGTGCTCTGTTTATTCCTTGACACACTAGGAACTCTCACCTTCACTCAATCCCGGTACCATACCTATCTTTTCCCCAAAAACCTGCGTGGGAGGAGAATCGAGACCCGTCTGAGGAAGAACTGTGATGATAACCCTGCTCACTCCCCTGACTTCCTTTTCCCTTTGATTTATCTAGATATTTATAGAGACCTAGGATATTTCTTAAA
>NC_051407.1:8001992-8002969 GCF_015228065.2 Penaeus monodon
TGATATTAGTTTTTAGTGAAACTGAAAATTAAAAACATCTCGCGATCTGAATATAACATAGCTTTTTTCTTCTTGATATTGCTGGATATGAAAATATATTACAGCACAGTTCAGCCTACATCAGGGTTTCTGATTTCATTTGGATGTATGATACTTACGCGCCTATGATAACGATATCTGTGTACGTGTGCATATGTGCTTATACGTGCCCATGTATGTGTGAAACTGTTTAACAAAATGCGCACATAACTTTGTACATCTCTTCAAAAGGTAATGAGTATTACTCCTAACGTTTACTTTTATTTATAAACCATGTTAACAATAGCATATGAACAACAGCTTATCATATCACAATAAATGTTTATTAATAACAATTATTATTTTATAGGGCCTATAAAATTGTCATTAAAGCCATAATTTAGACCGGATATAACTCGGAACTATATTATGATATACAAATTCACATTATTAGATGGCGAGTGGTATATATAGATTTGCATAAAAGAATAAGTAAATGGTAGATTATATCTTTACATATCATTTTTCTTGGTTAGGATATACGTTTTCCCTTTGGGATTGATATTGTTAAGTGTGCCCATTTGATTAAGGCGTACTTGCTAGAGGATTGTTGAGATATACTCTTGATGTTGTAACAATAGGCAATCCGAGTGTTTCCTAACGATGCTTAGAGGAACCGTAAATGAATACATTTCGAAGTACAACGGGGACGACACAGGTTCCATCCACGTTTAACATTTCACCTTCTTTGCAACCTCCATGTCCAGAACCGTATGAGAGTCCGCGGTCATTTAGGAATACAGGCGAAGGAAAACTGTACCTTTTAGGCACAGCATACACTAGAGCAACAACAAGTACTGCGACGATAATCTGTAAGTGCGAGAGATTGAGGTCATTCATCTAATATCGAGTGATATAGTCTTCATATTGTTTCCAGATCAGTCTACACCTAATTCAGT
>NC_051407.1:8003309-8004205 GCF_015228065.2 Penaeus monodon
CAAAACAAGTATAACGCATAACCGAAGAGACGCAACTCACCTGGAGTTTCATGATTAAAGACGCTGGCTGTCTAAAACACTCTCGATTTTATATACCATCGTTCAAAGAAGACCGGAGTAACTGTTTCCGCATTACAAGGCATTTTGATAGGAAACTGTACATTTGAGAGAAAGTGAATATATAGACTTTATTACATGATTGGATGGTTAGCTGATCTTACATATCGGTGCTCTATTTACACATTTCCTTGTCAATAACTGATTATTTTCTGTTACAGATGAACATATCCAACTTCTTCGTATATAGTAGTCGTAAATACCTTTACTTTCAAATTGCAGATCTCATATTGTTATATGCATATTCAGAAAAGGCTAAATCATGATATACTGTAGCATCAAGGTTAGATACGATATCTGAAGCAGTGAATCATAATCTCGTAAAGACAGATATAACATTCCCAGTAACAGGCACTCCAAACGGCTGCGTGTGGAGTGTGGAATAGCTGTACGTAACAACAGAACTGGTATCATTTTACGGGCAGAAGAAAGTATGAATCAGCAAATGAAATTATCCAAAAGTGGCAAGACGAAAGGGAGAACTGAAAGAAAAGTCTGTCGTTTCGTAACTATGAGAGAAAAAGGTGAAAAGAGTGAACTGAAACCGAGACTTTGGATTGTTATAAAAGAAGGAAATATACAGTGTATGAAATAATTGTGAAATAACGTGAAATATCTCTAAACCATTAGCATATTATCGTCCTTTAGGTATGAAATAATTTTAAACTTGGGGATAACAAGTCATAAATATTTATGACGCTGATGGGAAGTAAGTCTTCGAATAAAGGATCAGTTGTAACAGAACAAAGTAGGTAAAGCAAATATGCTTTGTCAGGAGG
>NC_051407.1:8004286-8005141 GCF_015228065.2 Penaeus monodon
TAACGAAAAGATTTTTAAGGAAGTACTGAATGAACGGCGAAAAAGAAAACGGATTAACATGACTTTTATAATCAGTCCTACTGTGCAATGTACTGATTATATCCTTTATGATCCTTTATGAAGATAATAAACGCTATCAGTTATAAGCGTTGAAACAAGGGCAACAGTTATAAAGGTTTAGAAAATGCACTGGGTGAACATACAATCTGCAGTTCCAGTGACGTTGGTATCCTTTTGGAAAGAGTTGCTGGTTGCCATTAACTTCCAGAGAATTATACAGCAGACAGGGGTTACGCGTGGGATGGTGTTCGGGCGAAGGATTATCAACAATAAGAAAAGAATTCTGAAGAACAATTCACTCATACATAACTTAACTTTACACTGAAAAGAAAGACAGTAGAAACTCCATTCCTGCATTAGAAATAACACGGGAAAGTCATCTACGTGCTCTGACTTAAAACTTGCACATGATGTCTAATATCATGACTCAGCTTTCAAACAAGACACGTTAAGAAAAACACATGAAACCAGATCGCTCTCGGGACTTGGCACTGATCTCAACACATCGTCATTCTTATACATGGATCTTCAGAAAGAACATAGCGAGTTGTCAAGGAACTCCTTACTAACTACAGTATGACTGACTTGTACCCAGACTCTTTAACCCTTATCTTACCTCATGGCATTCTCATTTTATTTTTATTTGTATGGGTTATTCATACTCCAGCCTACGTGTTCATTTACACTAAATAAGAATATGAGTATTATTTTAAGTTCATCTGCGTTACTTACCCAAAGACAAAAATCCTCATTTACGGTTGTTCGTGGAATCTACAAAAAAAAAATAAATTACTG
>NC_051407.1:8005627-8005875 GCF_015228065.2 Penaeus monodon
ATGCCTCTTCAAGATGTAGATGAAAATAAACACCGATGTATAAAAGACATACAATAAAGCTAACATTAGATTAAATGGAATTAAAAGTTGTATCTCCCGAAGTTACACTTTTCGAAGCTGTATCCCAAGTATCATGGTTTATTAAATTTATTTGTTATCATCTCAACATATCACTTTCCTTATTATGGTGCAATACCAAAATATTGAATATGTAGGCCAGGAACGTAAGGATGCGTAGAAATGCACCT
>NC_051407.1:8005904-8006083 GCF_015228065.2 Penaeus monodon
GCCGCATAATGGGAAAAGAGGTACTACCAATTACCGGTCATACAAGCAAAACTTTGCTTCCTAGTAAGAATGACTCTGGAAGATGATAGGTATACAGAACGCAAAGTCATACTTTATGGTTTCCTTCCTGTTTACATTCTTAGTGGTGATGAAAGTATTTTCTTAATTCCATAAAGACG
>NC_051407.1:8007635-8007972 GCF_015228065.2 Penaeus monodon
ATATATATATGATCACATACGCACATATAAACACCAAAAAAAGAAAATTCAGAAACTCTTATTGCAGTGTTTATGCATTCAATATATCCATAATAGATATTTATCCATTTTGGTGAAAGTAGCCATCAGACGTTTCTGCCATGACTGTGACCCTGCTAATACGACCTTCTCCATGACCAGGGCTTTGTGAGGGCAGGTGATGATTGCAAGATTATGAGAGGAACTGGTTTAAGTTTTCAAGTTTTCCCATTTATACATTTTAAGACTTTCTTCGAAAAAATATAGAAATATGGGAAATAAATTAATCATAATTTTGATAGACGTTCCCATACATATT
>NC_051407.1:8008737-8009717 GCF_015228065.2 Penaeus monodon
TATACACTCGTGCGCATGCTCCCCAGATCTCTGTTTCCTTACGAGGTGCAAATGAAAATTAACAACGTATGTATTACATGATCGTCTTAGAAAATAATATCGTTTTATTGGATAAAGCAGGAAAGGATTCTTTGTATCGCATTGAATTTACTGGGCAAGATTGAGAAGTCTTTCCCGACAACTACTGCTGAGACTAGAAAGTTGATGATGTGAGGAGCCGAATTTCGAAAAATTTCTAACTACTCATAAAATGCCTGGGGATCACACGCTTATTTTGGAAAGTTCTGGTATCAAATGCCAATTTCTTGTCGAAAGAAACTCTAGAGCATGATAAAATGAATAAAGGGAATATATTACCTGAATGTTTCGTACAAAGAAGGAAACTGAACTGAATTTTGCATTACGCATTTATCAGACAAATTTACTACAAAATATAAACTGAGATGATATAGTAGATGAGTGAATGTGCAAAATTGCTGAGTCAGTCAGTATAGTAACTTTGGAATCAGAGTATATGAGTGGGCAATAAGATTTTAGTTTTCCTATAAACATTTTATCCGAAATTGCTCTGGCGAGCGAGCATTCAGTGCGCAATTTTGACTGAGTGAGGAGAAATTACAGGATTCGACTGGAGAAAAAGATGTAACAATGTTACTCAGAGTCTCCAGAAAATCTAAACAACAAGGAAGGGAATGATAATAGATAGTTATGCCAACCTGACAAGTACAGAACATTTTTTTTTTCTTTATCTCTTTAAAGTATGTAGGAATGGACAGAACTCCAAATGTTGCGTTCAATCTTACTGGTGTTCATTTGCAGTGTTGTTAGGGATAGTAGTTGCAATATAACTTGTGATAGTTCTATGAATCTGTGACTGCAACCATTATAATTACTAATCATAAGTTTCCTCATGTGTAGATTGAGAGAAGACAGACTGGCTGTTCATTATGAATATCTTGCTGGAAAATTGCATATCAATT
>NC_051407.1:8010712-8011501 GCF_015228065.2 Penaeus monodon
GGCCCTTTCTTCGGCAGAGGAAGGCACAAATGAGAACAAAAAAAATCAAAACGCAATACATTTGTTATAATAAACTTTACAAAAGAATCTGAAAGTTTCCTCTGGTTCTAATCTAGAAATTAGGTTCGAACTAATTAATATTAATTAATAGAATAAAAGTAAGACTTAAGTAACTTTTGATTATGCACATATGTACTATAAAATAGAATTAAAAAATACCTTATCCAAAATATAAATTTCCTTGCATCATATACACACCCAACTGTACCTAACAGAACACGTACTTCGGAATGTTTTTCTTCTGAGCAGAGCACGTTTATATCCACCTTATATTATCGCCTTTTCTTCCAGGTTGCTCTATTGTTACAACAAAGAATCTACAATGGTATCGATGCCTACATATACTATTAGAACACATAGAATAAAGATAGAATATACGTGTATCTGCCTGCTTCCATGTATATTGATATTAAGGTTAAAATTAATGCCATTTGGTTGATACCCAATGGGGATCCAAGTAATTGCGTCCAGCCCTAAGCCCTTCCAATTTATTTGTGTATCTAAGATGTTAGGAGGCGTTCTGGAGCATACAAGCCAAATGCGAGTTGATGTAAGAAATAAACTTCCAAATTTTCTTTTAGAAGATGTCAGTAGGTATTTTCTACGATATTGACTATTCCTTGAAATTCGATAACTATAGATATAGTAGCGGTATCATGCAGAACTCTGTAGTGCACCGTTCCTTTGATGATCAAGTAACGTCCTTATTTTGTTTTTTGGTGTAAGGCT
>NC_051407.1:8011588-8013124 GCF_015228065.2 Penaeus monodon
GTGCTTCTGCAAGCTTATCTTATTCTTTCTTCAGTATTTATTTTTTATCTACACAATAATTGTAACATATTCTGTAGAAGAGCTGTATAAAATTGTATTCAGTAGGAACAAAAGTAAAGAGAATGGCAATTTATGATTTAATAGAACAAATCAGATTAACAAATTAACAGTTTTCAACAATAATCTGAACAAAAATACAACAGTTGTTTAGAAGTATAAACGTCTTCTAGACATATCTATTAGGGTGGGCCATATCTACCGCTCGGAGCATTAAGTCCTCTTCCTGAAGTAGAACCAAATCCACTACCTGCTCCACTGAAGCCATTGCCGACTCCACCTCCTCTTTGTCTTGCACCACTTCGAAATCCACCACCCAAAGCATTGCCAACTCCTCCATTTCCTCCGGAACCACTTCCAAACGCGCCACCTCCTTGCCCTCCCCCAACTCCGGTGCCTCCATTTCCAGCACCTCCTGCACCTCCGCCGCCACCAATGACTTGTCCTCCTCCATTGGCAGCCGCTTGTAGAGCCGTCTGGAGATCCACACCTATAGGAAGTCTAGGATTTTCTCCTTCTGCGTAATTGACGAAGAACACCTCAGGATCTGAAGGAGGAGGAGTAGGTACCTCGATAACTCGCTGTCCTCCTCCCTCATTCTTGTTAAGGACGTATACAATATTCTCTTGCCTTGGCGGTGGCACAACAATTGGTTCGGGACCTGTACCTCCCTCAGGAATACGCACAAACAGGATGTTATGATTAATTCTCGGCGGTGGAACGTTTGCTGGTGGACCACTCTGCTGTTGGGGTTGTTCAGGAGCATCGTAAACGAATACATTTCTGGTAACGACTGGAGTGACGCAAGACCCGTCTACATGTAGGATCTCTCCTGCATTACATCTTCCTCTAGATCCCCTCTGTCCTGAGGAAGATGAAGGTCCACCAGTGCCAGAGAGTCTTCCTCCACCAGAGAATCCTCTTCCGCCAGAGAATCCTCCTCCGCCAGAGAAACCTCCCCCACTAGAGAATTGTCGTCCATCGGAGAAACCTCCTCCACCAGAAAAACCTCTGCTAGAGAATCCTCCTCCACGAGAAAATCCTTTGCCAGATGAGCCTCCTGTAGAGGGCCTGGGAGACCTGTATCCTTCGGGTGCAGCAGTAGCTGTAGCCACGAGGATGGCGGCAACCTAAAAATACAGTGCTGACTAAATTTTTCTTTCAAATACTGATGAATAAACAAAAACATTCACTTTCACGAAAAGGCAAAATTATGAAAACAAGAGCATATTCCAAGGTAAAATGATTCGTAACCTAATGCTCACCAGGAGTTTCATTGTGAAAATAGTTGACTCTCAAAGACATTCTTGCCTTTTATACCAAGCTTTGGAAAATAACCGTTCACTTTTTCCCAACAACGGATTTGCTTATCAGTCCATTACAGAGCGTCTTTATATAAAAGGATGCTCATCGTCGAAGAAAGTAGAATTTGTTAAAAATTACAGAATCTATAATTATGAAGTGTATTACCAGTAAAAA
>NC_051407.1:8013467-8013692 GCF_015228065.2 Penaeus monodon
TAAGTTGTGCTAAACTTGGTAAAAAAAATTGTTACATATAACTTCCACATAATGTTCAGTTAGTTCAAACCTATCATCCCTGGACACTGCCATACGTGTTGAATGAGAGTTACCTCTCATATTTAGTGCACTGAAAGTGCAACAGAATTGCTATCGTTCCATCCAACCCCATGTTTTAAGGTCTAGCATGGTTTCAGATCCGCCATTCTGTGTGTTTGTCGATTA
>NC_051407.1:8014292-8014390 GCF_015228065.2 Penaeus monodon
CCCTCCACACTCCATCAACTTTTTTTCAATAATTTTGAAACATCTGATCTCGCCTAGTAGTAACTGTAAGTATTCAACAGATTTTTAGCTCCTCCTCG
>NC_051407.1:8015831-8015959 GCF_015228065.2 Penaeus monodon
TTCTTTGTACTTGCTCAAAAGACAAGACAAAAATACCACTAAAATGATGTTACACAAATAGGGTGTACCTATGATAGTGCGTTTCTTACAAAGATGACACTATGTATGTAATTAGGATGTTACATGCT
>NC_051407.1:8016123-8016216 GCF_015228065.2 Penaeus monodon
AAGACATACATATACACACAGTACTGTCGAGAGTGGATGTAGGGCAACTACACCGGAACACTGTATAGGGCCTGTAAAGAGGAAGCTTTATTT
>NC_051407.1:8016442-8018148 GCF_015228065.2 Penaeus monodon
TTCTAGAGTCGACCAAATGGCAATATCCATATGTTACCTTACTTAGAATAGTCTAAAAAGACATATTTCATTGAATAAAAAGTTTATTCGGATGAAAACTAACAAAAGAATAACAATAAGTGTAACAGTAGATTATAATTCTGCAATAATAACAAAGCTTCATTACGCTGAGACAGGAATATGTTTACCTCTTAAGCCTGCACCGGATACAATTTCTCCGCTGTCTCCAAAGACATCCACTTGTCCAACCCTACTTCCCAAACCTCCTTCTCCTAAACTTCCACCAATTCCACTTCCAGTTCCACCAAATCCTTCACTACCGCCAAAAGCACTTCCAAATCCACCGCCACCCACTGCTCCTCCACTTCCAAATCCTCCACCTCCTAAACTGCTAGCACCTGCGGCACCACCGATGACTTGTCCTCCCTTGACTACAGCTTGGAGAGCAGTTTGGAGATCTACACCAATTGGGAGTTGAGGATTTTGCCCGTCATCATTGTTGACAAAGAACACCTTGGGCTCAGAGGGAGGAGGAGCGGGTACCTCGATAGCTCGCTGTCCTCCTCCTCCTTCATTCTTGTTGAGTACATATATGATATTTTTCTGTTGTGGCGGGCTCGGGACCGGCACAAAAACTTGCACAAAAATGATATTGTGCTCAACCCTTGGCGGTGGAATCCTTGGCGGTGCTCTACTTGGCTGTAAGAGCTGCGGAGGGGTATCGTAAACATAAACACTTCTTGTAAATTCGAGGGTGACGCAAGACCCATCCACATGTAGGACCGTTCCGGTGCTACAGCCTCCAGAGCCTCTTCTTCTGGAGAATCCTCTACCGCTGAAAAATCCTCCCCTGATCGATCGTCCTCCACTAGAGAATCCACTTCCGCTAGAAAATCCTCCTCCGCTAGATAATCCTACTCCACTTGGAACACGAACTCCTCCACTAGATAATGCTATTCCACATGAAACACGTCCTCCACCGCTAGATAATTCTACTCCTCCTCCAGAGAATCCTCCTCCGCCAGAAAATTTTCCACCATTAGTTAATGCTACTCCACTTGAGACTCGTCTTCCAACTGATAAACCTCCTGCCGACCTGGAAGCTCCATAACCGTCGGGTACAGCATAATTTCCGGAGATGAGCAATGCAACTGTGATCTGAAAGCATGCGCCTGGTTAGTTTTGTAGTTCAGCATGTTCCTTTATTTCATCTTGATTAGGACGTAAATGTAAATGTTCAAATATATGTAATAATAATGATGATAATTTAGGGTGAGAGAATCACAATGTTATTTTTCATATTTTCATATTCTCAATCAAACAATCAGAGGGAGAACGTTGAAAACTTTAGTCTTTCACATAAATTATCATCTTATATACCCCGCCTCACAGATGACAGCCCACTTTTTCTTTCCAATGGAAATTTCCTGAACTAGACTGGTCTCTAAAGCAGAGCAAAACCCTTGACCATGAAAGAAAGTTCACCTGAGGAAAGTAAAAGCTTTTCGTTATACTTAATACTGCATGAAATATAATCCATTATCATGTATGCGTACGTACATACATAAAGTACACAAATAGGTGTATTTGTATGTGTTTGGCTCCATATATTATATTTCTATGGTTTGCCCAGTAATTTTATTTTGCTTTTGAAAATATGCAATAGGCCTTTACCATTTTCAAGATAGTTGAATGTGACAATATAC
>NC_051407.1:8018601-8019007 GCF_015228065.2 Penaeus monodon
AGTGCTTGTAAACACTAAAATGGTTATCTTGAATGAATAAGAGATAAGATATAACGTAAGTGGTATCTATATATCACTTACATGGAGAAAAAAATCAACAAGTAAACGTTTATTAACAAAATTCATTTAAGTCTAATATATTTTAAAATATAACATACTTATACTTGAAACTATATCAGTAACAAAATACAAATAATTTTTCTATTTTCTACCAAATATCAAATTCAAAAAGAGGAGTTCATAGGGAGAAGTGAACGCATGTATGTAAAGATGGAATGTTGGTAAATGTTTCGCTTTTTTATTCATGAATTGGAATATATATCATATATCATATATAGTCATTCCATCGTTTTCGCCTTATATACATTTCTTATCATTTCTTATTCATATATATTTACAGTGTATA
>NC_051407.1:8019082-8019165 GCF_015228065.2 Penaeus monodon
TCGTGCATGAATTAAAAAGATGTGTTAGGAAAAGAATTTTAATATTCAGTCGTTCTACTCCCTCTCCCTCTTACCTCATAATT
>NC_051407.1:8019370-8020846 GCF_015228065.2 Penaeus monodon
CTATGTAATCTGGTGATATATGCTTATATTAGCATTATTAAGTTATATAATGTAATATAAAGAATAAAATGTATCCGTCATAAGTTGATGAATTATAAGAAGGTGTAACAACCTCATTGACAAATTTATTCACAAAACTATAAACAGTAACAGTAATAACAGCATATTCAACAAAATATAACGTATTAAGTAATATACATAGTATATGCCTTTCTAAAAACCTATTAAGGAGTAATATGGAGTAGCAGGCCTTAGGAACCACTGGTGCCTACTGAACCACATACTACATTAGGGAGTACTGTAAGTGGACGCGGGAGCGCTAACTAGACCCCCTCCTAACTCTCCGGTGAAAACAACTTCTCCACTGTCTCCGAAGCCGCCAACGAATCCTCCACCTGATTGACTTACTCCATTCCCAAAACCACCTCCTCCTGAACCTCCACCAACCCCTCCACTTCCGCTAAATCCACCTCCTGTTCCACCAAATGCTCCACTGGCACCAAACCCACTTCCGACAAATCCACCCCTCGTTCCGCCAAAACCTCCACTGGCTTCAAGGCCATTTCCAAAGCCTCCACTACTACCCAGTCCAACTCCAATTCCTCCAGCACCTCCGGCGCCACCGACGACTTGTCCTCCTCCGTTGGCTGCAGCTTGGAGAGCAGTTTGGAGATCCACACCAATTGGGAGTTGAGGATTTTCCCCGTCAGCATAGTTGACGAAGAACACCTCGGGTTCAGAAGAAGGAGGAGCTGGTACCTCGATAACTCGCTGTCCTCCTTCTCCTTCATTCTTGTTGAGCACGTATATAATATTTTCCTGCTGTGGCGGAGGTATAACAATGGGCTCAGGACCGGGACCTTTTTCAGGAACACGCACAAAGACGATATTGTGATCTACCCTTGGTGGTGGAATTCTTGGTGGTGGCCCACTAGGAACTAAGGGCTGTGCAGGAGCGTCGTACACGTAAACACTTCTTGTAACTTCGGGGGTGACGCAGGATCCATCTACATGCAGGACGGTTCCACTGCTGCAGCCTCCAGATCCAGAAAATCCTCCTCCACTAAGAAATCCTCTTCCACTTGAGAATCCTCCTCCACTAGATAATTGTCCACCAGAGAATCCTCCCGCACCGAAGAATGCGCCTCCACTGGAAACTTGTCCTCTACTTGAGAATCCTCCTCCGCCAGAGGCTCTTCCTCCACTAGAGAATCCTCCTCCGCTAGATGCTATTCCACTTGAGACTCGTCCTCCACCAGAAAATCCTCCTCCGCTAGATGCTATTCCACTTGAGACATGTCCTCCACCAGAAAATCCACCTCCACCAGCAAAACTTCCTCCGCTAGCGAAGCTTCCGCTGCCAGAGAAACCACCTGTAGCTCCATACCCATCAGGAATAGCATAGTTTCCAGATATGAGTAATGTAATAGTGATCTGAAAAGATATGCCTTGAATCATCCAGCTGAATAGCATGTT
>NC_051407.1:8021148-8021473 GCF_015228065.2 Penaeus monodon
GATAATGTTTATTATGAGTTTCATATTGTGCGTGTTTGAGAGAGAGAGAGCGTATGTGTATCTGTGGGGCAGCGCTTCTATACGTAGTGAGAAAAGGGGAATGGTGAATCATAATCTTAAAAAAGGGTGAAAGTAATTTATCCCGTATTCAGTAACAGATGTTTGAAAGAGCACTCACCAAGACCTTCATTGTGAAAATAATATTCTCTCACAGATCTTACCGTCTTATATACCAGGTCGTTACTCAGGACCGCCCACTTTTTCTTTCAAAGGGAAAATTTCTTGATGCATAACCTGATTGGTGTAGGAAAGCAGAGCAATGTGC
>NC_051407.1:8022249-8022654 GCF_015228065.2 Penaeus monodon
CATCTTCAAGGTCCCTTAAGCCGTGAGAGCACACAGTACCCAAGACCTGCTTTTTATCTTTTACTATTTCTTACTAACCTTTACAAGACCAATCAGGGTATGGCCATAAACAATACCCAATGCATTGGATATTAAAAATATAATGGCAAAATGAACATGTTCTTAGATCAACATGATCTGAGGGAAGAAATTTGTTACTGACTCTGTGTCGCTACAGTCATTCGATTCAACTGTCAAATTTTATTAAACCTTTAAAATATCAGAAATGATGCTGCCTTCTCTACTTCTAATCATAAAGCATTTATATGATCTATTATTTAGATCTTGTGAAGTTTATTTTAATAAACTACCAAGTTATGGGCTGTATTATTAGCTGCGTAATAAGTAATAAGTATGTGTACGATG
>NC_051407.1:8025526-8027339 GCF_015228065.2 Penaeus monodon
GGAAAGTTGAGGGACAAATATTAACTTCAATTTATTAATATAATTAGCAGATGTAACAACAACAATATCAACAAAAAATATAAGTGCCATTTCTGAACACTAGTTTCATTTAAATGGAAACATGATCACCCATGCACGATTAAAATATCCTTGGCCACCTCTCCACTGGCAATTGCCTTAAGGAGCTCCATATGTGTTTGATGGTGCACTAACGTGACCACCACCGGAGCCAACGCTGATTCCAATTTCTCCGCTGTCTCCAAAGCCACCCACGAATCCTCCTCCTGCTTGTCCTACCCCACCGCCAAATCCTCCGCCTCCCGAACTTCCAACAAATCCACCTCCGGCTGCTCCACTGCCCCCAAAGCCACCTACCAATCCTCCACTACCGCCAAAACCACCTCCCAATCCTCCTCCGCCACCCAGTCCTCCTGCGCCTCCAAAGCCACCCCCTCCTGAACCACCACCTCCGGCGCCACCGATGACTTGTCCTCCTCCACTGGAAGCTGCTTGGAGGGCTGTCTGGAGGTCCACACCGATAGGGAGTTGAGGGTTTTCTCCTTCTGCATAGTTGACGAAGAACACTTCTGGACTAGAAGCAGGAGGAGCTGGTACTTCGATGACTTGTTGTCCTCCTGCTCCACTGGCCTTATTAAGGACGTACACGATATTCTCTTGCCTCGGTGGTGGGATAACAATCGGCTCAGGTCCTGCGCCTCCCTCCGGAATACGAACAAACAGGATATTGTGATCAACCCTCGGCGGTGGAATCCTTGGTGGTGGACCACTTGGAATGGACGGTTGTGCAGGGGCGTCGTAGACGTACACTTTTCTTGATACTATTGGGGACACACAGGACCCGTCCACATGTAGGACCGTTCCAGGACCACATCCTCTGCCCGATCCGCCGCCACTAGAAAATCCTCCTCCACGTGCGAATCCACCTCCACCAGAGAATCCTCCACCGCTAGAAAATCCTCCTCCACTTCCGAATCCACCTCCGCCAGAGAATCCACCACCGCTAGAAAATCCTCCACTGGAAAATCCTCCTCCACTTGAGAATCCTCCACTGGAAAATCCTCTTCCACCTGATAATCCTCCACCTCCTCCACCAGAAAATCCTCCCCCACCTGAGAAACCTCCTCCACTAGAAAATCCTCCTCCTCCACCAGAGATTACTCCTCCACTAGAGAATCCACTTCCCCCAGCAGAAATTACACTTCCACCAGAGAATCCACCTCCACCAGAGAATCCAGCCCCGCCAGAGAATCCTCCTCCACCAGAAAGTCCTCCTCCGCTAGAAAATCCTGCAGTAGAGGATCCGGGAGCTCTATATCCATCAGGCACAGCAGTACATACAGCAGCGAGCAACGATATCGTGACCTGAAAAAAGGAAACCAGTATTATCTAGTGTAACAGTTTTTAAGCACCTAATAAACCTTTATGGGTACTATGAGTGAAGGCGAATAAGTTATGGAGATCGATAATGAATTCATCAAAAGCATCCCTCACTCGAAAAAATCTTTATTCCGGGTATCCACTTCCACAATGCAAAATATGCTTGTTTTCAACTTCATATAACATCCAAACGGAAAGCTTGGGGCTCAGGAACCACTCACCAATAGCTTCATTGTGAAAGCACTATTCTCTCCCTGATATTACCATCTTATATACAGCGTCTTACACAGCACCGCCCACTTTTCCTTTCCTAAGGGAAACTCTCAGGACCTGCAAGCTGATTGGTCTCTGGAAGCAGAAAAAAACGAAGTGTTGGGCACGAAAGAAAGTTCACCTAGAAGAAAGTAAAAGTTAA
>NC_051407.1:8029436-8029922 GCF_015228065.2 Penaeus monodon
GCAGGTTTCCACAATCATTCGATCTTCATGCGACACTAAATTCAATTTTACAATCAGTTGGTGTTATTTCCAGATATTTCTTATTTTACTGAATTTATTTCCTCTCATTTTCGGTTGAATTCATAGTAGGTCTAGTCCTAACTATGTTAATGCTTTATTTCTGCATTCGAGACAAGGGGCATCATCCTGCATGAGGAAAACGATGTAAATTAGAAACCATTATATAATCGAAGCATAAATAAGTACGTTTCTTTTAAATTTGTTCTAGTTGTCGAAACAGCACTCTATCCAAGCTTACGTAATCACCGACTGATTGATTTCACTTGGGGATCAGGTTAGATGATATGTTTTTAACTTCTTCATAATATCGTATTGTATTGCCTAATTGCAGTATCACTTATAACAGAAAATTATGGCACAATGAAGAACGGAAATTATAATGATAGGGAAAGGATAAAATAATCCTGAGCATATTAGCGCCCAAAG
>NC_051407.1:8030488-8032319 GCF_015228065.2 Penaeus monodon
CTAGTATATAATAAAATCCAGGATGCCGTGCAGTAGTTAAAGAAAGGATCATTTATTTCATTTTATTCATATCATTAGAAAATGTAACAACAATATCAACAAAAACAAGAATTCATTCTTTTGTTTTCCATATGAAACTCATCTCTCCTGATGCTCCAAAAAGGACAGCGTTTCCACTAACAATTGCCTTAAGGAGCTCCATATGTGTTTGATGGTGCACTAACGTGACCACCACCGGAGCCAACGCTGATTCCAATTTCTCCGCTGTCTCCAAAGCCACCTACGAATCCTCCTCCTGCTTGTCCTACCCCACCGCCAAATCCTCCGCCTCCCGAACTTCCAACAAATCCACCTCCAGCTGCTCCACTGCCGCCAAAGCCACCTCCCAATCCTCCACTACCGCCAAAACCACCTCCCAATCCTCCTCCGCCACCCAGTCCTCCTGCGCCTCCAAAGCCACCCCCTCCTGAGCCACCAACACCTCCGGCGCCACCGATGACTTGTCCTCCTCCACTGGAAGCTGCTTGGAGGGCTGTCTGGAGGTCCACACCGCTAGGGAGTTGAGGATTTTCTCCTTCTGCATAGTTGACGAAGAACACTTCTGGACTAGAAGCAGGAGGAGCTGGTACTTCGATGACTTGTTGTCCTCCTGCTCCACTGGCCTTATTAAGGACGTACACGATATTCTCTTGCCTCGGTGGTGGGATAACAATCGGCTCAGGTCCTGCGCCTCCCTCCGGAATACGAACAAACAGGATATTGTGATCAACCCTCGGCGGTGGAATCCTTGGTGGTGGACCACTTGGAATGGACGGTTGTGCAGGGGCGTCGTAGACGTACACTTTTCTTGATACTACTGGGGACACACAGGACCCGTCCACATGTAGGACCGTTCCAGGACCGCATCCTCTGCCCGATCCGCCGCCACTTGAAAACCCTCCTGCACTTGCGAATCCACCTCCACTAGAGAATCCTCCACCGCTAGAAAATCCTCCTCCACTTGAGAATCCTCCACTGGAAAATCCTCTTCCACCTGATAATCCTCCACCTCCTCCACCAGAAAATCCTCCCCCACCTGAGAAACCTCCTCCACTAGAAAATCCTCCTCCTCCACCAGAGATTACTCCTCCACTAGAGAATCCACTTCCTCCAGCAGAAATTACACTTCCACTAGAGAATCCACCTCCACCAGAGAATCCAGCCCCGCCAGAGAATCCTCCTCCACCAGAAAGTCCTCCTCCGCTAGAAAATCCTGCAGTAGAGGATCCGGGAGCTCTATATCCATCAGGCACAGCAGTACATACAGCAGCGAGCAACGCTATCGTGACCTGAAAAAAGGAAACCAGTATTATCTAGTGTAACAGTTTTTAAGCACATAATAAACCTTTATGGGTACTATGAGTGAAGGCGAATAAGTTATGGAGATCGATACTGAATTCATCAAAAGCATCCTTCACTAGAAAAAAGACTTTATTCCGGGTATTCACTTCCACAGTGCAAACTATGCTCGTTTTCAACTTCATATAACATCCAAACGGAAAGCTTGGGACTGAGGAACCACTCACCAATAGCTTCATTGTGAAAGCACTATTCTCTCCCTGATAATACCATCTTATATACAGCGTCTTACACAGGACCGCCCACTTTTCCTTTCCTAAGGGAAATTCTCAGGACCTGCAAGCTGATTGGTCTCTGGAAGCAGAAAAAAAATGAAGTGTTGGGCACGAAAGAAAGTTCCCCTAGAAGAAAGTAAAAGTTAAATATGCAAGAGAATACTATAAAGAGGATTATATGATATGATAATGTATAACTATCATTAAATACACTTGTC
>NC_051407.1:8033734-8033805 GCF_015228065.2 Penaeus monodon
TTGCCATATAGATAAAAAAGAACCCTCTCTGACTCAGGAATTCACTCTCTTCCACTCTTATCACCCAGACA
>NC_051407.1:8034138-8034619 GCF_015228065.2 Penaeus monodon
GCAGGTTTCCGCTTTTCCTCGATCTTGTTGCGACACTAAATTCAATTTCACAATCAGTTGGTGCTATTTCCAGATATATTTTATTTTACTGAATTTATTTCCTCTAATTTTCGGTTGAATTTATATCAGGGCTAGTCCTATGTTAATGGTTTATTTCTGCATTCGAGACAAGGGGCATCATCCTGCATGAGGAAAACGATGTAAATTAGAAACCATTATATAATCGAAGCATAAGTAAGTACGTTTCTTTTAGTACGTTTCTTTTAAATTTGTTCTAGTTGTCGAAACAGCACTCTATCCAAGCTTACTTAATCACCGACTGATTGATTTCACTTGGGGATCAGGTTAGATGATATGTTTTTAACTACTTCATAATATCGTATTGTATTGCCTAATTGCAGTATCACTTATAACAGAAAATTATGGCATAATGAAGAACGGAAATTATAATGATAGGGAAAGGATAAAATAATCCTGAGCA
>NC_051407.1:8034908-8034995 GCF_015228065.2 Penaeus monodon
TCGGAAAGCAGGTGGCCGAATCGAATGGCTATGTTTTGCTTTCTTGCATCGACTCGTTAAATTATAGTCGGGTTTTAATTCCAGGCA
>NC_051407.1:8035194-8036971 GCF_015228065.2 Penaeus monodon
AGTAAGCTACACAATCCCTTGAATGCCTAGTATATAATAAAATCCAGGATGCCGTGCAGTAGTTAAAGAAAGGATCATTTATTTCATTTTATTCATATCATTAGAAAATGTAACAACAATATCAACAAAAACAAGAATTCATTCTTTTGTTTTCCATATGAAAGTCATCTCTCCTGATGCTCCAAAAAGGACAGCGTTTCCACTAACAATTGCCTTAAGGAGCTCCATATGTGTTTGATGGTGCACTAACGTGACCACCACCGGAGCCAACGCTGATTCCAATTTCTCCGCTGTCTCCAAAGCTACCTACGAATCCTCCTCCTGCTTGTCCTACCCCACCGCCAAATCCTCCGCCTCCCGAACTTCCAACAAATCCACCTCCGGCTGCTCCACTGCCGCCAAAGCCACCTACCAATCCTCCACTACCGCCAAAACCACCTCCCAATCCTCCTCCGCCACCCAGTCCTCCTGCGCCTCCAAAGCCTCCCCCTCCTGAACCACCACCTCCGGCGCCACCGATGACTTGTCCTCCTCCACTGGAAGCTGCTTGGAGGGCTGTCTGGAGGTCCACACCGCTAGGGAGTTGAGGATTTTCTCCTTCTGCATAGTTGACGAAGAACACTTCTGGACTAGAAGCAGGAGGAGCTGGTACTTCGATGACTTGTTGTCCTCCTGCTCCACTGGCCTTATTAAGGACGTACACGATATTCTCTTGCCTCGGTGGTGGGATAACAATCGGCTCAGGTCCTGCGCCTCCCTCCGGAATACGAACAAACAGGATATTGTGATCAACCCTCGGCGGTGGAATCCTTGGTGGTGGACCACTTGGAATGGACGGTTGTGCAGGGGCGTCGTAGACGTACACTTTTCTTGATACTACTGGAGAGACACAGGACCCGTCCACATGTAGGACCGTTCCAGGACCGCATCCTCTGCCCGATCCGCCGCCACTAGAAAATCCTCCTCCACTTCCGAATCCAACTCCGCCAGAGAATCCTCCACCGCTAGAAAATCCTCCACTCGAAAATCCTCCTCCACTTGAGAATCCTCCACTGGTGAATCCTCCGCTCCCGCCAGAAAATCCTCCCCCACCTGAGAAACCTCCTCCACTAGAGAATCCACTTCCTCCAGCAGAAATTACACTTCCACCAGAGAATCCACCTCCACCAGAGAATCCACCCCCGCCAGAGAATCCTCCTCCACCAGAGAGTCCTCCTCCGCTAGAAAATCCTGCAGTAGAGGATCCGGGAGCTCTATATCCATCAGGCACAGCAGTACATACAGCAGCGAGCAACGATATCGTGACCTGAAAAAAGGAAACCAATGTTATCTAGTGTAACAGTTTTTAAGCACATAATAAACCTTTATGGGTACTATGAGTGAAGGCGAATAAGTTATGGAGATCGATACTGAATTTATCAAAAGCATCCCTCACTCGAAAAAAGACTTTATTCCGGGTATCCACTTCCACAATGCAAACTATGCTTGTTTTAAACTTCATATAACATCCAAACGGAAAGCTTGGGGCTCAGGAACCACTCACCAATAGCTTCATTGTGAAAGCACTATTCTCTCCCTGATAATACCATCTTATATACAGCGTCTTACACAGGACCGCCCACTTTTCCTTTCCTAAGGGAAACTCTCAGGACCTGCAAGCTGATTGGTCTCTGGAAGCAGAAAAAAAATGAAGTGTTGGGCACGAAAGAAAGTTCACCTAGAAGAAAGTAAAAGTTAAATATGCAAGAGAATACTATAAAGAGGATTATATGATATG
>NC_051407.1:8039024-8039504 GCF_015228065.2 Penaeus monodon
GCAGGTTTCCGCTATTCCTCGATCTTGTTGCGACACTAAATTCAATTTCACAATCAGTTGGTGCTATTTCCAGATATATTTTATTTTACTGAATTTATTTCCTCTCATTTTCGGTTGAATTTATATCAGGGCTAGTCCTATGTTAATGTTTTATTTCTGCATTCGAGACAAGGGGCATCATCCTGCATGAGGAAAATTATGTAAATTAGAAACCATTATATAATCGAAGCATAAGTAAGTACGTTTCTTTTAGTACGTTTCTTTTAAATTTGTTCTAGTTGTCGAAACAGCACTCTATCCAAGCTTACTTAAACACCGACTGATTGATTTCACTTGGGGATCAGGTTAGATGATATGTTTTTAACTACTTCATAATATCGTATTGTATTGCCTAATTGCAGTATCACTTATAACAGAAAATTATGGCACAATGAAGAACGGAAATTATAATGATAGGGAAAGGATAAAATAATCCTGAGC
>NC_051407.1:8039886-8040036 GCF_015228065.2 Penaeus monodon
AAAGTTCGAAAAGCAGGTGGCCGAAGCGAATGGTTATGTTTTTTTTCTTGTATCGACTCGTTAAATTCTAGTTGGGTTTTAATTCCAAGCAAATGTAAGCAAATTTCGTAACATGTGTTATTTTAGCTTATGTATATACGTATGTATTTG
>NC_051407.1:8040225-8040341 GCF_015228065.2 Penaeus monodon
TTTTAAGTAAACTACACAATCCCTTGAATGCCTAGTATATAATAAAATCCAGGATACCGTGCAGTAGTTAAAGAAAGGATCATTTATTTCATTTTATTCATATCATTAGAAAATGT
>NC_051407.1:8040370-8041595 GCF_015228065.2 Penaeus monodon
TTAATTTTTTTGTTTTCCATATGAGAGTCATCTCTCCTGATGCTCCAAAAAGGACAGCGTTTCCACTAACAATTGCCTTAAGGAGCTCCATATGTGTTTGATGGTGCACTAACGTGACCACCACCGGAGCCAACGCTGATTCCAATTTCTCCGCTGTCTCCAAAGCCACCCACGAATCCTCCTCCTGCTTGTCCTACCCCACCGCCAAATCCTCCGACTCCCGAACTTCCAACAAATCCACCTCCGGCTGCTCCACTGCCGCCAAAGCCACCTCCCAATCCTCCACTACCGCCAAAACCACCTCCCAATCCTCCTCCGCCACCCAGTCCTCCTGCGCCTCCAAAGCCTCCCCCTCCTGAACCACCAACACCTCCGGCGCCACCGATGACTTGTCCTCCTCCACTGGAAGCTGCTTGGAGGGCTGTCTGGAGGTCCACACCGATAGGGAGTTGAGGATTTTCTCCTTCTGCATAGTTGACGAAGAACACTTCTGGACTAGAAGCAGGAGGAGCTGGTACTTCGATGACTTGTTGTCCTCCTGCTCCACTGGCCTTATTAAGGACGTACACGATATTCTCTTGCCTCGGTGGTGGGATAACAATCGGCTCAGGTCCTGCGCCTCCCTCCGGAATACGAACAAACAGGATATTGTGATCAACCCTCGGCGGTGGAATCCTTGGTGGTGGACCACTTGGAATGGACGGTTGTGCAGGGGCGTCGTAGACGTACACTTTTCTTGATACTATTGGGGACACACAGGACCCGTCCACATGTAGGACCGTTCCAGGACCGCATCCTCTGCCCGATCCTCCACCGCTAGAAAATCCTCCTCCACTTCCGAATCCACCTCCGCCAGAGAATCCACCACCGCTAGAAAATCCTCCACTGGAAAATCCTCCTCCACTTGAGAATCCTCCACTGGAAAATCCTCCTCCCCCACCAGAGAATCCTCCTCCACCAGAGAATCCACCCCCACCAGAGAATCCTCCTCCACCAGAGAATCCTCCTCCGCCAGAAAACCCTGCAACTCCTGGAGCTCTATATCCATCAGGTACAGCAGTACATACAGCAACGACCAACGATATTGTGATCTGAAAAATAGAAAACAAATGTAAACTAGTGTTACATTTTTAATCGCATTGCAAGCCTTTGTGGTTTGAAATGGATGATGGCGAATAAGTTATCTAGATCGATCCTGAATTCATCAACTGGCATCTCTCACTCG
>NC_051407.1:8041613-8041932 GCF_015228065.2 Penaeus monodon
TCTTATCCCAGGTTTCCATTTCCACGATGCAAAATAAGCTTATTTTCAACTTCATGTAACATCCAGAGAGAAAATTTGAAGCTCATGAACCACTCACCAAGAGCTTCATTGTGCAAGCACTATTCTCTCACTGATAATACCATCTTATATACCGCGTCTTACGCTGGACCGCCCACTTTTCCTTTCCTAAGGGAAACTCCCCAGACCCGCAAGCTGATTGGTCTATGAAGGCAGAACAAAGCAATGTGCTAGGACGTGAAAGAAAGTTCACCTGAAAGAAAGTAAAAGTTAAACATGTAAGGGAATATCGCTTAGAGGA
>NC_051407.1:8045473-8045823 GCF_015228065.2 Penaeus monodon
AAAGTATGTGTTATTCTATGTTGATAACCATTTTAACCTCCTGTACGCATCGACATGTTTTATGATTTCCGCTATTCCTTGATCTTGGTGCCAGACTCTAATCAATTGGCAATCAGCTGGTATTATTTCCAGAAATTCTAACTTCATCTACTTCCCTTCATTTTTTGGTTGAATTCATATTAAGGGTTCATTCTGGGCTATGTTAATGTTTTATACCTCAGTTTATTTAAGTTTATTTAAAAATCAAGGGGAATTTTCTATTTCGTTGTAGTAAGGTATAAAGGCTACTTAAGTGGATTAAACGCTTTTATAACCCAGCGTACTTAATCACCGACTGATTGATTTCTTTT
>NC_051407.1:8046259-8046522 GCF_015228065.2 Penaeus monodon
AAAATTCGAAAAGCAAGTGTCCGAATCGAATGGTTGTATCATGTTTTCTTTCAGTATTTCGCTACTTTCTGGTGGGGTTTTGACAAATATAGGCAAATACAAGCAGTGACTGCCTGGCATGTATGCGTATTTGTATACTTGTGTTTATATTATATTTCATTTTTTTAACGTATGTTGTATAGACAATAAATATATGCAGTATAACATACGGAATTTAAAGAAAAGATCTGTAGTTTAATTTTATTCACATAATTAGAAGATTT
>NC_051407.1:8046551-8048111 GCF_015228065.2 Penaeus monodon
TTAAATCTTTTGCTTTCCATTTGAAAGTCATATATCTTCTGATACCATAATAGGGCTGCCCTTCTACTAACAATTGCATTAAGGAGCTCCATACGTGTTTGACGGTGCGCTAACGTGGCCACCACCGGAGCCAACGCTGATTCCAATTTCTCCGCTGTCTCCAAAGCCACCTACGAATCCTCCTCCTGTTTGTCCTACCCCACCGCCAAATCCTCCGCCTCCCGAACTTCCAACAAATCCACCTCCGGCTGCTCCACTGCCGCCAAAGCCACCTCCCAATCCTCCACTACCGCCAAAACCACCTCCCAATCCTCCTCCGCCACCCAGTCCTCCTGCGCCTCCAAAGCCACCCCCTCCTGAGCCACCAACACCTCCGGCGCCACCGATGACTTGTCCTCCTCCACTGGAAGCTGCTTGGAGGGCTGTCTGGAGGTCCACACCGCTAGGGAGTTGAGGGTTTTCTCCTTCTGCATAGTTGACGAAGAACACTTCTGGACTAGAAGCAGGAGGAGCTGGTACTTCGATGACTTGTTGTCCTCCTGCTCCACTGGCCTTATTAAGGACGTACACGATATTCTCTTGCCTCGGTGGTGGGATAACAATCGGCTCAGGTCCTGCGCCTCCCTCCGGAATACGAACAAACAGGATATTGTGATCAACCCTCGGCGGTGGAATCCTTGGTGGTGGACCACTTGGAATGGACGGTTGTGCAGGGGCGTCGTAGACGTACACTTTTCTTGATACTATTGGGGACACACAGGACCCGTCCACATGTAGGACCGTTCCAGGACCGCATCCTCTGCCCGATCCGCCGCCACTAGAAAATCCTCCTCCACTTGCGAATCCACCTCCACCAGAGAATCCTCCACCGCTAGAAAATCCTCCTCCTCCACTAGAGAAACCACCTCCTCCACCAGAGATTACATTTCCACCAGAGAATCCTCCTCCTCCAGCAGAAATTACACTTCCGCCAGAGAATCCTCCCCCACCAGAGAATCCTCCTCCGCCAGAGAATCCTCCTCCTCCGCCAGAGAATCCTGAAGTTCCAGGAGCTCTATACCCATCAGGTATAGCAGTACATGTAGCAGCAAACAGTAATGCAGTTATCTGAAAAGCAACAGTAATATGACTGAGTATTTTATAACCTTTTACAAAGATCCTTAAAGGTTTGTGAGGCTAGTAGTGATTAAGTAATTTTGAAACGCCGAAAAATAGACAACAAATATCCTTCCCTCGATATGAATCGCCTTTTTTCTGGATTTTCATAAATAGCCATATTCCTTTTACACAAGTTTATATTAAAAAGAAAAAAATAGCCTACAGAAGAAACTACTCACCAGGAGCTTCATGGTGAAGACACTATTCTTTCACCAATAGTACCATCTTATATACCGTTCTTACGCAGGACCGCCCACTTTTCCTTTCCTAAGGGAAACTCCCAGGACCTGCAAGCTGATTGGTCTATGAAAGCAGAACAAAGGCATGCGCTTGGGCAGGAAAGAAAGTTCACCTGAAAGAAAGTAAAAGTGAAACATCAAAGATAATACTTCCTATAGGATT
>NC_051407.1:8048981-8049258 GCF_015228065.2 Penaeus monodon
GCTCAAAATTATTACGAAAAAAAATGATGCTGTATGTATAACAAAATATTCAGTAACATATATTTGTGGCATATACTGTCCTACTTCTGGCCACAGTAGTTCCTTATTAGTTTTAGTGTCTCTCACTATTACTTGTCGCATAAAATAAATGAAAAACAAAGTTCGTTTCAGTGATCATGTCCCGTTCTTCGGTGCTAGTGACTTTCTCCTCTTCCAGTTACTGTGGATATTAATCTGACAAAGTCATTTAACATCTTACATTCATATCTACCACTAC
>NC_051407.1:8049802-8050442 GCF_015228065.2 Penaeus monodon
ATTTACGAATAAACATGAATGAAGCAATATTCTGCATTATAAAATAGTGCTGATATTGAAAGCATCAAAGCATCATTTCAGTTAAGAAATGACTAGGGATGAAGGGTGCAGTTATTTAAAAGATAAACTAATCAGCCACATGCCAAATAAAACACGAACATTCAAATCTTCTTTCCAAGTTAAGAAAGGGAAAGGATAGAACAGGTGATACTGGGGAAGAGGAAATATGCTGAGTCAGAGATGGAGAGAGAAAAGGATGGCTGGAGAAAGCAGAGGAGAATCACGAAGGAAAGTGAGAGGGAAACCAGTTCGGGCAAATACCATAGGAAGGCACGCTTTTGTTATCTCACTCTTGGAAGGCAACTCTGAACTAAAAGTTTCATTAAAAGAGCCAGTGATTAAGGATTTATCTTTTTATTATTATTCAGATGCGATTTTCTGGTTTGTAACTGTGATAGGTTCGCATAAAACTTTAAGGTATATGTTATATTATGGGGATATTGTGAAATAGTGGCCATGGTGTTAGTGAATATAGCGGAAGACATATGATGATACAGACAAATATAACGATATTGATTCCAGCTAAATTAGCCAATATGTAGAATATAGAAAACAATGGTATTCCTTAATATTATAATTT
>NC_051407.1:8050540-8051369 GCF_015228065.2 Penaeus monodon
GCAGCCGTAATTAAAATAATCGCCAAAACGATTAACAGTTCTGTCAGAGTACACAGTAGTAGGATGGTGATCCTACAAGTAATATGGATAAAAATATTTTCAGAAGAAAGATAACAATATCAATGATAAAACAAGCAGTATACATCATAATAACTGCAATATCAATTAGTGTGTGGCAACATATCTGTACACTAGATCACACACTTTTTTCTGAGGGGGGGGGTGTAAATGATATTGATTTTATTAGACATATTTGTTGCCAGAGGAATTGATGACATCTCTCGGTATCTTTATATATTTATTCTTATAACTACGGTACACTATTGCGTTTGCCTGTTTAAAAAAATGTTTGAAAGGCTGTTGGTTAACGCGCATTGTTTCACTTACTTGAAGATAGTCGAGGGAAATGTCAAAAGATGCATTTGGCAAGGGTGGAGAAATCATTAACATAGAGCGACAATAAAGGTGAATGTATGCTTTTAAGCCTAGGAAGGATATTGTCATATAAATACCAACAGTAAAGAGGATACAGAGTAAGTTCATGGTGACTGAGAATAAACACTGAAGATTAATACATAAACACTTAAACTTGCTTCGGTTCTTATTTAACATATGCAAAAAGCAACCTTCAGAGATCTTAGGTGGCCAGATGTATAACCTGCCGTATATCACAGCACAGCATTCGTGTGAATATTCCTTTATTTTGTTTCACCCCGAGTCCGTTGCACTAGAATTCTCTCGATACTTTTCTCATACTTATTTCTATTGAAGTTTTCTCTTTTTTCAAGATGAATTGCGTAGATTAATATTGAAAAGAAATTGTCATCAG
>NC_051407.1:8051411-8051528 GCF_015228065.2 Penaeus monodon
TTATTTACAATGACTCATTTCCACCTACCAGCATCAAATGTTTACGGACAACAAATGTCACTAGACTTGAAGGTTCACTCAAGATAATACAAACGGAGCGTTTGCATTATATGACCT
>NC_051407.1:8051677-8052702 GCF_015228065.2 Penaeus monodon
TTTTGACAGATTCATTATTGTCATTAAGAGGAAACACACAAAAACAAAAGCCTGGGATTACCACCATGTTACATCCTAAATCGTCGTCGGCTTCAGCATTACAAAGCATTCTACCGTGATCTTGCATATTTGAGAGAGAGTAAAAGAAAACCCTGTCTCATAAGCCAATATATGACAAGTAACATGAAAAATATCCATTGTGTAAACTGGTTTCAGAACTAGCGTAAGTAATGAAGTATTATTTCTGAACTTACAAAGGAAATCATCTGACAAATCTCTTCCAAATGTAATGTCATGGGAAAAAAATAACGTTACTGCTAATAGTATGGATCCATTAATGACATGTGGATTCTTGTTGAATACTCAGCAATTTATAGCACTCAGAGAGTCTAAAAGTATAAATAATAATTATCATAATGAATAATGATAATGATATTAACAATTCTAAAGAAGGCGACAGTAATATTTGTAATAATAATGAATAATTGTTATAGTAAAATGAAGTCTGTCAAGATAATTTCAGGGTAATCGCAATAAATTGAAACCAGTGAAGGTGAGATGATAATAGTAAGGGAAAAGATAAGGGTTACCATAAAATAATGAACAATTAATGCCAATAATAATGTTATCAACATTATACGTATACTAATAATTATAATATCAATTTTATCGATAATAAAACTTATAATGATACATATATTAAAATCGATAAGGGCAGGGACGATACCGAACTCAGCAGAACTACTGACAACCACAATAACAAGAGAAACATCAAGAAAGACAAAAAATAGAAATCCTGAAATCCTATGCTTCAATCCAAACAGATTTTCTCCCTAGGGGATTGGGGTTCTTCATATAAACTTTTTCTTCTTCTTCTACCTTTCATTATTATCCATTGCTTGTTTCTTATTGTTGCTTGAAGGAACTTATCACATGACTTTCACTCTCGTAAACAAAGACTGAATAGATTTTATGAAGGTTTACGCCTGAGTGCCACAAAATATTAAATATGTTCAGCACCAAGC
>NC_051407.1:8053355-8053559 GCF_015228065.2 Penaeus monodon
CAGTTATCATAAATAGATAGGGAAAAGATCATGAAAATAACATGATAAAATATTCCAGAAAGTGACGAATAGTGTTGAATAACAAACCATGACGCAAGAGATGATTAAAGGACTGCCTGTGATGAAAGTTGTGAAAGTATGTAACACGAATTAGTTATTTTCAGGATCTATAATGAAACAAATGTATTTGATACTCAATCCAAG
>NC_051407.1:8053579-8054103 GCF_015228065.2 Penaeus monodon
CTCCGAAACTCGATCTCGGATAGTGATTTCCGGGTTAGGGAAATCAAGCTGTCCAACGAGGAAAATTCAAGTCAGCTCATCATCCACCAAGGAAAGTCGGAAGACATATGGTAATCGTCCACAGAACAAACTAACAGCTTTAGGATACAGAAGTGTATTAGATAGTGCGGCGTCATGGAAATTAATATAATGAATTTCAGTATGACGATCTTGAAAATTTTCTTATCTTATATTTGTGTTTAGGAAGTTCGTGACCTCTAGATATAACAAAATTATTAACATGCATGTCTATCTACTCTATAACATCATCACGAATTCGACACTATATTATTAAGGAATTTCACGAATTAGCTATCATTATCATTAGAATTCTATCTGCAGTTATCAAGGCAGATCTCGACTTAATGTGAATCACGTATTCGGCATCATTCTGAAACATTTATCCGAAGTTAAAGGTATATCGTCCCTTATTTTATGAATAAAACTGCAGTACGGTATGTGTCATATTAAGGTGTGCACGCATT
>NC_051407.1:8054337-8054418 GCF_015228065.2 Penaeus monodon
CAATGCGGCTTCGCGTGGTTGAGCGGCTAATAACGTAAGGTCTTGCAGAAGGAAACAATATGATGTGTGCCTGCTCTCGTG
>NC_051407.1:8054795-8054905 GCF_015228065.2 Penaeus monodon
ATTGTCACAGTATTAATTAGGACTTAGCACTACAATAACATTGTCAACCTCCAAAGATGCCATCCTGTGAACCAAGTGACACGCGCGAACTGTAACCTGTCTGAAATCAC
>NC_051407.1:8055938-8056337 GCF_015228065.2 Penaeus monodon
CAGTAATTTAGAGTTGTAACGAGGGGTGGTGTACCAGTCGACCTAGAATTCCAGAGTAAAGAAGATGTGGGTATATACGAGTTAAATTGTTCGTCATCGGCAGGGCCAGGGGGTCGCCTGTTGTTAGGAGTGCCCAGTTTTGTCCTTTACCGGATTGGCTGGGAGGTCCGGTCGACTCCACCCCTTGGAAGAGCAGACAGGTAGTCTCCGCCCCTGGGTCAGGCAGACGGGGACGGACCTAAGGGCGATTCCCCTGCGGCACGCGTAACCTGCACCTGCCGACGCGCGACACTCTACGCTCGGATCTGTAAAAGGAGGCGAATGGTAAACTGACACTTGGAGAATATCACTATCAGTGGAGAATCAGGTATAGATCTGTAAAGGGTAACGAATGATTAA
>NC_051407.1:8056708-8056838 GCF_015228065.2 Penaeus monodon
GGAAAACATTTAAGTCATAAGGAAGAACACGGAATGCCGTTAAAATGATTAAACAGTTGATAATGATTCCAGGTATCTGTGAGAACATACCTATTTATTCTACATGTGTAAATGATTGCTGTAAATGTAA
>NC_051407.1:8056977-8057191 GCF_015228065.2 Penaeus monodon
CAGAGAGTGTACCTGTTAGAAAAATCTACTACTTGTGTTTCGTTTGTTTTTCCGCAAATTAATCATATTTGACGCCTGAAGTCATCATGTAAGATGGGCTTAATTAATATGCACGGAATCACTTTCCATGTGACGGTGGAGCTCATCTCAGTTTATTTGGGTGTAAAATGTTGTGCTGAATGGCTATGTTAAAGAATCACACACACATTACAAG
>NC_051407.1:8057406-8057695 GCF_015228065.2 Penaeus monodon
CAGAATGAAGCTTTTGGTAGGAGAGCCATAATTCTGTGTTAAATGTATCGAATTTCTATTTTCTTTAGCAGAGTTGTCTCGATTTCGTGTCATCCAAAATAATCGAAGTAACCCCAGTGCAAAATATTTCCGTTTTCTCTCATGGCATAGCAGATGCGTTATACTAAACTGATTAGTATACTGCTCTTCTTTTGTAGACTATATATTAAATACTTAAAAGCTTAAGTGTGTAACATAATAAACATTTACATTTATAATATATACAGTACTACATACACTCTCAACCCTC
>NC_051407.1:8060412-8060599 GCF_015228065.2 Penaeus monodon
CGATCTGTGTCTGGTGCCTTCTTCTCATACAGGATTCATCGCTCAAAATTTCCATCTTAAGACCTAGATCGAGGTCGCGAAAACGAGGCACACGAAAACGTGAGGAGAAGGTCGCATTACATCATTTACGTGGCTAGAAGCTTGGATGTAAATGTTTATGCATATTTCGCATTTATCGGTGTTGATG
>NC_051407.1:8061216-8062220 GCF_015228065.2 Penaeus monodon
TTGGGTGGGTGTATTTCTGTGTTTTTCGCAGGAGTCTCGTAATTGCAGGTTGTAAAAAAAATAAACTGTGATATGTAAGTACATTTAGATATATAAAACAAACTTTAACGATCATAACAACTCTTCAATAACTATAACATCGGCAAAACAATAACAACAGACTGATAACCATAAAGCATAACAGGTTTGTACTGACTAAAGTCTTTCCTTACGTAGATTCACGGCGTACTGTATGAAGTGGAAAGGGCAGCAGCGGTATTACCAGGAGGCCTGTATGCTCCGCCGCCGTTGCTTAGGCCCCCATTTCGTCCACCTACTACTCCACGTTGAATAATACCACCGGAACCAGCACCGCCTCCACCAAATCCTGCTCCACCAGCGGCGCCTTGAACGCTGGCTTCAGCAGCTGCCCTGAGCGCAGTCTGAAGATCTACGCCAAGAGGGAGCACAGGATTGTCCCCTTCTTCATAATTGACAAAGTAGACTTCAGGGTATGAGGCTGGAGGAGGAGTAACTTCGATGACTTTCTGTCCTTCGTCTCCTTTACCTTTGTTGAGGACATACACGACGCTCTCTTGCTTTGGCGGAGGAAGAATGATGGGATCAGGTCCGGCATCCTGCTCGGGAAGATTTACAAAGAGAATGCTTCGCTGTACCTTCGGCGGGGGAAGGTATGGGGGCGAGCCACTCGATTTTTTGTTTTTTTCCGGAGCGCTGTAAACGAAAACTGTTTGAGAGATTTCGGGAACAACACAGGATCCATCTCCATGCACGATTTCTCCTTGCTTACAGCTTGGACCTCCACTTGGATATCCTGAATGTCCGGAGGGCCTCGGGGGGCCATATGTGGATGCGCCGCTTGAAAGGCCGAAGACTGCGAAAAGAACCTAAGAAAGAGAATGGAATTAGATGTGGAGACTATAAAAGAAAATGAAGTATGGGTGATATAAGTGATAGTAATCCACGTATTACTCTTTCATAACATCCTTGGGTAAATTTAAAAA
>NC_051407.1:8062847-8063109 GCF_015228065.2 Penaeus monodon
ACGTTATCAACAGCAATATCAATATGAATAAAAGTATACAGCATACAAGAGACAGGACTTGAAAGAATCTTTCCTATATGAGAGATAAACTTACCAGGTACTTCATTGCGAAAGACTGGAGTATTTCGAGAATTTAGAGGCCTTATATACTGTTCCTCAACAATGTGTATTGATTTAAGTTCAATTCTGCATTACGCAGCATTTCAAAGTATACTTTTACTATAGAGGAAAAGTCACAGAATCATGCTACAACATGTTTTAC
>NC_051407.1:8063952-8064206 GCF_015228065.2 Penaeus monodon
TCATAAAGATTCTAAGAAAAAAATGCATTAAATATCACTCGAAGATACATTCTCCAACAAAACAAAAAAACATAGGAAGTGAAAAAGTAGATTGGGAGGAAATATAAAAACAGTAGGAAAAAGAGGCATCCAAGAATGAATCTGCAACATTTTACGTTTAGCAGAAAGAAAGTGTTAAGTAAGAAAAAAATTATGTCATATAGTTTTATAAAACTGTTATGTATTTGCGTCTGTAATTCCATGTAACAATAAAA
>NC_051407.1:8065685-8066009 GCF_015228065.2 Penaeus monodon
TTATTTTTTTCTCCCCTTTTCTCCTCAATTCGTTAAATAGTGTTTTGTGATAACTAACGTTGAGAGGAAAAAATAAACACACACACACAATGTATAGTGGCGTAATAAGCAGACAAGACGGTCGGGATCTCGCCGAGATCTTGGCTTTGAATAGTGTTACCAAACACACAGTGCGGCTTATATATAGACATATGCGTTCATGCCAGCGCTACTGACCTAATTCAATTGCATTATGGCGGTTATTTCACAATTCATGATGATCTTAAAATCTAGAGAAATGAAAGGATGTTTTTTATATGACCCACTGATACCTTTTAGGTAACC
>NC_051407.1:8067121-8067449 GCF_015228065.2 Penaeus monodon
CGAATTTAAAAAAAACCCAAAAGAAAATACAACATAAACTAAAAATACAACAAAGAATATAAAGGGAAAAAAAGGTCAGGTTACGACCTCAGATCGTCGTTCACAACACACCAATCCCAGAAAATGAAATGTTTTGCTACAATTCTATTATTTGAACAATTCCTTTTTTTCTACATCATACTAAAAGCTTCAATAATGACGGGTAAAATTTTGACTTTTTTAAAGGTACCGTAACATAGTTCAAATGGCTCGCCACGTCTTCTTTATTTTGTCAAAGTGTTGTTATTTGTAATGTCATTTATATCATTCTTTAACCCTATTCAGGAAT
>NC_051407.1:8067544-8067713 GCF_015228065.2 Penaeus monodon
AGAAATTATTTATATTTTTACATTTTTTTTACTTCATTGTCAAAGGCATGGTTGCTATTTTATTGATAAAAATCATCATTCTACTGCTATAAGGTTTATGAATTTCTTTACTGCCATAACCATAATTATAACAATATTATAATAAACATCAATTGTGTTGAAAGAGAAG
>NC_051407.1:8067764-8068268 GCF_015228065.2 Penaeus monodon
CAGATTATACTGAATTGAAATCTAAGGAATCTAATAAAAATAACTGTCGATTACTGATTAACCCTTTATTTAATGGAATTCACTGAGGCTAAAATTAGTCATGCCTGTCTGAAAGGGAGAAAATATTTATAGTAGGCCTAAGTGACAGCGTGCCCTTCGAATTTCAATAACAGAGTAGCAACAAAATATCAAACCAATAACAGTTATAATAATCTAAATAGCCTCTTTCACTAACATGTCTTTAGTCGTAGTTATCATGCTGTTATTTGCATCATAAACTGCATTAATTACATACCATTAATTAAATACCATTTTTATTAATACAATTAAGACAAAAATGCCGTTTTCCATCAGCAGCAACAACAGTAACTTCACAAGTGACACTAAGAGCAGTTTGCAGATCCACTAAAATTAGAAATGCTGGATTCTCTCCCTTTAGATAATTATCGAAGTAGACTTGAAGGCAGGATGGTGATGGAGAACTTACTTCAGTCACACACTGCT
>NC_051407.1:8068533-8068893 GCF_015228065.2 Penaeus monodon
ACTTTTGTTTAGTACGTTTACCCTCCAGACTTAGTGGAGGAACGATGATGGGCTAAGGGAAAGCTAATCCATTAGGAAGCTGTAGAAATAGAGTGTTAAGATTCGCTTCCGACAGTGGACCACCCGAAACTCATTAATTTACCATAAAAAAGAAAAAACGCGATTTTATATGCAACTCTCCCTAAGAATCCATAATCAGATGATCCTTGTCACCCCTTGGCTAGCCCCCGCCAACTGAGAAACCAGGACCTGAACCTGTTAGAAGATCTTATCCTTGTGGTGCCGCATGAGTAACAGCGAACACTAAGTCAGGTGAATAGTAAAATATCATAATTGATATTGCTACTATGTTTCTCTCTT
>NC_051407.1:8070989-8071505 GCF_015228065.2 Penaeus monodon
CTGATTTTTCATTTATCATTGGTTGAGGATAAATTACGTTTCCCTGTCTCGGAGGAAGGGCAATGATGGGTTCAGATACTGTGCTAAGAGATCCATTATAACTGACACAATCAACATAAACAGCAATGCTTATATAGATATATATATAGTCATTCCTACAACATTGAAAACGATGTAATATGCCATTTTGTAAATATTGTAGTTAAGAGTTCGAGATGTTTACATCTGTATGTGTGTATGAAAGTAAGAAGGAATAATATTCATATTCCATATGATATTTATTTATGTTTTAGATATTAACATGAGCATAACAAAATATAGTTTAATTCTCAGAAGAACCATAATCAAATTAGGGTCAGGAATATAGACTAGAAGGCGTAGAAAGGGGGTTATCTCTTGGATGACTGAACTGATCATCAGAACCAACTACGCCAGCCTGAAAGCCAGAATCAAATCCTGTTCCCTGAAAGCCAATGTCGGAATACGATGAACTTTCGCCACCAAATTCATCGTTAA
>NC_051407.1:8071569-8072740 GCF_015228065.2 Penaeus monodon
GGTGCTCCCGCTTAATGAGCTTCCTCCTGATCCCGAGCTTCCGGCTTTACCGTCAAATCCATCGCCAATTCCACTGGCTCCTCCGAAGGCCAGACCGCCAGCTTCAGTGGCAGCGCTAAGTGCAGTCTCTAGATCAACACCAATAGGAAGAGTTGGATTTTCGCCTTCTCCATAGGTAACGAAGTAAACCTCTGGGTTAGAAGGAGGAGGAGCTGTCACCTCGATCACTCGCCGGCCTACACCTCCACCGCTTTGACTGAGGACATAAATGATGTTCTCCTGCCTAGGAGGAGGAACAATGACGGGCTCGGTACCTACGTCTCCTTTAGGAAGGCGCACAAAGATAATATTATGGTCTACTTTTGGTGGAGGGAAGCTTGAAAATGTACCATCAGCTTGTTGTGTTAGCTTGGGAGCATCGTAAAGGAATATGTTCCTTGTTATGATTGGAACGACACATGTACCATCCACGTGAAGAACTTCTCCTTGTTTACATCCTCCTGCTACAGATGCTCTACCATCATTTCCGTGTCCAGAAGCAAAAGCTCTTCTACTTCCACTTATAAATCCGGAAGAGGATCCACCAAGAACTATTCCAGGTCCTGATGGCGTTGGGAGATTGTACCCTTGAGGCGTTGCCTGAGACGCTGAGATGACTGTAAAGAACAAAAGCTGAAAGAATAACAAAAGACCATGAAAACATACTTTTGAAATGTTTTCCACCTAATCGAACAGATGGTATTGGGAATGGTGAGTATACATACGCTGTGTGTTTATGTGTGTCTCTTATATAATGAAATAATATTAGGGTTCACGTTTTAACACTGGAGCATTGATCCAGTTATTGATTTTTCAAAAAGATGCCCACCAGAAGCTCCATTTTGGATGATACTGATTTCCTACACCAGCTGTCATCTTATATAGCAACATTCGCAGCCTCAATAAACTCCTTTCCTTTGCTCTGCTGACCTGGTTTATGTTGCTATATCACAAGGAATGTCAAAATGCGAAAGTGGACGAAGCAGAATCAGAACTATGAAACAAAGAGGAATAAAAACAAGTACATTTATTTCTTTAGACAAATAATTTGTCATCGAAATGAAGACATTGTCTAACATGCCAGAGAGAATTGTGGATGTAACAAACTAAGGGAAATAAGGGGTCGTCAGAA
>NC_051407.1:8072764-8073744 GCF_015228065.2 Penaeus monodon
GAACTTTATTGTACATATGATTCATTACTGAATTAAGCAATATATGTGAAGTGACGCGGTTTCCTATTATAATTGTATTTGCATAAAATGATAGCTATAAACTGCATGTTTAATCTTATGCATCTTTTCACTCACTTCCATCATAATAAATTTCAGAACTACAGGTATCGTGCTGCAATATCTGTGTTTGCATATGACCAATTCTGTAATCGATGGTATATATCTATTGCTTTGTATATTTCAACCCATCTACAAAGATAAAAAAGATAGAATTAAATTGAGTTCATATGCAATATAGTATTCATTCATATATTAAATATTAGCACGAGTACAAAAACATACAAAAACGTACAAAAACAAAGGAACCAGCATTACATTACGGGGTAGAAAATAGACTTAAACTGGCTCTTCCGAAGGCCAAACCGCCAGCTATAGTGGCAGGATAAGTGCAGTCTCTACATAACACCAATAGGAAGAGTTGGATTTTCGCCTTCTCTATAGGTAACGAAGCAAATCTGGATTAGAAGGAGGAGAAGCTATCACCTCGATCACTCTCTGACCCCGGCTTCTGTTGAGGACATGAATGATGTTCTCCTGCCTAGGTGGAGGAAAAATAACGGGCTCAGTTCCTATACCTCCTTCAGGAAGTCGCACAAATATAATATTATTATCTACCTTTGGTGGTGGGAGGCCACCTTGATTTGTTTGCTTGGGTAAATCGTAAATGAATATGTTCCTTGTTATGATTGAAACAACACACGTACCATCCACGTGAAGAACCTCTCCTTGTTTACATCCTCCTCCTACAGATGCTCCACCATCATTTCTACTTCCACTTCTAAATCCGGAAGAGGATCCATCAAGAAATACCCTAGTTTCTGATGGAGTTGGAAGACTATATCCTTGAGGTGTTGCATGAGATGCTGATAGGATAATAAAAAACAAGACTTGAAAGAATAACATTTGTGTATGTGTGTGTG
>NC_051407.1:8073929-8074326 GCF_015228065.2 Penaeus monodon
TACTTTATGTTTACGTACAAACACTGAGTATTAATCCAGTTAATGATTTATCAAAAAAAAGTGCCCACCAGAAGCTCCATTTTGGATGATACGAATTGCCTGCATCAGCTGTCATCTTATATAACATCATTCCCAGAATCATAAAACCTCCTTTCCTTTGTTCTGATGACCCGGTTTACATGTTGCTATATCACAAGGAATGTCAATATGCTCTTTGACGGTAGCGACAGGGAATGAAACAGAATCAGCATTACGAAATGATAAGAAATATAAACACAATTTTACTATTTCTCTTTTATTAAATAGTATTTAACCGACAAAAAGGTAGCATAGCAAAAATGCAGATGATAATTGCGTATTTATAATGTTGACCTCATATACTGTATGTATTTTTTTT
>NC_051407.1:8074426-8074595 GCF_015228065.2 Penaeus monodon
CGCAAGGAACTGAGTTAAAACACTAGACTACGTGACCAACTGAAAAGATTGTCTTACGGGAGTCACTACCACGAACATAGATCGTGATTTTATAGACAATCCCGTAAACACTCGGCGGCAATGATTTGAAAATTATGTCAGTGTTAGGAAAACTTTAAAAACAAACTCG
>NC_051407.1:8075117-8075499 GCF_015228065.2 Penaeus monodon
ACTGGAAAGACAATTACTATTTTTCTTGCAGAATACGTATAAGATCCAAAGGGTATGGATATTATCAAGATGTTTCCACTCAGTACTCGACTTAATCAATTTCACTTCCTCCAGCAGTAGCCTCAGTACTTTAATTAGTGTAAAATGAAAATATTCTAGTAGAAGTTTTACCTGAATTATTATGTTCTGTGCTTAGACAGTGTATCTTTATTTGTAAATTGATGTTTTCCGTGCTTCCTTTATATATATTGATAATTCATTTACTTCGTATGAATGGCAGTTTGTTATAGGTCTTAACTGTTAATTAATTTCTATGCATACACTTCCTTGAGTTAACACAGGTAGTCCCATTCAGTCTTTTATTCATTGCAACTGTTGAATA
>NC_051407.1:8075857-8075925 GCF_015228065.2 Penaeus monodon
AATGTGTAACTTGCATTGGTAATCTGTTAATGCACCACAGAGATAATACCCCTTTATTGTTTCAAGGG
>NC_051407.1:8076853-8077822 GCF_015228065.2 Penaeus monodon
GTTTTAGTTTATGTATATTTCGCTTTATTTATTAAGTGGTTTTATTGTAATTAAGATATAATGAATACTATTCATTTCCAAGATATTTATTTTCACATCTTACTCAACGGGTCTATGATAACAAAACATTCATGCTAGCTATTGCCTCAGGGTCCTGAATAATGCCTGGATGGAGTAGTAGCCTTGCTGACGGGAGCACTGTACTGTCCTCCGGAACTGCCTCCAGCTGAAGCCCCGAAACCATTCCCTCTTGATCCGCTGTTACCTGTAGCAAATCCTCCACTACCTGAAAATCCACTTCCACCATTATTTCCATTTCCTGTGTATCCGTTAGCACCACCAACATTCCCACTGCCTCCTTGGCCTCCTGCTGCCCCTCCAACTACCTGACCACTGGCTTCCGTAGCAGCATTAAGAGCAGTTTGTAGGTCGACGCCAATGGGAAGAGTAGGATTTTCTCCTTCACCATAATTAACGAAATAAACTTCAGGATTAGATGACGGTGGAGTTGTAACCTCTATCACACGCTGGGCTCCTGCTCCTCCATTCTTGTTAAGGACGTAAACGATATTCTCTTGTCTCGGAGGTGGAATAATGATGGGTTCAGGCCCTGCTCCACCTTCGGGAAGGCGAACGAAGATGATGTTGTAATCAACCTTTGGTGGGGGTATATCTGGAGGAGTTCCAGTATTTTGCGACTGCTGAGGCGCATCGTAAAGATATACGTTTCTAGTGATTTCAGGGACGACGCAGGTGCCGTCCACGTGAAGTATTTCCCCCTCTTTGCATCCTCCTGAAGATCCTCCACCTCCATTAGAATATCCGGAACCAGAGGAAGAACCTCCACCTCCTGTGGAACCACTAGAACCTCCGGAACCGAAGGATAATCCAGGTCCCGACGGCTTGGAAATATCATACCCTTGAGGCGCTGCACCGGACGCTGCCACAAACGCAGAAATATAGAACTGA
>NC_051407.1:8078279-8078960 GCF_015228065.2 Penaeus monodon
GTAGTCCAACGTTACAAAAAAGCACTAGTAAACACAAGTCTCACTGAACCGAACTGTAGAAAGAACTACGCACCAGCAACTTCATGATGGAAGTCTGAGACTATCCGTGACAGACACGGTCTTATATACTACCAACACCTCTCAACTGCGAACTACCCTCTCCCCACCCATTTATTGTCACGCACACACAATTAATCGACATTTTGTTTGTTGGTCTGTTGCTTGATTACATTGGCTTTTCGAGATGAACACTGGAGAAAGTAAAGGAACTTCTACGAGGCAATTGCAATATTTGTTGCGCAGGAATTGCAACATACCCTAGTTTGCTGCATTGCCACAAAGAGGTGCAAAATGAAAAGTAATAGTACAGATGCCAATATAATGCTCATGATTCTATAGAATGTTGGATCTGAAAACGAATTTCTGTATTCCATAACAATTTATTGTTGATAAGTACATTGTGCTTTTGTATCTAAAATTCTTCCATTAATAACACCTCTGCTGTTAATGTAAAATGATTTATCGAAAGGGGATAGTCTAATATGCCTTATGAACCAACAACCGGGGAACGAGATGACTTGCAAGTCAACACAAACTCATTTAGCACTGACAGCAATTTACAGTAGAAGTGAACATTTTGCCAGTGCAATCGGTTTACATTACTTTTCCTAAGATCATGAA
>NC_051407.1:8079329-8079574 GCF_015228065.2 Penaeus monodon
GGTGACAAATTACGAATTATACAAAAATACATATATATTTAAAAAAACAAACTCGAAAAGCTTTCGCAATGTAGGTTATGATGAATGATAAAATTGGGCCATGAAATTATCAGACTCTAAGTCTCGGGAAAAGAAAAGAAAAAAGAAATCTGTGGTTTCATTCCTCTTAGATGAAGATGGTACGAGCAGCGAGACGTTTTCGTATTTTTTGTTTTCGTTTTTTTGCTAGTCATGTACTGCAGATT
>NC_051407.1:8079600-8079685 GCF_015228065.2 Penaeus monodon
AGAGACCGTTAGGCAACAATCATCGCGTGGCATTGCTACTTTTAAGCGATATTATCGATATTACCATGTGCTTGTATGCATTCAC
>NC_051407.1:8081859-8082081 GCF_015228065.2 Penaeus monodon
CCTTTCCCTTACTTTCCTCTGTTCACGTGACACTTTCCCACTAATACTTTCGACTAGTTCTTCCATCTCCTTTCCCTTGCCCTTCTTTCGCTTTCATTATCTCTCTTTCTTTACTTCTAAAAATGTGTTGACATTCTCTACAACATAATAGAGACCTTTTTCACTTTGTCAGCTTATCTTATTCCAATTGAAGTGTAATCTCTTCAGAAATTAAATAAATGT
>NC_051407.1:8083891-8084090 GCF_015228065.2 Penaeus monodon
TGTGAATAATTTGGTTCTTTTATCAGTCAAAGGATGTTATCAGTACTGTAAAAATAATCAATTCATTGTTTAACTTCAAAAGTATATTGCGGAGAACAAGCAACAATAATGATGAAAATAATTTAATCACATAGGCAGGGGAAAAATGTTAATCCATAGACATAAAATGAAACATCGAAAAAAAGAGAGAGAAAAAATT
>NC_051407.1:8085096-8085297 GCF_015228065.2 Penaeus monodon
AGCTGTCTGTTTCGGCATGGGTACACCGATTGTCTATGAATTATCAAAATAAAGAAAGATGAAGGCTTGTTCATTCCACAATGACTGATCAAGTTCTTTCTGCACTTTCTCCTGGTCTTCTCAAGTGACTTCTACTTTCCCTTTTCTAATTATCTATATATTGGTATGCAGAAAAGACTAAATACCCACAGCATATTTATA
>NC_051407.1:8089292-8089504 GCF_015228065.2 Penaeus monodon
CTCCCTCTTTTCTGGATTACCAACTTTCTGGAAAATAAATGCATATTTGTGTATCTTACATAACATTTTTATTTTTAGTTATAAAAAGCGTAACAAATCATATATTCTTCCCTGCAAAAAGGGGAATCTGCTGTTGGATGGAATTTAGGCGCATATTTGGTTTGGTTTCCAAAACAGGATTAATCTCTCTTAGGAACTTGAATATTGGTCCA
>NC_051407.1:8089768-8090282 GCF_015228065.2 Penaeus monodon
GTATGCTTGCCTACAATGGGCGATACTTATATATTGGCCTAAATCATTTAAACATAGATGAGTTTGTATCTATATATAAAAAATCTAAAGACTTTTCCATTTAAGGAAATATCAGCTGTGATACATAGTCTGAAGTTTATCGTCCTTCAATGACCTTTCCACCAACTTTGATTGCACTTTCTAATGCAGTTTGGAGATCAATGCCACCAGGTAGTATAGGATTCTCTCCACCATTATAATTGACAAAGTAAACAGAGATGTCTTCCTTGGCCTGCCCGCCGGTGGTCACTGCTTCGTTACTGTTCACTTGTTCACCGCTAACGGTGGATTCTGAACCATCCGGGTGCGGTAATTTGGCAGCTTTTGATGCGACCAGGATCGCCACCAGGAATGTTGAGAACACCTGTAAAGTATGGTTGTTGTTGTTGATTTTTTACTTTAGATTTCATTTTTGCTTTAGGTTGTGTTGTGTGTACTTATTCGTGGGCTTTTATTTTGTGAAGATACTCGTGGA
>NC_051407.1:8092055-8092388 GCF_015228065.2 Penaeus monodon
TTCAAGCTAAACTATTATATCATAAAGCGTCTCTATAACTCACCAAGAACTTCATTGTGAAAGACTGTTGCATTGCAAGACCTTCACTCTCTTATATACCAGCTCACTCCCGCTTCTCCGTGCCGCTCGATCCGCCTACCCAGGTCAGTGATCCTCCACTCACTTTTATTTCCTATTTCTTTTCTCTCTCGTGTGTTTAGACAGAATATTTATTTGTTTTTCTCCTTTGAACACATGCAAAGTATCCTCCATTCGATAACAGTATGTAGGTAAGCTTTCACGTTTTCTGTCGAGAAATATACAAGTGTTGCCTCTTTGTCTGCTAATCCGTCC
>NC_051407.1:8092656-8092726 GCF_015228065.2 Penaeus monodon
GAAAACGTGTTTGTTACGGCTTGTTGTTAAATATTGTCATTGCTGTATTCCTTATAATATGGAAACTATG
>NC_051407.1:8092946-8093189 GCF_015228065.2 Penaeus monodon
GGAATGCAATTTCAGTTTACATACTACATAAGAAGTACCATTGTCAAGGGCAGTCAGTAATTTGTGCCCAATCAAATTAGAAGTTTAACAATAATTGCAAATCATTTGCATTCTTATCGTGGATATTCAACATTTTTGCCCTTTTCTGGAAATAGTGAGCAAAAACCTGGAATACTGATGGAAAAATTTCCAAACTGAAGGAAGAAAGATTAGGTAATATACTTTGGTAATATTTTCAATTCA
>NC_051407.1:8093684-8093968 GCF_015228065.2 Penaeus monodon
TCTAAAGGCACACAATAAAACTGTATAAAAAGAAACAAGCCATCCGCAATTATAAACAACAGTAAGGTTCATCTTCCTATAAAAGCTAAAAACATATCATTCTTCACAGACCCGATGCCTCTCTCTCCAAATGATTTTCGACCTGCTCTGAGCCTACGTTACTACTTGGTCATCTCCGGCAATTTCCTCCTTGCGCTCAAGGATGATTCGCACCTTCTTTCAAAAAAAAGAAACTCTTCCTTGTCTTTCAAGTGTTGTGTCATCACCCGGAACTTCACCATTTC
>NC_051407.1:8096079-8096289 GCF_015228065.2 Penaeus monodon
ATGTTTAAGTGTATTCATGCAGAGATACACACGGCTGTGCTCAACTTTCACAATCTATGCATAGTACTTTTTATTCAAACACTTCTCGTACGATTTTTGCTGAAATGCTGAAAATATAAGGGAAATATATTGAAGAAAACAGAAGATAATGTTAGAGGAAGAGAGTAAAAATAATTGTAAAAACAAAAGTCAGCAGTGATGAAGAAAGGA
>NC_051407.1:8103351-8103642 GCF_015228065.2 Penaeus monodon
CAAAATACCGGTTATTACCGTATGACTAAGTGAAATACGTGCCATTATGCATGTTTTGACCGTATTCTCAACTGCAACTTAAACTTGCCCTCAGAAAACCGGACTGCAGCGGGTCATTCTCCTCCTAACCAGTAACTGCAAGTGTGTTGTTGATTTTGGTGCTCATAGATGGCGTCACATGCACTATTACTGATAAGCCGGTCAAAAAGAGTAATTATACATTTAATTAATTACAGCAAATAATTTTCCCTTTTACTATTACTGTCAATATTAGCGATTTTTTCAGTAATT
>NC_051407.1:8105586-8105845 GCF_015228065.2 Penaeus monodon
AGATTTAAGTAATTATTTTCTTAATTTTAGCATTTCGTTTTCATGAGGATCTGTCAAACACGCATCATATGTTATTGATATATTACCTTATTTATACTTTATTCACACTATCTTATACCTCTACTACAAGTCTATAAAATACCACATGCCATATTAAGGTTATCAAATTGTTATACTTTGGCAGCTTTATGTAAGTTTTGTTTATTCATTTTTAAGATAATTACTCAAACTTTTTTTTTTCTTAATCAGATCTTTAGAC
>NC_051407.1:8105882-8106010 GCF_015228065.2 Penaeus monodon
TTGAACTAAGATGACTTTCCAGGTAAGTAGGTTCGTAACTGGTTGTTGATTGTGAACTGAATACCTGGTTACTTCATTCGGAAACCAGTTGCCCTCATTTGGAGAATGTAAGCTTTAATGTCTTTCGA
>NC_051407.1:8106145-8106483 GCF_015228065.2 Penaeus monodon
GACTGCTGGCATATATTTTTGTTTGTTTGTTTCTTTAAAGCATCGAAGCAGTTTGACCCTTTTTTAAGACCTAGTTGAGTGTGGAATATTCTTCAATTCTTTTTCAGGAGTATTCATAACGTAATTCTTTGTAACCATCGCGATATATTCTATTTATAGGTGTGCGAGCGCTGGTAATTAAAATTGCATTTATATTTTCCTTTTCCGTGATATTGGGTTATTATGAAAATTTGCGTGATCAGCCTCTTTCACTTTTTAAATAACTTCTCATGCTGCATTTTGTAATGCGACTTTCTCTTCATTTTCCTTACTTTACTTCAGGTTTCCTATATGTTGGA
>NC_051407.1:8108584-8109622 GCF_015228065.2 Penaeus monodon
ATTAAGTCATCATGTAAGGGAATAACATTTATTGTGGTGAAATTAACAGTCAGTTCAACTGCTTTATATTAACAATAATTTAAACAACTACTTCAGTAGTAGATAAGATCTTATAATAGTTTAGTGGCTTAAGGCCCGGAATACAGTCCTGATGGAGTCTGCGAACCTAAGCCTCCATCAGTGCCACCAAAATCTTCACTTATTCCAGCAACGATAAATCCATTACCTAATCCTCCTCCGGCACTGCCAAGCCCGCCATTACCTCCAAAGCCTGTAGATCCAAAGGCGCCACCATTATTACCAACAAATCCATTGACAGCTCCACCTACAAAACCGCCATCGCCTGCTAGACCATCACTACCGAATCCTGTGCCACCACCCAGGCCATCATCAAATCCATCTGGGGCATCTCCAAATCCTCCAGCTACTCCAAGAACTTCTCCAGCTTCTGCGGCAACACTGAGGGCAGTCTCGAGGTCAACCCCTATGGGAAGAGTTGGGTTTTCTCCTTCCTGGTAGTTGACGAAATAGACTTCAGGTTTGGACGCTGGAGGAGCTTCGACCTCGATTACCTTTGGAACCTCTTCCTCCTTCTTGTTCAGGACATAGACGATGCTTGTCTGCCTTGGTGGAGGAACAATAATAGGTTCAAGTGGTGGAGCCTTTTCAGGAAGGCTTACTAAGAAGACATTGCGATCTACCTTCGGTGGCGGTACGCTTGGTGGCGGCCCAATGGGTCCTGCTGGGATCTCAGGGGCATCGTACAAGTATACTTTTCTGGTAATTATAGGAGTTGCGCAAGTTCCATCTACATGAAAGATTTCTCCTGCCTTGCAACCACCGACAGGGCCAACATTCCCTCCTGGAAATGCCTCCTTGTGCGAATCTTCTCCAAAAGGCTCTCCTGGACCTGTGGGAAACCCATCACCATCATGCAGTTGGTAGCCCTGAGGTATTCCATAAGTGGAGGCTACCACGACAACGAGTATCTGTTGAGAAATAATAAGTAAGTCATAATAAACAAGTGCATAAAGTCAC
>NC_051407.1:8109699-8110508 GCF_015228065.2 Penaeus monodon
TTGTAACCTTTATTTTCCAGGGCACTGTATTACACTTTCGGATCTCATTCAGAATATTCCGTAGTAAGCTTTAAAAGGATTGTATCCTGAAGGTTAAGACTATCCTATTTTATTTTTTTCCTTTGTTTTATCTAAATATAGTGTACAAATTACTTACTAGAAACTTCATTGTTGAGATAACTAACGAATGAGAAGATAAATCACCTTATATATATATCGTCGTAGTCCCAAATTTGCCGGCACAGCTCCGCCCACACCCGATCCCCATCCCGGCCAGGTTCATTTGACATATGGCATCTTTTCATAATTTGTAATACATGCTATTGTAAATTGAAGATGTTTGTCTGCATTCTGGAGATGACACTATTATCTATAATCAAGAAAAAAAAAACATTTTGTTTTATAGGTTGACTGTGCTTTCCTAATATCTTTGTAGTTTACTAATTTCGCAAGTAGTGTACTTCAGCACTCAACCTAACCTTCTATAACTACAAATTTCTTCTCTCGAATCAACAAACATCCATACTATATTCATTCCAACAATTCCCGTCATTTTTACACCATGATAAGATGTGCATTTCAGGAACTTTGACCTTGCACATAGTATGACCTCATAGTTATGCAAATACCCACAAAAAACATCTTCATAAATGGTTCTGCTTTCTTAAACTTGTACCGGTTGAACTTTCATTTACCTGAGACGATCACTTTGTTCCGAATTATATTTGTCAATTCATGGTGCCCCTTTTCTTTGTTCTAGGCCGCTTACTTAAAAAAAGGTGATACATGTTAACTACAATTAGTGGTTC
>NC_051407.1:8112348-8112529 GCF_015228065.2 Penaeus monodon
CTCTTTTCCTGCTGTCTGTTTCTTCTTTCCACATTGAAAATAAACGACAGTTCAACTACCAGTACACCTGTTATATGGGAAGAACATTTGTCACATGTCATGTACGTCTGTCTTGTCTAACTGAAGCACTAAAGATTCTGCGGCATAATGGTAGATGTTATCCACGCATACGGTACATACA
>NC_051407.1:8113288-8113401 GCF_015228065.2 Penaeus monodon
TCCTTAGGAATTGATTCTGCGTGTATTTTACTTCTCCTTGTTATTGTTTTCCTCATTAATATTAATGCTTATCAAGAACCATATTTTGAATGCATATTATTGCTGCTAACAGA
>NC_051407.1:8113434-8113801 GCF_015228065.2 Penaeus monodon
TAACAAAAGAGTCTCAAGTCTCTAACTTTTGTATAACAAATGAATGAGTTTAATCGAAAATATATTCTGAATTGTTATTACATGGAATGACAAATGCCACATATAATTTCAAGCTATTATGTATTATGTCACATTCTGTAATCATATTTTGTTATAGATAAAAATGTTGTTCTGAAGAGACACTGGACTTACAAAATCATTTTAATTCAGATAACCGTGAAATAGTTTCTAGTTGATTCTTTATCACCTGCACACACACTTAACAAAATACCAGGAAAGTTGTGATTGGATAATATGAAAAATAAAACATGCTGTAGAAAAAAACTTCTATTATACTTGTACATTATCTTCTTTGATCTGTTAGCAA
>NC_051407.1:8113835-8115204 GCF_015228065.2 Penaeus monodon
CAGGCTTAAGAAACATGAGTTCTTGAATATAAACCTGAGGAGGTGAGAGATCTTGAAATAAAACCTTTATTCATTTTATTACTTCTACTACGCCTATTACCATTTCCAGCGATGAGGACTCCGTTATTACTGAAAGTTGCACTAGTACTTTTACCTAACCCTGCAGAAGACCTCCTAATGCCTCCAGTTAATTCAGCAGAATCGCCTTGTATACCTCTAAAACTTCTGACTACGTTTTCACTAATGGCATCTAAGGCGGTTTCAATATGTATACCTATTGGAAGAGATGGATTCTCTCCATCCTGGTAGTTAATGAAATAAACTTGAGGGCTGGGAGATGGGACGGATTTAACCTCAATCACCCGCTGTGATCTCTCGTCCACTTTTCTCAAAACATAAACGAAGGTTTTGCGTCTTGGTGGAGGAATGACGACCGGCTCCGGCGTTGGGGTATCTTCAGGCACGCGCACGTAGATGTGGTTTTGATTTACCTTCGGTCGTGGCAGAGGGGGAGGCGGACCGGTGGGTTGATGTGGCTGCTCTGGGGCTTCGAAGAGGTAAAGTTTCCTGCTGATTAAGGGGTCTGCGCAAGTCCCATCTAAATGGATTATCTCCCCTTCTTCACAGCCAACACCGAGTGCGGTTCCACCACCACTATCTGGAGACAGACCAGGCGAAAGTCCATTTACAGCAGATTTTGGTAAGTACTTTCCCTGAGGTGCCGCAGCAACCACAGTTGTCAGGACGAAAGGAATCTGCAGATAAGGTGGATGAGGGTTTGAGGTAACTTTGAATAAAAAGTTGGATGGGCTGCGATATCCATTAATAAATTCTATGATGACCCATATAACACGTAAAGTTCCATTAATAAATTCGATGATGACCCACATAACACGTAAAGTTTCATCAATAAAGTCTATGATGACCCATATAACTTGTAAAGTTCACAAAGTTTTATTAATCTTAATTGTGACCTAAATTGTCAATCAATGTTATAAAGAATTTACTGTGACATCTGTGAAGCAATCCATCATGGACTATAAAAAAGAAAATCTTAAAAAAAAGAAATCTTCAACGATAATAAGGTTCAAGACTCACAAGGGAATTCATGGTATATAAAGCGGAGGATTGACAGCTTCCATCGGCTTTTATAGGCTGTACAGTTCCACGACCTGTCTGCCCCGCCCTCTCCTAATCCTCTTCCCGCCCATCTGTCAACTGGTCTTTGGAACTTTGCGTAACCTGTGATTACTCTTGGAAACACATATGCAAAAAGGGTTAAACAGCTCAAGAGGAAAATAACTGCAGTCCTAATATTCCTTTTATTTCCCATCTCCCTTGTAACTGTGTTTACTTATGACTGAGCATT
>NC_051407.1:8118394-8119634 GCF_015228065.2 Penaeus monodon
TCTCGCCCTCTTTTCTCTGCGGATTTTCAGACGTAGAATAAAATGAAAGATGGAATGAGATGCATTTTTTTTATTTTCGAATACATCCCACAACATAAACGAACTTTATATAACTGCAGTGCAGGGTGTAACCAACTATTAAACAACAAAATACTAATAATTGATGATTCGATATCGAATAGTGATAACTTATGGTCGTGTGTAGAGACCAGAAGGAGCGCCACCGCTGGCACCACCGAATCCTCCATCACCTCCAAATCCTCCGGCGCCTCCATTGAAACCTCCGGCGCCTCCGGCTCCTCCACTGAAGCCTCCGGCTCCTCCACTGAAGCCTCCGGCTCCTCCACTGAAGCCTCCAGCGCCTCCACTGAAGCCTCCAGCGCCTCCATTGAAGCCTCCTGCGCCTCCGTTAAATCCACCTGCTCCTCCACTGAATCCCCCAGCGCCTCCACCAAGGCCGACTCCACCAACTCCTCCACCAAGACCGAATCCTCCTTCTCCTCCATCAAGACCCCCAACGCCACCGAGAACTTGGCCACCGGTGGCGCTAGCAGCACTAAGGGCAGTCTCGAGGTCCACACCAAGTGGCAGAGTTGGGTTTTCTCCGTCCTGGTAGTTGACGAAGTAAACTTCAGGATTGGAAGCTGGAGGAGCTTCAACTTCGATGACTTTTTGAGCTTGTTCTTCCTTCTTATTGAGAACGTAAACGATGCTCTCCTGCTTCGGTGGAGGAATGATGACGGGCTCTGGTGGAGGAGCAACTTCGGGAAGACGCACGAAGACGATGTTGTGTTCAACCTGAGGAGGTGGCACCCTTGGAGGTGGGCCAAGGGGTCCCTCTGGTACCTCAGGAGCATCGTATAAGTAGACCTTCCTGGTAATCACAGGAGTCACGCATGATCCATCGACGTGCAGGACTTGTCCGTCCTGACATCCGCCTCCAAGGCCACCACCAACGCCTCCAAGGCCACCACCAACGCCTCCAAGGCCACCACCAACGCCTCCAAGGCCACCACCAACGCCTCCAAGGCCACCACCAACGCCTCCAAGGACACCACCAGCGCCTCCTAGTCCGCCACCGCCGATTCCTCCAGCTCCTCCATGAGTGAGTCCTCCTCCAGAGGGAGAGGTCAAATCATACTGAGGAGCTGCAAAAGCAGCACCCAAGAGCGCCAACAGAGTCTGCAAGGAATAACATACATGGATATTATTGCAGAAAGTAGGACGTTAATATCGTGCA
>NC_051407.1:8120276-8120547 GCF_015228065.2 Penaeus monodon
CAAAACTTACCACAAACTTCATGGTAGTGGTAGGTAATGTTGAAAATAGAAGAAATTCAAGGCTTTATATACCTCATCTCGAACTTGTGCTGTGACGTCACTGACCTGCCCTTCCCCGGCTAAATCCTACCCACTTGCGTCATCAAGTTGGCCATTCACTTATGTAACCTTTGAAGATCCACTTGAAAATGTCAAAAACAGATCATACCACTTTTGTCCAGCATCGTAACCGTTATGAATTACAAGTGAACGTGCAATCCATGTCATTATT
>NC_051407.1:8120742-8121013 GCF_015228065.2 Penaeus monodon
CCAATCCTACTCTTCCCAGACTATATCACTCCTGTCTAGCGTTGTATCCGTTACCAACCATAAGCGAACGCATCTTATATCCCTTTAAATGATCACGGTTTTTCGTATTTTTCTCTTGTTTTAACTCTTTTTTCTTCTGCCAATTCTTCCTCTTGCTTTATTTTCCTATTTTTCTTGGTCGTTCTTTCAGAAACAGAATCTTTAAAACTTCTAACACTGTAACCGTTGCTTATTATCAGTTATAAGTGAAATAGTAGAGCCTGTCCACATC
>NC_051407.1:8121937-8122025 GCF_015228065.2 Penaeus monodon
TTTGCATTCCAGAACATCAGCAATTGTACAAGGAATAAAATAGCATCTACAAATCGTATAGTATTTAATCAAACAGTAAATTTTCTGG
>NC_051407.1:8122057-8122253 GCF_015228065.2 Penaeus monodon
CTACACACATATACCAACCTAACGCACACCCTAATAGCATTCAAATTACTCATACCTGTTTGAAGTGCCTCTCCATAGACAATGTTTTTGTCAACCTCTTAACTGGAATATACAGAAACTAATTTCCTCTGCTCTTACCCATGAGCATCCCACATATAACTGTCTATGAGTGATGGTCTTCTTAGTCCAACCACCT
>NC_051407.1:8122469-8122749 GCF_015228065.2 Penaeus monodon
TTTGGTGTTACCATTTCAGCACAAACCGGATTGACATATATTCATCCAAATCTAGTGACACATATGACTAAGGTCTACAAATGCTCTAACTTGTAATCAGATTTCAAATCTATATTCTATATGACTGCGGAGTTCGAGAGGTGATACACACACATAGACTGCTCCGCCCGATTTGTGCCACAACCCTACCCAAATGTCAGCCTTACTACATTACTCTTCATGCAGTTCATATTTCTCTCCATAGAGTCACGGGGGACTGAATGCACTAACTTTATTCGTA
>NC_051407.1:8122921-8123201 GCF_015228065.2 Penaeus monodon
CCTTCGTCTTTTCCTCTGATTCCCATTGTTAATTTTCTTTTCTCTAATGTTTTTTTTTTCAGACAAATTATGACGCTTATGCCTAGCATCTTAACCGTTAACGAACAGTAAAAATCGATATACTGTTTATTGAATGAATACTGATAAAATTTTCAATGGATATCGTATTTAGAAGCTTGGTTATGAATGAATGATACTTTCTGTACGTTGTCGCCTGGGTAGTTGGATGATAGTGGGGAAGGTGGGAGGAGGGAAACGGCGACGGTAACCGTTTCAGTAA
>NC_051407.1:8123405-8123613 GCF_015228065.2 Penaeus monodon
TCTTCTAACCTTCCTTTTTAAACTTTCCAACCCATTTTTCACACACAGACTATACCACTGCAAGCGAACGAACCGTGTGTCTAAATTATTATTTTTAGTAGTTCCCTCTTGTTTTCCTCTTCCTTCTCTTCTTGGTTTTTGGTTTCCCTAGCCATCATTTTTCTTTCACTAACAGATCATGCCACCTTTTCTTTTTTGTCACAGATTT
>NC_051407.1:8123653-8124412 GCF_015228065.2 Penaeus monodon
TTAACTTGCCAACCTACATTACCTTGGTCGTTCAGATCATACCACCGATATCTAGAACTGTAATCCTTAGTATTTACAGATAAATAGTAGTTATTTTTCTTCGTCATTTTTTGTCTGTGTTACTTTACAATCCCTAAATATTTTTTGGTCGTTCTTTAGACCTACCGTACGTTTTGAAATAAAAACTAATTTAGTACTTTTCCCCTTTTCGCTTCCTCTTACTCTTTTTTTTCTCTGTTTTGACTTTCTGAGCTGTTCGTTGAACCTACATAGTCCAGCTCGGTCGACACTTTGCCCCTGATCCTCGATTGCTAGCCGACATATAGCAAAAAATCAGGCCAGTAAAGTTCCCATGCAGGTTTCTTCCCAGCAGCAACTCTGCCAGCAAATATGATAAGACGTATTATGCCCAAAGATAGAACTTAAAATCCCACCAATATAGAACAAATTCTTAATTTCCAACTCACTTGCATATTTCAAGATGGTAGCAGTGAAATAATAAACAGAGATGGAAATCAATTTCATTTTTATTTTTCAAAGAATGTTAAACAGGGAACTAATATACGAGCTAAAGTTTCAAACTAATGGTTACCAAAAGATTATTCCATAGTAACAGCACAACTGATCAATTGTTTATTTCAGAGAAAATCCTTTGGGGTTTTAAAGTCAGAAATTTTGTCCTATGTTGTAATATACCATAACTGATCTCCATTAATCATAGCGAGAGAACGATGATTGAAGAGTGAAGTTAGGTATTAC
>NC_051407.1:8124439-8124885 GCF_015228065.2 Penaeus monodon
TTAAGTTGTAGATATCGGCTATTCAGTCGAAGTTGGCGTTTGAAAGCGAAAGGCTGTCAAATCGGTCGAAGATGAGAAGTCAATATGCAAATGAGATAAAGCAGTGGGTGAACCTACTAGAAAATAGGCAAACAACGCAAAAATAGACTATCATGATTCAGATTAAAAGAGAGGTCACAGCTTGATTCACAAAAGATAAAAAAGGGAAGGATGTAAACCGCCATGACTTGGCAAAATATGTGGATCAGGACGGTACAAGTTCTTGAGGCCTTCTAGACAAGTGTTAGAGAAGAATGGCCAGTTGTGTCTCCTCCAAAAAACATGAGTGGATACGCGCAGTAATGTAGAAATTGAAAGGCAATAATTTTGGGAGAAATATCAGGTTTCAAGTCGTTTGCACGTATATACGCATCCGGACTTTCATGCAGATACAAAATACGAATGGG
>NC_051407.1:8124992-8125285 GCF_015228065.2 Penaeus monodon
TGCACACACTCGCGCAAAAAAAATTTTCTTAATGTTCACATCTCTAGAGAGATGAATGTTAGCATAATTCCGCTTAATGTGCTGTCACAGCTCAATTCAATGGTAAAAATTATATTCTGAACATTTAATACATTCTTTTATATGATTTTCCTGCGGGGTTTCATAGACAGTAACTAACTAGTAAGATTAAAGTGTGAAACAGTTACTTTCAAGTTGCAGTAAGTCATGGAATAGGCGATGATACACTCTGATGTAAAGCAGGGAGGGACAGTTATAAAAAAAAAGGACTTGAC